>NW_004567107.1:33909462-34043489 GCF_000260355.1 Condylura cristata | reverse complement strand
CCCCAGTTCTGTATGCATAAATAAATAAATCTTTAAAAGATTTATTTATTTATGCATACAGAACTGGACTAAAGGCCAAAAATACAGGTGTGGTAAGAGGATTCACCAGAGTCAGAGTGGGGTCAAAACAGGCAGATCAACTAAGTACACTGCTGAGGGGAGCAACCAGCGAAACAAGAGAGATCTGTTGTGCCATGTGGGTCACCACCTGGCCAAGGATCAAACCTGCACTGAAGTACCTGCAGCTAGCTTGCAGTGCTGCACTTTAACCCTCTGCACCACCAGGGAGGGCCCATATGTACTACATCTTAATTCATTCATCTGTCCTTGGGCACTTGTTTCAATAACTTGACTATTATAAATAGTGCCTCAAGTAATATAGAAGTGCATATAATCCTTCAAATTAATTTTTTTTGTGTGTATTCTTCAGTAAGAAAACTAAGAATGGAATTACTGGACCATATGGTTAATCTATTTTAAATATTTTGAGAAATCTTAAAACTGTCTTCCATGGGGGCTAAACCAGTCTACATTCTCACCATCAGTTTACAAGAGTTCTTTTTTCTTCACACCCTCACTAGTACTTGTTCTTTCTGACAGGTCATCTTGACAGGTGTGAGGTGATCTCTCATTGTGGGTTTGATTTGTCTTTCCCTGATGATAAGTGATGATGAGCATTTTTTTTCATGTGCTTGTGGCCTTTTTGGAGGTCAGTATATCTTTGGAGAAGTATCTATTTAGCTCTCCTGCCAAGTTTTTGATTATATTATTTGCTTTTAATTGTTGATTTGTATTAGTTCCTTGTAAATCTGATTTAATTTTCCCATTTTTTGAAGAAGTTATCTGTAGCATTGATAGAGCATTGAACTAATTTCCAACAGGTGGTGCTGCTGTTTTATTAAAATAATAAATTTATTTAATAAATTTATTAAAATAATACATTTTAATAATTATTAAATAAATTATTATTATTTTGCCTTTGTGAGCTTCTGTAAGTTCTGAAACCTATGGTGTGAATGTTTGAGGGGGGAAGGAAGGGTTCTCTCTGGGGTTGCATAACTGAATCTGTGTTCTGAGTGCTGTCAGTGCACTTCACATGCTTAATATCAATCACAAGTGTGGGGGAGCAAAAGAAATCTAGTTCACTCTCTTTGTTCTTTTTACTGAGGAGCACCCTGTCCTATGCAGCGAACACTAATTCCTGCACACATATTTCACCTCATTTGTTTTGCACAGTGAAGTATGTGTAACCTCCAAACTTCTTAGCTCCACCCACCCAAGGGCCTCTGGTTGAGTGACTGACCTCTGCCCTGGACCACAGCCTCCATCTGCTTCTTGTTCCATGAAGCCTGGATCTCTTCCATGTGCTTCCTGGTTCATTCTGTTGTAGTCTCTGATGTCCAGCAGGTGTTCGAGTTTGCTCCAAGCCATAGTACTCTCTTGGTGTAGTGTCTCTCTGGTTAACTATTAGAAGGTCCTCCTGGGAGCAAAACAAGTAAACTCCTTTGACAATATCTTGGTTTCTCTCCGAGAATCATCACTTTGATTGGATGCTCATGTTCTTTTTAGGAACCAATAGTAAAGGAAGTAATCTTTTACCATCAGTTTTGGAAGCACCAGGCTTGTAACTTTCCTTGAGTTAAATTCCTTGAAGGCTACCCAGATTCATCCTATTCATTTTGCTTCACCCCTTCTCCTCAACAATTTTGTATTTGTTTATCCAGTGCCCTAATCATCCTGTCCCTCTGTCCTCTGTGGAGCAAGTACCCTGGAGCCCATTGTCTTCATTGGGCACAGCTTTATGGTCTTTCTCTTCATATAGAATCTCAGTCATTTTTCAGGATAGAAACCAATGGGCCGACTTCCTGAAGTTTACACCACACCTCCATGTAGCCATGTAACAACTTCTCAGCTGCAAATGCCAGAGGCAAGCAGGTACTGGCAAGCCTCCTACCTCCTACTGTTACCTTCTCTTGCAGTTTCTGGCAATAGACAGAGGAAGCTTTGGAACAAGATAAATGTGGGTTTGAAATCCAGCTTCTCCTTACTACCCAAATTACTTTAGCAAGTGACTGAACATTTATCTTTTAATCTGTGTAGTGAAGGTAGATAATATTACAGCATTCTATTTATTTTCCTGGAACACCTAGCATCTTTGTAGTGAGCCACTCCTTATGGTTTGATAATAGAAATGATCACAGGATCCAAGAGGCCAGACTACTAAATCCCCCTTCACCACAATGGTTGGTTCTAATATGGATAAATTGTTCAATCTAGCCAATTAAGATCTTCACAGAGAATTTGCTGAAACAGTTCACAGAGAGATACTCTTTTGTGAGTACATGTTGAATAAAAATTTGGATAACAAGATTATTTTTTAATGATTATATTCAAACTGTTTGGATATTGAGAATTATGGTGGCAGTAGTGTTCTTCCATTGCAACCTGAGCTTTGATATGCATATGAGACTCACATTTTCTAGATTATTTTATATCAACATATGATTTAAAACACTTACTATAAATTAATTTATAATAAATATAAATAGTAGAGTAGTTCATCCTTCAATTAACTCCAGAAAAAAAGTAAATGTATTAGTTCATGTGTCTTGGGGTAGGGTGGGATTTTAAATTGAAGAACTAGCTTTAGGATTTCCAGGAATTCTATGAGTGCCAGAGTGTCATCTCTTCTTATCAATTTACTTTATCCTACTGCAAATGAATTATTAAATGAGGACAAGGACATGATCAGGGAAAACTTTAGGACTTCATAATCCCAGTCTAGTAAGAATAGAGGAAAAACAACATCGTTTCTGTCAATGTCTTTGAAGAGTCTCAGTATCTTGGAAAGCAAATTCACTGACGCATTTTCTTAACATGCAGGTTAGTCTGGCTTGAGTCTTTTGACTCAAGTTGACCCAACCACTGACTCACTGACACAGTGGGTCCATTGGGTGAGTGACATTGCCTACCTAATCACTGAGACGTATGTATATGCACATATGTAAATGTGTTACACAGTATCACCAGCACATTCATTAAGATTCTATGGAGTGGAAGACAGCAGTTCCCAAAGGGAATAAGATCCAGTTACTAGAAGATTGATGGGAAAGGATGCTGAGAAAACCTAAACAATATGTATCATCATCATCATCACCCAACCTTCAGTCCCATTATATTAATATTATATTAATCATCAGGAATTGTACATAACAGGAATTAGCTGTCAAATTTGATTTTCAGGGTATGGGGACAATTTGAAAGAAAAAAGAGAAGGGCTTGTTATAAAGTAGTGATATTTAACACTCTCATAATAAAAAATGACATCTCGGCCCTCCCTGGTGGCGCAGCGGGTTAAAGCACAGCACTGAGAATCTAAAGCCACTTCTTCCTGAGTTCGATTCCCGCCCGCCACAGAGGTGACCACATGGCGTGGCAGACCTCTCCTGACCCACCCGCTGCTCCCCTCAGCAGTGTACTTCGCCGATCTGCCTGTTCTGTTCCCCACTCTGTCTCTGGTGAAGCCTCTCACCACCCCTGAGCCTCTGGCCTGTACCGCATTTCTGTATGCACTAATAAATAAATCTTTTTTTAAAGAAATGACATCTCTGGCAATATCATATACATAGCAATTGTATGTAATAAAGGGAATCCTTTATTACAACTTATGGTAAGCATTGTCATCTATTTTAAAATATTAGTGTTAATTGGTGCTAAAATTCATGAGAAAAATATTTTAGATATGCAGAAAATGCATAGACCAAGTGCATCTTGAAACACTACCTTCACTTGAAGATACTCACATTCCATCCTGGAATACTCTTAGTGAAAATGAATGCAGTTCAATTCTTGAACCAGGAGAGCCAAGGCAATATCTTTTAACAGAGTATTTTCTATAATTTTATTTTTTTCTATGTCACATCTTTGGTAACAAGGTACCAAAAGGGATATTTCTGGCTTTGTTTGGTTATTATTAACCTATATACACTGGGGAACAAACAAAATATGTTTCTGCATTTTTCTGTAGCGATATTTTGTTTGAATTTATAACGTAGTTAACTTTTTAAGAAATTAAAAAGCTATCTCTCAGTATAGTATATAAATTGTAATATATCAACCAATTCTAAAATATTTTGGATTTGGAAATTCAGGAACTACAGGTGCATATTTAGGCAAATTTACAATGGCACATCATAGAATTTCTACTTTATATAAACTAGCGAATCATTTAGTTCGTTTATGGATATTATTGATAAAGTGTATTAAATCCGCTTTGAAGAAATAGATTTTTATTCTTCTAAATTATAAACCTCTGGACCTTCATCATTTCTTCTTATCAGCTCCTTCTTATCAAATGTCTAGTATTTAGTAGAAAGGGCACTGATAGCACTGCTAGAATTATGTTCTAATTTCAAAATAAAGAAGACACTTCCCTTCTTGCTTACTATTTTTTTTTTTTGAAGTAGAATTTGTTTACAGTGTTGTTTGTGTTTTAGAGGTATAGGATCTCCCCCTTCAGGTCTCGTTACCACACCACACCCAGCACCCAAGGCGCACAGTTCACTAGCTTAGTCCACTATGCTCCTTCCCCACTTTACTCCAGTCCCTCCCCTCCCTTCTTGCTTATTTCTGACTTCTTGGTCTTTTGACTCCATCCTCTGTTAGGAGCTTCCAGATTTAACAAGTAAAAATATAGGATGGTCAATTAATTTTGTATTATAGATGCCAACTTTTTGACATAAACATATCCCATGTACCATATGCGACAATATTTGGTGTTTATCTGAAGTTCAAAATTAACTGGACACCCTATATTTTTAATCACTAATTATAACTCCCCTACCCTTGAGGTTACATAGTACATCACACAGTAAATCTCACAACAAATTTTCTTTTCTTATCCTTCTCCAAGTCTTAGCCTTTAATGAATTTCTTCCCAATCCTGCTATTTTCCTCCTTTACGATGCCCCAAACGCCTCTCTACACTCTCACACTCATTATATTTAGTTATCTTTCTTCTCCAGGCTTGTTCCATTTGCATCTTCACACATACCCTAGCAGGTTTAGAGAAGGGAGGAGGTGAAAGTAGGAAATACTGTGGATGCAAATTTATATTGTTATATTCTCCCATCTCTTATATATACACGAAACAGTAACTACTGCAAATAAAATACTTTTAATTATTTTGTCAACTGAGAGTTGGGTTAAATTTAACTGTCTAATTTTTCATCCCAAACTAAGATGGTCTAAATTTCTTAAAATATATCTCTCTCTATATTATCTGCAATAATACTATACTTAAAAGTCTTAAATGATGATTTCTAACATGAAATATAAAATGTGAAATTTCTTTCCCTTCTTTTTAGCTAGCAAAAGGTTATACCAGAAGCCCAGTAATTATTCCATCCAAACAGAATATTCCATATTCTGCCCTCCCTCTGGATAAATTGAGTTTGTCTACAGTAATTTCTCTGCATTTCCATACCCGCACACTTATTACAGCTGCCATCATCCAGCATATTTCACCCCACTCGTCATCATAACAGCTTATAAGTATTTGATGGGATTAAGCAGAGCCAACACAATTCTGTCAGTTAAGCAGCCAAATTCATGAGTCCAGCATCAGTCTGTAATGGGACAATTTCCAGAATCCCATTCTTGCTTGCTGTCATATGTGTGGTGCATAGGTGAATTAACCTGGTTTAAAGTTTCAGAGTCAGGTAAATACTCTGTATAGATGAGCAGATGGACTCTGATATTAATAGTCTAATTCCTTTGCTAAAATCTGCCCATGAAATTTATTTTTAAAACACATTTTGTACACTCTACGCCTGCATTTGAGAGCCAAGCGTAGGCTTGAAAATAGCTGTTTACCTCTTCATTTGCCTAGAATAAACAGTCATTATTTCTGGGTGTGCAGAAAGAATGTTTGTTTATGTTCCTGACAGTAAGACACCTATACCCCCAACAACAACCAAGAAAAGGCAGGCTAGAAAGCATTTGTTTAATTGAAAAATAATAATAGTAATGATAATTTCATATTAATAATAATTGGCTAACAATATTGTGCTATTATATATTTAAAACCTAGGGAACTGCATTGTGTTATTTAAATTCTTTTTTGAGAAAACATTAGTTTACAATACTGTATATGATTTAGAGGTATAATATCACATTGTTCAGGTGTATGTTACCACACCACACCCACCACCAAGGCACCCACAGTTCTCTATCATTCTCCCCCTCCCCATTTTGTTCTGCTCCCTCAAACTCTTTCTTCAGTAGCCTCAAATCTACAGTCAGATTTCTAGGTTTTATCAGCCCCTCTTTTGTTTATCTATATTCCATATATATCTAAGTGAAACCATTCAGGATTTGTCTCTCTCCCTCTGACTATCTGCTTTAGTTCCACCCATGTTGTCCCAAATGACAAGAGTTCATCTTCTTTTATAACTGAACAGTATTCTATTGTGTGTGCACACCACACCTTCCTAATCCACTCACCGGTCTTCAGGCACTTAGGTTGCTTCCATAACTTGGCTTTTGTAAATAGGGCTGCAACAAACATAGAAGTGCACATATTCCTTCAAATTAGTGGTCTTACATTCTTTGGATAGATACTTCGAGCTGGAATTGCTGGATCATATGACAAATATTTTCAGAAATCTAAATATTGTTTTTTATTTTCATTTAAAAAGGACAAGTTTATTAGGAAAAGGAGAAAAAAAAAGAGAGGCATCTGTGTAGTCAGAGGTGGGAAGGTGAACTCTCTTCACACTGTTTTCCCTAGGATCTGGACCAAGTTGTATTTCCACCAACAGTGTCTACATCCTTACCAACATGTATTGTTTTGGGATTCTTATTGTTGTTCGTTTGTTTTGATATGGACCATTCTAACATGTGTGACATGGTGTCTCATTGTGGTTTTGATTTTCATTTCCCTGATGATAAGTTATGAGCATTTCTTCATGTGCTCATTGGCCATCTATGTGTCTTTGGAGGGAGCCTATTTAATCCTTTCACCCATTTTTTTTTTCATGGAGTTGTTTCCTTTTTGTTGAGTTGTATGAATTCTTTGTAGATGTCTTGTCAGGTACATGATGTGAAAATATTTTCTTCACTTAAGTATGGTGTCTTTTTGTCTTGGTGCTAGTTTCTTCTGCTATGCAGAAATCTTTTAGTTTGATGAAGTCCCAATTGTTTATCTTCTCTTTTGTTTGTTTTTCTGTTGGAGATGAAAACACAAATACATAACTGAAGCCTATGTCATAGACTGTTTTCTTCTATGTGTTTTATGGTTTCAGGGCTTACATCCAAGTCTTTCAACCATTTTGGGTTATTTTTTGCATCCCATGTGAAAGAGTGGTCATTTCATTTCATTTTTTTTTTCCATGTAGCTATCCAGTTTTCCTCCCACTGTTTGTTGAAGAGACTTTCCTTTTTCCAATGTATAGTTTTGGTTCATTCATTATAGATTAACTGTCCTTATAATATGAACTTAATTATGAGTTGTCAATTGTATCCCATTATTCTGTTTGTGTTATTTGTTCCAATACCATACTGTTTTATACTGTTTAATCAATATAACTTTGTAGCACAGTTTGAAGTCTGGAAGTGTGATTATCACCATTCTTCCTCTTTTTTAAGTCAAGTTGCCTTGGCTATGTAGGGTCTTATTAAAGTCCATGTAAATTTCAGTAATGTTTGTTCCGTTTCTTTGAAGATGCCATTTAAACTTTGATAGCGATTGCATTGATCTGTATATTTCCTTGGCTAACTGCCCATTTTAACAATGTCAATTTTTCTAGTCCATGAGCTTGGGATATCTTTCTATTTCTTCATGCCTTCCATATCTTTTAAAGTTGTCATATTTTTATTATATGAGTTCTTTGCCGCCTTAGTTAAGTTTTCTCCTAGATTTTAAATTCTTTTTGTACATCCTGTTTCAACTTGTTATCCTTAATGTATTTTAAAGCAATTTCACAGAGTCAAACTTCAAAATTTTATTTTTGCAAATATTGTACTGTTAAATCTAGATTATCTCCATACAGAGAACAAAAATACTATCAACTGTAATTGAAAGCAGAAAGAAAGCTATCCTCTCTCTTCCTGAGCAACTCCTCATTTTACAAATGATATGGTTCTAACTTTATAAATGAAATTGGTAGTATCTTCAGAATAGAAAATATGCAGCTGAAAAATTGTTAATTTAGCCAAGTGATATTTGAAAGCACAGTATTGCCAAAAAATTAATGATTCATTTTATTTCATGGACCTGTTCCATATTCTCAATAACTCTTTCCCTGATGATTTATCACAATTGGCTTCTCTCACAGCTAAAAAAAATATAGAGTGTAATATATATTTTCATGATGCAAAGGCATTATTTGGCTATGATGAGTTTATCTTTCGAAGTATTCTAGCTTGCTATGATAACTAAGCCAAATGTGGATTATGTCACTGAGGCTCATGTACACGTCAAAAAAATGTTAAGCCAAAAAATTTAGAGTTGACTAAAAAGGAAATGTGCACATTGATTAAAACTATGGAAAAATACTATATACATTAGCAAGGAATAGAAATGGGTTGGACGGTATTAGTCTAATGTTCATTAGGAATGTGTGTGTGTGCATGAAGTTTGGTTTATAATAATATTTTTTTTTTAAAAATGAGCACCATGGAAAGAAAAGTGCCAAGATAACACACTTGTTTTAAAATAAAGTTGTATGCTACAAAAACATGCATACACAGCTAAAATGATTTACTAGTAAACATGGATTAAGGATTAGAACTTTTATTCTTTAAAAAATATGCAGCAGCATAAGATTAATATTTCAAAAATTTTTTAGAAACAAAGCACAAGTTGTTTCCAAGATACTGTGTGTCAATTTTACCTTCTGAATCATTTTTACAGACAACTTACAGCCTCCCTAAATTATAGCTTTTGCAGAAAAATAAGGGACTGTTGTATAATAAGGAAGTTGACAAATCTTTAACTATAACAGTACTAGTTATTGCTACTGTAATTTATGCATAGATACTGATTCTAATTAAGTAATAGTAGAGGTAGCCTTTGAATTTATGAGGCTATAATCAGCTCCCTTGTGCTCAATAAATGCCACATCTACAGTCTGTGGTGTTAATTTCACACTACAGTGGGAACTAGTGGTTGTTGCCAAATATACTCATAAGTCACAGGCAATTTGGATTATTACTGTAGTGTGTGCTGCATTGTGAAATGAACTAGTTCATAATCACTTTTTAAAGTCATTGTTGAGTATTTGTGTATTGTAAGTCTTCTGACATGATGAAGCGTTATATTGTAGCTTCCTTTTTCTCTGAAATCCCCCAGATAAAAGAAATATGCCAAACACTCTGGAAAAATAATAATATAAGAAGCTCCCACTTCCTCAGCTCTTTAGCTGTTCTTGTACATAAGAGCTGGAGATGCAGGATTTTATCCTATGAACTATCCCAAGTCAGATGCTCCCCAAAGGAGAGTCTCTGATACTAGATCATTTCACTTTGGGGACTTCATGAATTAATGTGATGGGATTTTATAAATGCCATGAGCTTGCTGGCAAAATTCCATTCTGTTCTCTTCCAATTTTCTGAAGCTGGGTGTGAACTAGCACACTCTCACTGCAAGAATGGAAGCTAGAATTACTTTCCTCAAAATGTCACAAAAAAAAAAAAAGATGAGAAGTGAGCAAAACAGCTCACACAAACACAGTATCTCTTTCTTCCTGTTCCTTTCTCCCTTGTATATCAGGAGTTACTCCTAGCTGTTGGGTTTTAAGAAATTGCACCCAAAACTGCATTATATTCTACATTCTATCCTTAAATTCACAACACTACAGAGGCCCCTTTTGGTCCAACTGTAAAAGGGTCCAAACCCAGCTGATGACAATAGGGGTCTTCTTCATGAGTGGGAGTGCAGATTGCGTTAGTCCTAGGGACAGCATGCTTTTTCTGGATGCAGGTACCACAGAGTTTTGGTTTTAGTATGTTCACATCATTTGCTATGGGTACACTAGGCTCAGTGCAATCAACAACATAATCAGGGAACCATGTTTTCTTAAGGGCCAAGCACAGAAGCAGATGGCTCCCCATGTGATATTGATGTAGACCTGCCAAAGTTGAGATTCCAAGAGAGACTAAAACCAGTCAAGGCATTTCATTGCCTCATTGTATTCTTCAAAAAAAAGACACCAAATATAATTTTCTTGCATCATTAGATATTTCTTGTATTGTGTTCTAAGAGAAGATCTTTCAAACGTATGAAAGAACCTGGATCCTGGATTTGAAGTGGCTTATTTAGTGATGGACTACACAGAAAACTGGTTTCAGCAACATGTGGTCAATGCCCTGTGGTGGCAGTAGTTCAGAGGTAATTATTACAGACAAAGGAGATAGAGAAAAGAGAGCGTTCTGACCCCTCCTATTAACATTCAAGGAGCAGAAACTGTGACCCCATAGTGGTTCATAACCTCTTTTCTTCACTTAATTTGTCACACAAAAGAACAAGTCTCTGGGTATTATATAGAAACACACATAGCAGGTTCAGGCTAGCAGCTTTGTGCACAAAAAGACTTTGGGAAGAAGATACACAGTTGTTGCACATTCTCCTCATTCAGTGTAGATGTGCTGCCTAGCTTTCTGGAAGAAAGATGGAGCTCTTTAATGAATCTTGCTTACCACATAAACAGATTCATATTTCTTTGTGGTGCCAGGGAGGTGCAGCACTCCATCTCCCTGCTAGGGAGAAGTTCCTCTGAGGACATTCTCTGACAGCTTCTGCTGCCACATGCCAGCACAAGTGGCGTGTCACCATGTCAAGACCATGGTCTTCCTAGGCATCTCTCAGCCAGTGACGGGGTGAGTGGCTACAAGCTTCTTCACAGGAACTGTGTCTTTTGTATCTGTGTAAAAGGTGCTCATTTAAATGTTGACTCAAGGAAGAGAGGAAGCAGGCAGGGAAAGAGGAAAGGAGAATGAAGGAGGACAAAGTCAAGCTATTAGGCAATAAAGGAGACAGAGGTGACTTAATTTTTCGTCTACTGACTGAGGACTGCAGTACGTTTATGTTTGAGCCTGGTCATTCCCAGTTCATTGCTTTCCACTTTGCACTTCCTGCATTCTTTCTTTCTATTATTATTTATTTGTTGAGGACCCATTCATTTATTATACGCCAAGTGTTGAAATCCTCTTTGGTTTTTGGATGTTCTCATGGCCTCCTCTGCCCACGATGAGGCTGTTTCCAGGCAACAGCTGGCAGCTCATGGTCCCTTCCCAGTAGTTGACAGCAGTTAGTCATCAATAACATGATCTCATACACCAGGGCGCTATCCAGAGGGTGAACACTTTTTGTTTGGGATTAAAAAAAATATTCTGAATAACTTGGGGCCCTAAGTGGGAAGGTAGGTCCGAATGCAATCATTTAACTTGGATGATGTCATACTCCATGTGAGCAGCAGAAGAGCCAGACTCCCAGTCCTTTCCTTGCTCAGCTCCTCTGCGGGTGATTAACAGTGTTCTAAAAAGGCCTTCAGCAGCCCATTGTGCTCTATTTCTTCAACAATAAAATAGGCCCGGGAATTTGGACAAGGATTTGTTTATTTATAAAGTTAGTTAACACTCCGACACATAGAGAGAGGATGATGATGGTAAGCATAGCAAAATTATACAAGTTTCTATTTTGGCTCTTTTTAAAAAGTCTCAAAACCCACATTCTTCTGAATTAAAAGGTAGCTAGAGACAAAGAACTCTCTGGCCAGGTGTTGCACCAGCTCTTGAAATATTCCTAACCACCACACTAAATCTTCTTAATCTGTTCCCTAGATAGAGGTTTGCCAGGCTTCAAAAAAAAAATTATTTTAACTTCTGGAGTTCCTAGTCTTCCTTATCTTTCAGTCTGCCTAATGGCTAAAAATATCCTTCACCCTCTATCTTTGACATTAAGGAACACTTTACCATTGTCACCCAAATAGGAGTTTTATAGCATCTTACATTTGCAAGTAATGAATAAATTATTAAACTCAGTAGTTCCCAAATTTTAATGAATAAAACATCTACCAAAGGATGGATGTTTCCTTCTTAAATTTCAGATTCTGGTAAGGCCAAGAAATTTAAAATTTTTGTGGTAAGTTATAACTCACAAATAGTAAAAATGTACTCACTTGAGGTATATAGCTTGATGAAATTCCCACTTAAATTACTTTCTAAAACAATTGTATCACCCCACAAAGTTTCATGCTCCTTTGCAATCTGTTTTCCCTTCCCTCACCTGCAGCCCTCTGGGAACTGCCAGCCTGCCTTCTTTCCTATAATTTTGACTTTTCTGATATTTCTTATAAATATAATTGTACCTCATGCAGTATTTTGTGTTTAATTTTTCTCCCTTATGATAATGTTTTTGAGATTCACCAGGGTAGTTTGCAGTTTGAATAGAAACTCTAGATAATTGTGCACAGGGAGTTTCATGGCCATACTTAGAGAACCACTAATCGACTCCAAAATTCTTGCTTCATAACAGGAAAATGAGGTGTTAAGAATGTAAGTGTCTGGTCTGAAAGGAAATATCGATGAGGAATTTTTGGGATTTATGTCCTTGGAAAGGCTTTCTTGCATCATTTAATTGGCCTCTACTTCCCTCTGAGAAAAGATTGGGTCCTACTTGACAATCATATCGTAAAAACTCTCCTTATTTTTATTCACTTGACCAGTGGTCTGGATCCAATGTATGAATATATTTTGGATTGTCTTTTGTATTGTATGAAATTATTACTAGGGTTTTCCTTAAATTATGAAATTTTGACTGGAAGATTATGATTTAGTAACAAAATAACTTTACAGTATTTTTGATAATAGTACATTTGCATTGTACATGGTAAAGTACAATGAACAAGACTCCAAACTTCTCATAATAAAGAACTCTTCTAATCTAACCTGAGGGTCCTCAATTCCTCCAAAGGAACTGTGTCTGACAGGTGGAGTATTTCTCACCTGTTATTCCCATGTTTTCAGGTTAGTAATTGAGTGCATTGATCTTGAAGAGCTAGCACCATGGTTCCCCCCAGCTGTGTTTTGGATTCCATACCCATTGAGAATTATGAAAGCTGTGGAGACCACTGTGGTGAGAGGATGGGGGGGAGGGGGACACAAGGCAGGTGATGTGGTAGTGGTGTGGTAAAGGATCCAGTGTCACACTCCTAAGTATCTAACCAAAAGACACAAAAACACTGATTCAGAAAGACACCTGCACCCCCATGTTTATTGTTGCTTTATTTACAATTGGAAAGACATGGAAACAACCTAAATGCCCAAAAGTAGGTGATTGGATTAAAAAGATGATGGCACACAGGTGATTTGGTGATGGGAAGTCCACGGGGATTCCAACTGAGATGGAAAAAGGCACAAAATGATGTAAAAATAAGCTATTATATTATTTTAAAAACAAACAAAAAAAAAGGATCCAGGGTCAGGCAAACCAGAAGCAGTGGTCGGGGTAGGAAGATCCTTGTAGGAGAGGTCAGAGTGCCAGTGGGCGCTCTCAGTGTTAGAGTCTGTGCGTGTGTCCATGCTGACAGAAGCCTTTGATCCTGGGTAGTCCAGTCTTACCATAGTAGAACTATGCTTAGACTTAATTTTGTGTATGAGCAAGCTCAATTTCTGGGGGAGAAAAATCTACCTATAGCCAGGACCTACCTTAGTCAGGCAGTTAGCATTTATCTCACGACTCATCTAGATTTGTTTAATCTAGGTCTTCATCTTTAGGGCCCTCACCATTTAATCATTTATTCACAGGACTGTTTTAAAGGGCCAATGATAGTTTATGGGGCTGTTTTCTTTTTTGTTGCTTCTGTAAAAGTTGGAAGGACAACTAATGCCATAAAAATAAAGTAAGTTAATCTTCCTTCAAAAATTGTAAAATAAAGGAGAAAGGACCAAAATATACCCTTTTAAGTAAGCAGGCAATTTTAAAGAAAAAACTTGATTTCATTTATGACTTTCTTGTGTTAGTCTTGTACTCTAGAATAGGCATTTGTAATGTGTTGATCTCAGATCACAGTGTTGTTCCTTGTCTTGAAAAGACCTGTGATCGATCAAAAACCCTTGGTTTGAAGCAATGACATGGCTCTGTAATCCTTTAGCACTACTGGAAGCAAAAAAAAATGAAAGCCAAGAAATAAGTAGAAGGTGTGATATATTTTTATAATTAAATTACATATTTATATATAAAATTGTACATTGCAACAAAAATAGGAAACTTGGACAGATTTCTAAGCAACATATAACACATATTAAATGTTCTTTTAAAGTCCTCAAAGTAATCAAGTTTACCCATAGTTCTGTTCCTTTCTGTTGAATCTCTCTCAGTGGACATGATTGTTGTCCCTTCTGATTAGAATTTCTTTCCTTCCCTTTTTACCTGCAAAACACTACATCAAGTTTCAAGACTTAATTTTAGCATCAGTTACTATGACTTCTTAGCATGAAGTGCATACTTCATTCTAATACCTACCTTATTGTGTGATACTGTAGGTTTTCCTATTTGTCTCCCTGCTACTGTGGATGTCATGCTCATCTTTGTATTCCTAGTACTGACCATAGTGACCAGCTTGTAATATTTAATGTATTGCTAGATAATAGTTTTTTTTTTAAAGATTTATTTATTTATTTGTACAGAACTGGGGTACAGGCCAGAGATGCGGAGGGTGAGAGAATTCACCAGAGACAGAGCGGGGAGCAGAACAGGCAGATTGACGAAGTACACTGCTGAGGGGAGCAGCGGGCGGGTCAGGAGAGGTCTGCCACGCCATGTGGTCGCCTCTGGGGCAGGCGGGAATCGAACTCATGAGGAAGTGGCTTTAGATTCTCAGTGCTGTGCTTTAACCCGCTGCGCCACCAGGGAGGGCCTAGATAATAGTTTTAATAGATACTATTTCTTCTTGTTTGCTCAGCCTATCAATCTCTACTTCACTTTCCTCCCTTCACTCATAACTTAGTCATCTTGTCTTTCTTCTTCACTTTACTTTTTCATTTCTGTCATAATGAGAGACTTCAATGTGGTTTTATGTCCAACATCCTTGACATGAATTCAACTGGAATTTTCATCCTGATTCAGCTTTATGAATGTGCCCATGATTTAAGAGTGATTTGTTTCTCCAAAATGTTCCCCTTTCAAAAGTAAATTCTAAGATACTGTTCTAAGTTTTCATTTTCATATTTTCCACTTTTATCCTTTCATTATCACTAAATCAGATTTCAAATATGTCAGTACTCCCAGCCTCTTTCTTTGAGCCACTCTATAACCCACTCTACAGTTCCTTCTTTGCCACATCCAAGTTTTGTGGTTGATTGTTTTAATTAATTTCTCACATACCACTTACACCATTCACTTTCTACTGTCCCAGAAGTCTTCAGTTTAAATTCTATAATGTAATTATCTCCTCCTATCTTGGCCACTGTATGTTGTTTTAGAAAATAATACAGCCTTAGAGATTTTTGGAAGTTTGATAGTTTGTTATGCAACATACCATCAGTATTGCTTAAAATTCTTTTTATTCTAAATAATAGTGTGACCAATTAAGCACTTACAGTGACCTAAGATCTGACCTGAGAAGTTGTCATTGTTAAAAATCTTAAACAACCCTAATAGACAAATATTATCATTACTATTTCTATTTTTGTCACCACCATTGTCATTTCCACTTACCATTTTTACATGAATACCTAGAGGTTAAAAATCTTGATCAAGCTAAAAAGATAATATATAGGAAATACATAACATAAACCCAAATAGTTTGGTGAGGGCATGTGTTTTAATCAATTTTACTATAATGTCCAAGTGCTCGTTTCATATTTTACTGCATTGTAGCCCTAAGAATAGAATTGCTGGGTGGCGTTCTTAATGTACTTTAATCAGTATTGCTAGGTTGTTTCTAAGATGATTGCACCATTGGCCATATGCAGTGCATGAGTCCTTGAGTCCTCACTGCATTCACACCTAGAACTTAATATTTTCCTCCTTTTTATTTTTTTTCCAAATTGATGTATATAAAGTAGAACTCAGGTTTTACTTTGTCTATTTTCTAGTGTGTCTGGATTTCTTAAAAATACGTATTTGTCCCTTTAGTTTCTCCTGTGAATTTTCTGTTAATATTATTGTGTAAATTAAAAAGTTCTCTTCTGGGCCCTCCCTGGTGGGTAAGACACAGCACTGCAAGCTAGCCACAACCGCTTCAGTGCGAGTTTGATTCCCAGCCCTGGAGGTGATCCACATGGCACTGCAGACCTCTCCTGACCCACCCACTGCTCCCGTCAATATTGATTTGCCTGTTCTGCTTTCTACTCTATCTCTGGTGAATCTTCTCACCAGTCATACACCTCTGGCCTGTATCCCAGTTCTGTGTGCATAAATAAATAAATCTTTAAAAAAAATTTCTCTTCTTAGAGAACAGTTGATTTTTGAAGTCTTACTATTATTTTCTAAGGTAACTTACTCTTTCAAATACCTCTAGCACATAGTGCCAGAACTTCTTGGCCTTATTTTTCTATGAGCCCACAATCATTCCTTTTGCCCCAGATGCCACTGCATACATCTTCTGTGCATGGATGGGCTCTTTGCAAGCAGTGACTCACCTGCTGTCTGCATATGGGTATGGGTACTCTCACATCCTACTCTGGGACTCCCCTGGGGACTTCTCAGACACCTAGATACTAGAAAATTAGTCTGCAAGGGAATTGATGCTGCCTGAGGCAAAACTTTGACCAATGGAGATAGGAACTACTAGAAAAATTCTTTTCTCTTATTTCTCTCTTCTTCCCTGCAATATTTCACATGGTTTTCTGTAGATGGACCTCTAATGTCACATAATCTTATGCACTTGATAGCAGGCAGCTGTCATTTCAGTACTTTGTCTTCTATACTTGTGCTTCTCTATTTTATTTATCTTCCCTCCCACTTCCTTGATAGTGCGGCATATCTCTATTCCAACAAAGTGTTAAAAAAGCTAAGTTTTTGCCTTCGTTTCTATTTGTTGGGTAATCCTGGCTATATCTTCATTCCCAAAAGCAATTTACTTTCTATTTTACAGAGAAAGTAGAGACTACATTCAACTTTCTTGCTGCACAGATATATACATAACTATCCATTCCTGTATTTGTCTCCAGTCCTAGAGAAGAGGTATATATGTCATTAACATACGTCTAATTTCTTTCACTATATTTTGGAACATATCTCTCCCCTTTTTCCAAGACTGTGATACAACCCATTCACTATGATTTCCTTTTTTCACTGTTTCTTTTTCTATGAATCCTTCCCTTTAACTTACAAATATGTACATAGTTCCTATGTTGTAAAAAGTCTTCCATTGAAACTATATTCCTCTCCTATTATCCCATTTCTTTATAGTCAAAATTTTTAAAAGGTCATTAACAGTATTCATCTCTCCCTTTATCATCATCGAACGTAATATTAACTTCTTGTACTATGACTTTTGCTGTTATTCCTTACATGAAACTGCCCAAGCAAATTCTGCTCAACAGTTCATCGTTAATTACTGTTGACCATTTCATTATTAATATTCTGGAGTTCTTGATACTTTGGGACACTTCTGTTTCTTTAGCTCTTTATTCTTTTGATTAAAGAATTCTATTTTCTCCTAAATCCCAAACCTGATTTTTGGCCATTCATTTCTTATTTGACTGCTTTCAGTTTCATGTTTCCAACTTTAAAGCTTGTAAGATTCCATTATCCTCTCCTCTTCTCACTTCCATCGCCAATTGGACTCTTTCATGGGTTTAAGAAGGGAAAAATTACTTTCATAATAATGCTAAGACATTATTTGCTTTTCCATCATATTGACTTTTGCTCTGATGTTGCACATACTATAGTGGACAGATTTCTTGAAACCTTATAATGAATTAATATGGGGGTACTGAACTAGTTATTGTTGCCTTCTCTACTTGCACCTGTTCACAGTAAAAGAAATTTCCTATTTCAGTTGAGGATGTCCTTTTCGCGGCAGGAAAATATTGATTTTAAGTCTTAGTCCTTGAGTATAAATGCTTTTAACAGCTTGTATGACAAAATAAGAAGTAAACATAATGTACTTCTGACTATGTAAGTACCATGCTTATCTTGAGGAAAAGCTCTACAATTGTAAATTGGACTAGTTATTTTATGTGAAATGTCATTTTTACTTGAGGGAAAGACTGATAAGCAAAATACGGTTATTTAGACTTAGTACTATTTGGCAAATACTTCCAGAAATGAGTAGGTCTGTTATAAAAAAACAAACAAAAAAAAACTGGCTATATTTGTTACCAATGATAAAATTCAAGGTTTCAAGAATTTTGGAAAAATAGTCACCTGTAATTTTGACAACTTCCTATAACTTTAAACTTTTTTTTTTTGAGATTGGTGGTGATACTATTCATACAATATTTTAAAATACACTATGAGATGTGTCAATATTTAGAAAATCTGCATAACTCAGTGAACCAGCATTTTCGAAATGACCAACATATGATGTTAAAAACCCATATGCAGTAAAAGACTTTCAATGTAAAAGATGGGCCAAAGAATTTTTAATTTAACAGAGTATGAAAAGTTCTTTGAAATAGCTTCAGATTCCACATTGCAACTAACATTTGAGAAATTACAACTTGGCAAGTTTTGATACAGTATTAACAAGAATATCAACAATTATCTGAAAGGACATTAAAACACTCCTCTCTCTTCCAAATGCTTATCTGTGTGAGGCCAGATTTTCTTCATATACTTCATCTAAAACAACACATCTACAGCAGATGAATGCAGAAGCAGATATGGGGAACCAGCTGTCTTCTGTTATACCAGACATTAAAAGAATTTGCAAAAGTATAAACCAGCTCCACTCTTCCCACAAATTTTTTTGTTTTAGAAAATATATAATTTATTAAAATATGATTTTTAAAAGCAATTTGTATCTTTTATGCATAATAAACAAGAACACTGGTTAAAGATCTTATTCTACTCATCAATTAAAAAGCAAATAGATACTACAGTTTAAAACTAAGTTAAATTTGAATTTATATGCAGTAAAAGTATGATGAAATGAATTGTAAATGGAATCAAACCAGTTTTTCACCATTCAACCTTGATTAAAAAACATACAATTTGTATATTTACAAATCATCTACAATTTGCAGCTATAAAATAGTTAAAGGAAAATGAAAGTTTAGAGTTTATAACACAGAAATGATATCCTATAGATACTGCATAGATTCATATTGTCATCCCCACATCATCCTTATGTTACTGGGCAACCTGATATGAAATGGGTGGATTGACTGTGGGTCCTCACCTGTGCACTCAAAGGAACTTATAAAACAACTACAGGCACACACACAGAAGGTTAATAAAGGGTTTATCTACAAAAGAAGGTGAAATGAAGAAATTAATAACTCAGGAAGAAAGAGAGGAAGATAAATTGATGAATGTGGCCTGCCAGTTCTGCTGACCTGGAATCCCAAAGGCATGCTGAGAGCCAGCGAAAAGTCAGCAGTCAAGCCAAGAGCCAAGAGGCCAAGAGACCCCTATGGCCCACATGTTTGACTTTATACCAAATCTAGCTGCCTAGTTCCACCCTCATTCAGGTCCCAGCAATCCTCCTTTTGGTAATGAGGATTTATAGTTCCTGGTGTCTTGATGACTTTGATCTGGAGTTGAGGGATAGTCTACAAAACCTGTGTAGAGTTTTCAGGACATCCTTTGCCCCTAACATTTAGCCCCATGACAATGAAGCAAATTTCTTTAGTTGCATTTTTGCCAGAGTTCTTCAATTCTCAGTATTCTCCTTTTATCTCCTGACTGTTAAATTCCTAATTTTGCTGCTCTCCATCTGGCTGCCTCTCTTTCTCTTAGTCAAGGGTTCTAAGTGATACACAAAAGCATGCACCACTACAAATTTTTTGCTTGAATTTTGTGAAGTTTTCAAAATGCCTTAAATTTATACAGTTTTGGAGTGAACTATCTCCCAATTTTTTTGTACCCCAAGACTTTTCTCCATTACTTTCTCCTTTTATTGGTCAGGGCTATACTGACATCCACCCTTCACACACATGTAATGAAAGGAAGTCATCATGTGAGAACTCTCAATTTCCTGTCATTCCTACCCACGTATAGCTTTACTTCCCTCTGCAGTCACAATGGAAGATGGAAGAGTCAGAACAAGTTCTTCCTAAGGCTGATTCCTATCCCTGCAAGATGGGTCAGTGAGTTACAGGGCCATTCATTTGAAGATTGTAGCCAAACATCCAAGGAAAGAATGCAAGGAAAAAGGACCCCAACCCCTTATGTTCTATTGTGTTGTTGTTTTTCTCTTGTTGGTGCTACTCATTAACTGAACCCAACTGTAAATCACAGGGCAAGAGGCTCCTTAATGCAATCCATAACATTTCAGTCTTCCAGGATAGAGGGTTAGGAGAGAAGGCAGAAGAAAATATCCAGCACTTCTTCCTTTTTCAGTGCTGGTGACTGAGGAGTTTCTTTAACATGTTGCACTTTAGAATGCTAAAACTCCGTGACACACTAAGGTCCAACCAATTAATGTATAGGGGGAGGAGGATAGAGGAGTAGACCAGTATCTCTATTCTTTAGGTAGGGTCCATGAGCAAGTAAAGAGGTCAGCACTCCCTCAATAGTACTTCTAAAAGGTAGGGCCGATACTCTGACTTCCCTTTGCCTGCCTGCCAGAATAACAGTTCTTAGGCCTTCTGTGGCTGTGTCACATTTATCCTTTCCTTAATTATTCTTCAGCTATCTAGATACCTCCATTTCTCCACATAAGGGGGTACCCTGGAAGACTTCACTTGAATTTTCACAGAAAATTCCAACAGCCATTTAGTCAAAAATTACTGACCTATGAGACTCCTTCTCCCCACCCTGCTCATTTACTTCAATCTAGAAATTTCTTTATTGGTATATTAAATGCATCTATATATTATTATGAATACAGATATATTTGCACTATCTCTACTATCAGACTTTAAGTTTCTATTTTCATGCTTTCTCTTTTGTTTCTTTTGTCTCCTTCCCCAAGGGGCTCTTTTTGTGATCTCCTGTACTGTTTCCTACATTGGAGAGCTGAATACATAATAAATGCATAATGGATGAGCTCATAGAGAGATAAGATGACTTTTTACCACCTTTTTCTATGTAACCTACTTAACTCCACCTAGTTCTTCCTTGCTCCAAATCACACTTAAGCACCTCCAAATATTGCAGCAAGAGATTGCTTTTGATGTTAAGAAATATTTGTTGATTAGTTATAAAAATTAATCTGAATTTAGTCATTGTATGTATGATACTAAATCAGAAGTTTCCCCAAGGTCTAAACCTTGTCACAACTAAGTATGTGCTAACTATGTTAATATTGTACTTTAACATATGATAATATGATGGGGAAGATAAGTTTTTGCCCTTGTGACTTAGATTTGAGCTTAGATCTGTAGGTTTGTGCCAGAGTCGAACAGATCTGGATTGCAAGCATAACACCATTACTGAGATCAGGTCTGATAAGGGGAAATGAATTCAACCAGCTAAAACAAGCTGAGCCTTGCAAAAGATTTCCTCAGTGCTCCTGTGTATATAGGCAAATTACTCACCCTGATGGCTGCTAGGCCACTGCACTGCTGAGCCTCTGCCTACTATTTTTGAGCCAGCGATTTATCACATCTAGAGCTTTATTAAAAATGTACCCTCCACTCTTCAGAGAACAAATATGAAAATCTGGTTTCTGAAGATATCAGAACCATTTATTTTTGAAGCTGGCAGCCCTGGCTGTGAACACTGCTCCAGGATAGATCTCTTCTGTGGAAGGAGGAGTTATATATTTTTCAGAACAAGCTTTTCTCCTTTCATCCACAAGAAACAATAAAATATTAAATATGGTATTAAAAAATTAAAACATTATGAAAGGGAAAGAACAAGCAAATCATATGCCATGGAAGCCACTGAAAGGAGAATCTCTGCTAACAGGGAAGAGAGAGTGACCCCTAGCAAAGCCCTCTGATCACTCACCTGTCCCCTGGCCTCCCTGATGTTCTGGTTGCCCAGTGCTTAGTGACAGTGCCAGTTGTTCCCTGGTTGTAAAGGAGACAAGAGCAAATGGGACATCTGCCAGGATTGTCATATAACACTAGAACAACAAGAAGAAAAGTGAAAAAGTCAGGAAACCAATAAGCTAGTTGTTTTCTTTACATGAGTGGTAAGAGCTGGCTTAGAAGGACTTGGGTAGGAATTGCAGCTCAACTACTTACCCACTATGTGGCCTTTGAAAATTACTAATTCCCTATGAAATTCACTTTCTCATCAAGGAAAATAGAGATAATAATATCCACTGTAAAGCTAGAGGGATTGACTGCTATCATTGATGCAAAGCACCTGGCTTAGACTAGGTATTTATCATAATGACAGTAGCAAACACTTAATCAACTTGCTCTGCTAGACTTTCTCCCAAGTCCCTTATGTCTCAGCTTGTTTAATCCTAACATGGCCATACAACACAGTTCATTTTTAGCTCCCTTTTGCAAAGAAAGAAGAAAGCGAGGCACAGTGTCCTAGACATTGAGGCACTTGTCCTAAAACACACACCTGCTTATAAGAGGCAGAATCGAGATTCAAACAGGTTGTCTGGTCCTGATTCTGGAGCTCTAGACCTGTGTTCTTCACGTCAGAAGAGTCTTACACAGATGAATGGTAATTTCCTTCTACTGTAATAATGGTATGGTTTTACGTGCCACAGAAATGAAAGGGAGTTTTGTTTTTATTTTCTTTAGACAGAGAGCTTCCATGAATTTGAGAGAGTATCTTAGAAGTCAGAGGTTCATTTTTGCAGTGAATGTCTTTTCTTCTCACTGTCTAAGAAATATAGCATACTTCAAATTGAAACTGTTTACTTTAAGTCCATCATGTTCCAACAGAAACCAGTTGATTTGTTGGCATTGATGTACAGTGGAGAAAGTAGTTGTTCACATATTTTTGAGTTTCATAGGTTGTTAGGGAATTATAGTGACATTCTAAGAGTCGGAGAATCACAGACTATCCAAATACAATCCCACAGTTTTTAAGCTGTTGGTAAGGTTAGATATCAGTTCCAGTCGACACCCTTTACTGAATAATAATAAGTTATTCTCACCTTTGTAGGAAAACAAAGACATGCCGTATTAATTGAAAGCTTAATTAACTTTCTTAATTTTGTAAATAAACACACTTTAAATTTATAAAGAAATTTGCTGTTTTGTAAAAAGCATGTCATGAAAGACTTCTGTGTTCTGTGACGGAAGTACTTTATGATTAATTACCGATTCAGTGCATTCAGGTTTAGGTACAATGAGATTTCTTTAAATGAATTACATTTATAGATACATGTCTTATTGTCACTGACATATATTTTGTGTGTGTATGACTTAAGCATATATTTAAATCAGTGACAATGACAAAGGGCATAATCTTGAAGGGAACTGAATGAAGTTTGAATATGAAACGTGTGTCACATTCAGTTTTTCCTATATCTACCTGTGAGTTGTTGGCAGTAATACACTCGTAATCAGGTACCATCTGATTACAGATGCTTTTCTGTTTAGTATCAAAAATGCACTGAATCTAAACAACCTCCTCCCTTTACCACTCTTCTCTGCTTTTCTCCATCTTGTCCAAGTCCTCTCAATACCTGAGAGTTGCTAACTTACCGATTTATTTCTATCCAGAGGTACATAAATAGCAATTTAAAGCAAAGTAAATTTAAGAAGTGTCTAAGTGCAAATGTCGTCCTCATGTGTTAGTAGAGATATGAATATGAAGGTTGGCAACAAAGAAAAACAACGAAAACCAAATTACTGAATAAGTTGTATCAACAGTTTAATAACAGTTTTGAATGTTTTTATTACAACTAATGATACAAACATAGGACCAGCATTAAAATACATAAGTATAATTGTTAGGGGGAAAAGATGCCCTGAAGGTATTCTGCAGAGTTTTCTGGACTCCACTCCCTACTGCAGTTTTGTGGACTCCACCCCCTACTCCAGTCACTGAAACTACAACTCCCAGCAATACCAAAGGGAGAACTTTGAGGACCCAAGGGCAGAGCTATATATATACATATATCCCCAAAAGTGTGTGTGTGTGTGTGTGTGTGTGTGTGTGTGTATGAGGGAGCCTTTTGAGCTCTTTCTCTCCCTTTGCCTCATGGCTGGTGGCTGGTGGCTTGGCTCTTGATGAGTTTTCAGTGTGCTACTGGAGTTCCAAGTCAGTAGAACAAGTAGAATGCTCTACTTGTATCTCTTTCTCTCTCTTTCCCTGGGTTGTTCCTTTTCCCATTATTGACCCTTTTTGTGTTTGCCTGCAGTGCAGCTGAATCTTAAGTGTGCTGGTGAGGACCCACAGACAGGCAACCCAGTTCACATTGGGTTGCCCTGTAACATAATGACATTTGAGGGAGTATGAGGGTGATTTCTACACAGATATACTTCAGTTTTTCAAAGTGCCTTTCTTTATCTAATATGATGATTTAAATACTGTATGCCTTCATAATGTCTTATTTATATAAAGAGAGGAAAGAAATGAAATGGGGCTGGGATTTCATCAAGATGGCTGCAGAATAAGATTGTGATGGATCTACTGGACTTGAAACTAATTTTAGGTCTAAGAATATAAGTATTTGGCATTCAACTCTTAAATATATTTTTAAATTCTCTTCATTGACAAACACTATTTTCCTTAGATATTTAGTCAACACCATTTTCCTATTCTGTTAAGATAGGACCTTAGTTAGCTATGCACATCTTTGTAAAGGGAAGTGATATCATTGAATGTCTAGTAGTGATTCCTTTGCCTTTCTCCTGGTAATAATGTAGCTGACTGTACAGGTTATTTTTATTGCTCTTTATTTCTGGATATGGATCAAAGCTAAAGGTGTGAACTCATTCCAAGAAGTTTAAAAAACATGAAAACAAGTAGAATGAAAGAAAAAGACCTTAGTTATCAGAGAAATTGATCTAATTCAGACAGCAGCAGAAGAATTTTACAAAATCTTTGAATAGCCTCAAAAATATTTGAGAGGAGGGCCTCTCTGGTGGTGCAGTAATTAGGTCTCAGCACTATCAGGCTACTACCAGCTACTGTGACATGGTTTTGATCCCCAGCCAGGGAGGTGACCCACATGGCACAGCACACCTCTTCTGTCTCGCCACTGCTCCCCTTAGCAGTGTATTTCAGTACATCTGCCTGTTCTGCTCCTCACTCTGTCTCTGGTGAATCCTCCCACCTCCACACCCCTCCCCCATGCCTACACCCCAGTTCTTATATGCATAAATACAAGATAATAAGTAAATCTTTGTAAAAAAGGTTTGAGAAGATATATCCATGAAATAAAATCTTATTGCTAGAAAACAAGAGTGTAGAACAAAGTAGAGTACCCCAAATTAAACATTATTGTTATAAGATAAAACAGAGCAAATATACAAAATATAGATCAAACAAAAAAGAAAGAAAAACACAAAGAAAGGTAAAATTAAATAAAATAGTAGAAATAGAGGCATAATGGAAGAAACATATCTTCCAACTTACAGAGTATTGAGAACAATAAATCATAATAAAAAAAAAGGGGTAAAAATTGGTTTAAAAATTAATAGAAAAAATGCCCCAGGGCCCTCCCTGATGGTGCAGCAAGTTAAGGCACAGCACTAATAAGCTAAAGCCACTTCACCATGAGTTTGATCCCTGCCCTGGAAGTGATCTACATGGTGTGGCAGACCTCTCCTGTCTGGCCTGCTGCTCCCCTCAGCAGTGTACTTCATCAGTTGGCCTGTTCTGCTCCCTACTCTGTCTCTGGTGAATCCTCTCACCGCCCCTGCACCTCTGGACAGTTCTGTATTCATAAATAATTAAATCTTTAAAAAAAATGCCCCACATATAAACATTTAAAATAAAAGGTTATGGAGGGGCAAATAGGATGAATAGGAAAAAGATTCTTACTTTGAGACATTTTTATGGTATTTCAGAACAAGAAGGTTTAAGCCCATGTCGTTAAGCTTCCAGAGAGAATAAATTTTGACTTCAAAAGAATGAGAATCAGACTGGCACAAGATTTCTTATCTTTACTTGTGGATGTTAGAAGTCAACAAAAGAAAGCTTTCAAAGTCCTGAAGGAAGATGAATTTCAACCTAGTAATCTTTCTTTTAAAATAATAGAGGTAAAAAAAAAATAAAAAAAAAAATAAAATAAAAAAAAATAAAAAAAAAAATAAATCATTATCATTTATATGTTAAAAAAAAATAAAATAATAGAGGTATAATACCCATGAAAATATGCACAGATCTCTAAGTGTATATCCTGTATAGTGTATGTGTCACTATCATCCAGATCAAGATACAGACTATTCCCATCACCACACAAAGTTCCCTCATAGCCCTTGTCAGTGCTTACACATCATCTCCTCCCTCAAATAACCAGTACTTGACTTCTACCACCTTCGATTTTTTTTCTCTATTGCAGAACCTTATATGGATCTCATCATACAGTGTATACTTTTTATGTCTAGCTTCTTCTGATTGATATAATTATTTTAATATTCAATAAAGTTTAGTTACCCAGAATGATGAGATGAGTTTGGGCAGATGTTATAGTCCTGCTGCAGCCCTTAGTTTTCAGTGAGCTCAACGGCAGGATCCAGATGCTGGAAATGTGCCCAGAGACCAGCATCACTACCAAGAATAGGGCCCACCCATATTCCGGGTGAAACATGCACTTCTGAGTCACCATTCCGAAAGGGCCTATATATCTGAAGCAAAGAACTTTTGACATCAGTTGAAGTCATATCTTTGAGTTGTTAAACTATTTATTGTGAAAATTAGGAAAATGCCTACTGTCTTAGTTAGCTTTGGCTACCATAGTAAAATACCATCAACTGGGTGGCTTCAACATAAGAAATGTGTCAAATGGGGAGAATGGAAAGTTCAAGACCAGGCATGATCAGGATCTGCTGACGGCCAATTTTACACCTAGCAGGTTGCCATATTCTCACCATTCCTCTCTTCCTCAGCTAAAAAGAGAATTCTGGCCTCTCCTGTTTTTCCACGCTCACTGACCCACCCTGGTGTCCCCACTCTCACAGCATCATCTAAACTTAGTTACCTCTCAAAGTTCTCACTTCCAAATATCCTTATTTTGGAGGTTAGAGCTTTAACATGTTTTTTGGAGACACATAAAGATTCAGTTCATAACATGTAGCAAATTTCAATTTAACTGTGCTTACCTTTTTCATTTTAATTTGAGAAAAAGACTTTTTTACATTGGTGAGTTTGACACATAAGAACTATATACATATGGGCAAAATAGTGAAAAGTGTCAGACAAGAAACAGAATGTTTAAACAGAAAATCTTTAATTATGAACTTATCCAAAGACTTGTGTAAGATCTGGATGCTAAAAAATGATGACCGCTAGATCCCAGCCCACTTACATCCCAGGCAAGTGCTTGTTCTCCAGTGTGGTGTCATTCTTGCACTGATTAGCCCTGGTGGCCAAAGGGGTGATTTGATTTCTATTGGTCTGTTTTCCTAAGTCATGATTTTTGCCATATCCTTCTAGAAACTTTAAAGAATACCTTAAAAAACACTTTAAAAAAGAAAAAGGATTTATTTATACATACAGAACTGGGATACAAGCCAGAGGTACAGGGGTGATGAGAGGATTCACCAGAGACAGAGTGGGGAGCAGAACAGGCAGATTAACAAAGTACTCTGCTGAGGGGAGCAGGGGGCGGGTAGGAGAGGTCTGCTGCGCCATATGGGTCACCTTCGAAGCTGGGAATCAAACTCACACTGAAGCAGCTGTGGCCAGCTTGCAGTGCTGTATCCTTACCCGTTGTGACACCAGGGAGGGCCCTTAAGAATTTCAAAGTAAGATTAAAATGTTGAACATCAGTAAGATTGTAGAAAGATCATAATAAAATGGGGTAAGAGAAAACTTCCTTGATGGAGAAAGGAAGAGTTCTATGAAAAATAAGAAGAGAGAAAAATCTCATTTTGAAACTCATCTGGTATGGATATTATACATGTAGTTAGTTGCATGTTTAGAAAATCATCTTAGGTGTTATTCAATAAAATGGTAATATTTTAAAAATAACTGTTTGAATCATGTCACCAAATTAATTGTATTTTTCATTAAACATCTTTGAGTGAACAACAACAAGAGAGCCTATATACAAAGAAAAGAAAAGGTAACAACAACAGGTTGCCTGCAGGAAGGTGGGGAGTGGGCTGGGAAGACCTAGATTTTGGCTTGTGTTATTTGTACATTCTGAATTTTGAAATACATGTGTGAATTGCTTAATAGATATTAAACATATATTTATTTTTAAAATTAAAAAAGTAAACATAGTTAAGTTTTTAAAAGTTGAATTTGGGGAACATAATAAACTATCTTTCTACTGCTGAGTCATGTCTTGAATTGCCTTGTCAAAATTTCCAGTCATTTTGTCAGCCCAGTTTAGGAAAGCCACGAGCTCCTCGTGCACAGCGTGGCTTTGCTTTTTTATACAGTGACTAGGGGGAGGTGGTCTGTGAACCCCAAAGAGAAGCCTATACCCTAGGCACCATTAAAGAGTTGCTTCCACTAGTTCTATTCTCAGTCATGTTTTTGTCAATAGAAACTAGCTTCATGCTTGATTCTCCATTTTTGGAGAAATGTCAAAATTGCGTTCACATTTCCAAGTATCAAGTTACCATGACCAGCAAATGGTGAAATTGCTTCCTGAGACGCCTTTACTATGGATTTTTCAAGCATGAAGCTTTTAATAAGTCCTTTGCATGTACTTCATTTCCTTCAGACGAGACACTGCCTCATGGCCTCCACGCACCCTCCCCTTGGCTCACAGCAGCTGCCTGTGTGACCTGCACAGGGTAGTGTCCAGCCTCTCAGCATGGGACCCAGAATGTTTTTTACACAGATCTAGTAATTAAAAAAAAAATTAAAGTGGCATGTATAGCTGCTTCTCTTTAAAACAACAAAGTTACATGTTCATGCAGCTAAGGAACGTAGCTGGATACCTGAGCACAGGTCAAGATGCAGCAGAGGTACCGCAGAGGCTGCCTGCAGGTCCTGCAGAGTGCTACTCCAGAGAATTTGAAAGCTTTGGGACTTGGCACTCCTGGAATAGCAAATCGTCCCTGCTTTCTTTTTTGAACCCTTCCCTGCCCCACTCCCCAAATAATAAATACTACTATTTTTCTTCTTGGAACAAATATGGAATTTAGAGATGAGTCTGTAATCCTTTTGGACACCAGGTTTTTATTAAGTGTTGGGTGGAGTAGGTTGAACATTTCCAAAAGCAACTTGCCAAGAAAGGTGGTAAATCAGCATTTTTTTTTTTACAATCTACCACAAGGGTATGAAAAGGCAAGACTTCAGCGATACTGCTGGGAATTACAGACTTTGCTATAATTGCACACTGGGCATGTCCATCTGGGAGGGAGCCTTTTATATCTACTGCAGTCACCTCTTCCCTCTGTTTGGAGGGCCAGGAACTGGGCTGTGTGCTGCCTACTTTATATCCAGAGCCCAGTGCTATCAACGGTGCCATGTGGAACATGGTCAGTCATAGGCCATCACTTGTACCCTGGAAACACTGATTCCCACTGTTTTTTTGAAAACCAAGTGGAGACTAGGAGAATTTGAAAGCCAGGGGGTTGGAGACAGGTGTGGGAGGGGGTGTTGGACTTCACCTGGTCAGAGAATAGTGAAGAAAACACAGAAGTAAGTATACCTAGTATGTGTGGTTTTGGCTCTTACACTTGGGTGGAGCCTGAGTTTGGTTCAATAGCATAAGCAGCAGATTAGAAAATTCAGGACACAAATTTAAGAGATTATCTAAAGGGTCTTCTGGTTAGTGGTTCAAGGGCTCTGTTCAAAGGAACATTCCTTTGTTATTTTCTTTTTTTATTTGGCTGTCTATGATGTGGAGTAACTACATTCCTATGATAAAAAAATGGGTTTTGGCAGCAAACTTATGGTTGCCCCAGAGTTAGGTCCACGCCATTAGGGCCTTTTTGTCCCATTTGCTTGTATCCTTTTGGGATGGGAGTGTGGTGAGTCAACATCATTAACAGAGTGTTCAAAAACAGTGATTGACCCTTTTTAATGTGGCTTCTCCCTGTGGGTGTCTCTTTTCTTCAGCAGCAACATTAAACAATAACAAAACCTCAGTTTGAACAGAGAAACTGCTCCCTGGGAATTTGCAAGTGTCATATTCTGTTTATTGCCCCAGTGTGGAATTTATCTTTCTGAGAAAGATACATGCAGATCTCCCTGTGACTTTACTTCAGTAAAAGAGGTAACAGTTACAGTTTCCTAAAAGAGGGTAAAAATCACTAATTTTACAACAAGTACCCTATTTTTCATGGAATACAATATCATTGACTTAGAACAACCATTATTTTACGGATTTCTCAGAAAGAAAAAAATGCATCCAACTAAACTACATAGTATTTTTCTGTCAGAGTTTTTATTTCCTTCTTAGTTAAAGAGCTATTTTAGACTTATTTAGACATAGATACATGACAATAACACTCTTGTGGATTCCTCAAAAAGGAAAACATAAGCAGATTAAATTGGTTAAAGTGTTCCTGAAACTGTTTGCTGAAGTTCTCTCTCCTGAAAACATTTGTATTCAAGGAAGTAAAGTTGGTTTCCCACACATTACCATTTTCTGTGCTGTAAAGGAGTATTGGTGATGTCATACTGATTTAAAAGCATCTTCCATCCTTTCCACAATTTCTTTCCAAGCCGTGACATCCACCGTACTGCTCTGGATGCTCCAACCTGCCACAACAACCATATCCCAGTGACCTGCTGGTCAAGGAGTATTGGGAAATGCCTTCTCACTTACGACATGTAAGGTAGAGGAAAAAACCTGGCTTAGAACTGACAAAAAATGCCTTTAAATTGGGATTGGTCAAATATCTCTCTAAGTGCTATGATACTTTAAGATGGACATGTAATAATCGCTTACATTTTTATGCCATGTTACCCCAATTTGATGATAGGTTTCATCTACCCACCCACCCACCCACCCAGTAATACAACATTTTTGAAGACCCCACTATGTCCTAAGCATAATGTTTGGTACTGAGTATAAAGTTAGTTAGTATAGGGTCCTGGTCTTTATGAATTTGCATCAAAATTGAGATATAGACTTTAAACCAGTAGTTATCATCTGATAAGTTGAGTGAAACAATAAAAATGTCATAGGTGCTTGTTACAAGGAAAGTAACAACATCTTTATTTGGCTAGGCAGAACAGAAATTAGACCTAGTCCTGCTTTCGAGGCGGGGTAAGGACATTCCTCCTGAAGAAAACAGCTTGTCTTTTGTCAGAACAAACCTTACACATTTCTTAAGAACTCTACTCTCAACCAGAAAGCCTTGCCTAATTAAAACCACTGCTGTTCATCTCTGGTGGTGTTGGATTGTTTACAATGTGAAGGTCTATCATTTTTGTGGACCTCCCAGGATTATAGCCTTTTAACAATAGGCATGCTGTTGACTTCAATAGCAAACCAAAGAAATGGAGAGGAAGCTGGAAACCTATGAACCAGAACCAACAGGGCTAACCCAAGTGTGTAGAGGGACCAAAGAGCAGTGAACCCATAGTACACATGGCACTAAACCAGAGAGCAGTGAACTTGAGTCTGATACTGAAGTGGTCACTATGCCATTTCCTGGAAAACACAGTAATTACTAGTCTGCCCAGTCAGTACTCTGTGTATTGAGGTACCGTCAACAACTGCAAGGGACAAATAGAGACTTCCTTTGAGCCAGGGGAGGAGAAACAATTACAAAAGTTCTGAACTGGAAAAACTGGAACACACTTAAGGGATCAGGGTAGAAGGAAGTCATAGGAATTCCTAAGAGGATATAAACTGTTCAGAAATCCCTGAAGTCAAAGCTCACCCCAGTACACAGACTTTGCAAAAATGAATTCTAAATCCTTCCTCCTGCATTTCCTGTCTTCCTTAAGGAGATGTGGGTACTCAGATACTCCAGGAATATTTAGTATTCCCAGAGAATTCTTTGAGGAAATCTATAGGGAGAATGCCTTTGTCATTCACAGGAGGTGGAGAGTGACACCTTTTTCAGAGGAAATTGACATGTCTAGGTGACAAATTAATGCCACCATTTATTTGGCTAAATGGTGGTATTGCCATTGGCTTGAATTTAGTTATGATTCCAAATTTGTTAAGAGGCACACTGATTCCTGATAGGAAGGGAGGGTGCTTCTAACATGGACTTAGAAAACAAAATTTCTAAGCAAGTGTCTTTCCCCTAGTCAGAAGGCTGCAGAAGGAAACATCAGTGGCAACTCAACTTCTTTACCAGAGAGTAGGATTTTGTTTTTCCTGATCCCGACTTTTATTTGGTCACTGGTGGATGTTGTCATCACAGAGGCAGCTGAAAATCAGTGATCTGTGTTTTCTTCTGACAGTTGTTTTCTGAGGAATCCCCCTTGCTTACTTTTACTTCCTGCATTCTTCCCTAGGTTTTCTTCTCAAACAGCAGAGCAGTGCGCTGCCTGGGCATGGTTCTCACCCTCCAGAGGCAGCTGCACTAGCTCCTTTCCCCCATAGGAAGAAGCTCAGACCACGTTCCTTTGTCCCTTTCACCTTTCTGACTACCTCCTATCAGTTCAGCAGCTTACACTACAGGGAGGTGACCCACACGTGAGCATTTTTTAAGATGTTTCACCATTTACCTCATATGGGTGCTGGGCAGCTAAACACTAGGCATTGGTGGTAACTTATCAATACATGCAAAAAGAAAAAAATCCTTGTTGACACTGGCACTGGTGGATTGTTTTTTTTTTTTAAAGATTTATTATTTATGTATATAAGAACTGCAGTACAACCCAGAAGTGCTGAAGTGCTGGGGCAGGGCGGGGGCGCAGAACAGTCAGATCTTCTGCGATATATTGATAAGGGGAGCAGTGCATGAGACAGGTCTGCTGCATCATGTGGGTCACCTCCCTGGCTGGGGATCAAACTCGTGCTGCAGTGACTGCGGATATCTTCATAGTACTTCACTTTAACCCCTTATGCCACCAGGGACACCCCTGGTGGGTGTGTTTTGAATCGACTTCCAGTGGGGTGGAGGCTCACAGGTGTTGGTATAGGTTGAGGTGTACTTAAATCTCTTGACCTTAACCATACTACATAACCTTTTGCCTATTAGTGAGCATTTTCTAAGACGTTTCACCATTTACCTCATATGTTTAATATAGTGTTAGCATAAAACCTGAAGACTAGAACAGGGAAGTAGGATTCCATCTCTAAAATTCAAACTCAAACGTCAATCTCAATAGCAGCCTCAATAATGGTGATCAATAATGGTAGTTATTTGTTCAACAGTAATGTTTGTAATGTTTGATTTTATAGAGAAATTCAGGTACCTGCATATCAGTGCAGTGTTTACACACATACAGAACCCATTAATTTTCACATTTTCTAATCAATTAATCTAAAGATCTCTTCTACCTCGTCCTAGCAAATGAAGAGTTGCAATGTAGCATATGGTAATGTGGTTTCCAAGTGAGACAGCAGCACTTCTAAACCAAGCCATAAACTATTATAAGTTATTTTCATTCACTAAAATTCAAGATAAACAGTGCATCTTCTCCCTTCTGACAGCAATTGTTTGTTTGGAAGAACGTTTTCCAGGGTAATGTGGCATGAAGATAAAATTACGACAATCAGAAAGTTTTGCACACTTAAAAGAAGCAGACAATGCGGAGTTGAAAAGAGATAATGAGTCATAGCGCAGGCCAAAAACAACCCTGAAACACATTTGTAAAATGCCAACCAAAGAGATATTCAGCTGTCGGATAACAATTTCATCTGATCACATGATATGAAATTATGTTTTGTGATTAATGCTTTCTACATGAAAGAAGTTTCCTTTATACTCCAATTTCTATCAAAAATTAGAGCATCTTTAAAAGGAAAAAGAAACAGAAGTATTTTATTTTGTAGCAATTTTGTAAGAGTGCCAAGAGGTTTCCCTAATTTGAAGCAATACCTTGGAATAGGAATGGTCCACTTAGTGATACATATTATTTTCACAATGTAAAGTTGATGGCCAATTTATACTTCTGAAAAAAATTACAAATAGTGGAAGCCTACCAAGCAATCACTCTTGATATATGTTTATAAGATAGTAAATAATTGATTTAACTTCACTTTAATCTTTAGACCTTTGGTGTTGTATAAATGCAAAGTTAATTAAAAGAAAGAGTACAGGTCTGTGAAATTGCCTTAATCTACTGTGTTCATCTTTTTCTGTAGCTGAAGAATATCTGTATGTATTTGTGTGTGTGTGTGTGTGTGAGAGAGAGAGAGAGAGAGAGAGAGAGAGAGAGAGGAAGAGAGAGAGAAGAGACAGGAGGGAGGGAGATCTTAATTCACTCATGTGTCTTTGGGCACTAGATTCCTTTTATCACTTGGCTATTGTATCAGTAAATAGTGCTGCAACAAATATAGGAGTGCATCTATCCCTTCAGATTAGTTTATTTTGCATTCTTCAGGGAGACACTGGAGTTTCTGGATCATGTGGTAGATATATTTTTAATATTTTGAAAAACCTCCAAACTGTTTTCCTTAAGGACTGGGCCAGGCTACATTCCCACCGATAGTGTACAAGTGTTCCTTTTTCTCTACATCTTTGCAGTTACTTGTTTCTGGTCTTTTTGATATGGGCCATCTTTACAGGGGTGAGATGGTATCTCATTGTGGTTTGATTTGATTTTCCCTGATGACAGTAATGAACATTTTCTTTTTTCAAGTACTTTTGGCCATCTATATGTCTTCTTTATAGATGTGTCTGTTTAGCTCTTCTGTCTATTTTTTTTATTGGGATTTTGTTTTCTTTTAGTTGTATGATTCTTTTTATAGGTGAATACATATTCCTTGAAACACCATTTCCATATTTATAGTTTCTGTTGAATCCTTTTAAACAACATGTAGCTCTAGCACATTATAAAACCATCCCTTTTAAAGTGTCCCCCAATAATCATGATCCTTATCTCCCTGTTAAACAAGTCTAACATAGCAAAAAGTTTATGGAAATAATGATGTATGACTTCTGAAGCTAGATAATAAAGATATGTGGACTCTACCCTGAGTTCTCTTGAATTTTACACTTGAAGAAAGTCAACCACTGTGTCTTAAAGACACTCAGAAGCTTCCTTTAAAGGTATATGTGTCAAGTTGTTGAGGCCTCCTGCCAATAGCCAGTGCAGACTTTTCCGTGGCTGAATAAACCATCTTGATGCAGATTCTCCAAGATGCAGATGACTGCTGTGATATCTTTGCTTATAGCAGCCTCTAGACTGTGATCTAAACCCAGTTCCCAGCCGAGCCACTCTGGAATTCCTGAACACAGAGACTTATGGAAGAAATATTTAGTTGTTATAAGTGGCCACCTTTGGGAGCGATTTGTTATGCCATATTAGATAACTAATATACAAGTCAGAAGTGCAGTGGATATTAATTTGGGGGGTCACTTACATTTTCCTAAAATTTATTTTCCTAAAATTACCTAATCTCTATTTTAAACTTCATTATGTCTGATTTTGTAAAAATCACAACTTACTATGTTCTGGAATAGTTCTATAACTTCAAATTTTAACTCAGTTAATTCAGGATTTTACCTCAGTCTCCCATCTGCCTAGCATGTTATTTGCCCAGTGTCAGTCACCTTGTTCGGAATCTGTGTTGATTTCTTACCACTGATCTTTGTTGTCAGTAACTTCCGCTAAGATAGTAATGAAAATCAAGTGACTGACTCTTAAGTGTAATACCAAGAAGAAATATAATGGTTGACCTTTCAGTTTTCTTTCAAAGTCAAAAACTTTCACTGTTTTATCAACTCCAATATTTCACTAAAATCCAAGAGAATTATGCAGGACACAGAACAAACTGACAAAGCTTTACTTAATATTCTGTGACTTCTTGAGTACGAAAGCCAATGGTAATTTAAATGTATGGACTCCTTCAAAGTCCTGTTTTTCGCTGTGTGTCATGGACTATCCAGGAAGTTCTGTTAATACCCCAAAGCTATTCTGGATGGGCAGAAAGTAAAAGAAGGTACTTCAACATTAGTTAATTTTTTTTAAATGAATAATCACTGGAGCAGTTTTGAGCTGAATGCCTCAAAGTTTTGCCGTCAGTATTTTAAAATACATTATTTTTTTACTTGAAATTCCTTAGAAAAATTTCTCCTGTTCTCCCCAGAGTCAAAAAGAACTGAATGTGTTGGATAAATAACCAGTAAAACATATCAGTGATAGAATGTGGATTATTAGCATCCAGGACTAAGTTGTCCTACAGTGAATCATCTACCTAGATAAATTAAGTACAAGACTCTTAAAAATAAATTATCTACAGCAGTGGATCAGGACAAATTCTGCAATGTGGCATCATATCCCTTCACATGATACCTCAGAAATAAACAAAGTCATCATTACATTACTATCCCATTTGTGATATTTCCTATTTCTGTACTAGAGTTGAAATGATTTTTCTCTTGTGGCAAGTTCAGTGATATCTTCAGAGTTAGGCCATTTCTTTACAAGAACAACCTAAGACATGTTCCTGTCACACTGTTCCCATTTTAATCATAGCAAAAACATTTACTTGGTAGCCTCCATAATTCTCATTTAAACTGAGGGTTAAAAATGTTGAGAGAGGCCCTCCCTGGTGTTGCAGCGGGTTAAAGCACAGCACAAAGAAGCTAAAGCCACTTCTGCATGAGTTCAATTCCCGCCTGCCCAGGAGGTGACCACATGGGGTGGCAGACCTCTCCTGACCCGCCCACTGCTCCCCTCAGCAGTGTACTTCGTCCATCTGCCTGTTCTGCTCCCCACTCTGTCTCTGGTGAAGCCTCTCACCGCCCCTGAGCTTCTGGCCTGTACCCCAGGTCTGTATGCAGAAATAAATAAATCTTTAAAAAAAATGTTGAGAGAACACTAATGTGAGGACTTCTCTTCTTTTGTAAGAGATAAAATTTCATGGCCCACTTATTCCTTTGACTTTTCTTCTAATCCTTAATTTCAGGGTCATTGTTACTTGTAGAAAAAAAAAAAATCCTCAGACTGTGTTATCATACAATCTATAGATGTGTATTTTTCTGCCTTCCACATTTTTTTGGTTTTTGGTGGTTTGTCTTCTTTTTTTCATAGCTTTATCATTTTATATTATTGATTTTTGATGCATTGCATATCTTTTGATAGATTAAAGAAAGTCATAAAATAATATAACATAGAAAGTGATGACAGAATAATATTAAATTCTGAAATGATGATTAAATCAAAGAAGTAGGGAGAAAGGCCAGTATCATAGTAAGTATAATACCCTAGATCCTAAAATGAGATGAGCTTTATTGTAGTCCTTATATACAACCAGTTTGAGAAACAAATATGAATTCTGATGTTTGAGGCAAGATGAAAGACAAGGAATATAAAGAGGACAGTGAGTTTAATTATTGTAGTAACAAGTGACACACTGAATTGAGAAAACTATCAATTATCTGTCCCTTTGAATTTCTGCTGCAGCATTAGGGATTCTCAGTGAAAATGTATTCTGGAGTGATAGGATATTCTATTTAAAGTCAAGAAATTATATTCTGTGAACAAAGATGTACAAATCCCCCAAATAATTTCTAATATGGTATTTCAGAAATTTAGAAATATTATCTTGCTGTGGAAATATTTTTATTCCCTGTTGACTACATCGGTATTATTTGGGACATGTGGACTGGCTATAGTTACAGTGCCTGTGATGGTCTCTTTAATCAGAAGACATTCCTTTATCTTCCAAAACTTAGTCACAAAGGGCATTTTTTAATATAGAAAGACACTGTCAAATCTTTTATTTTCATTATCAATAGCAAAAGTATCTGCTGAACGGTTGTTGTGTATATGTTTCCATACAAATCTTGTAGTCAGCCAATAATGCATACTAACTGTAAAAAAGTTTTTTTTTGTGTGTGTGGCTAGGTTGTTTATATACATATTACATTTTTTTGTGAGCTTGATGTAAAAAGCCTAAACAGAATATTAGTAAGCCAAAATGTGCAGCATACAAAGAAAGTATTGCATTACAGGTACAACTGACTTACCCCAGGAATGCCAAGAGTAGCTTCACATTAGAAAAACCCAAATTTGATTTTCTAAATTAATGAGTTAAAGTGGAAAATTCTTATAGCAATACCACTGAAGAAAAATCATTTGACAAAATACAGCACTTATTTTGTCAAAAATAATCTAGCTATATAATAACAGAAGAAAACGTTTTTATCCTCATAAAGATTATCAGGATACATCTAGAGATTAATTCTTACTGGTTAAATATTGAAGATACTCCCTTCAAGACAAGGATGTTTGCTACTCTCAACAACATTCAACGTTTATTAAAGATTCTAGTTAGTTCTGTAATATAAGAAGAGAAAAAATAAATTAAAAACATGAAGATGAGGTAGGGCATAACAAAATACTGATTTCCAGATTTGATAATTTACATTCTTTAAAAAATAATTAGCAAATAAAACAATGTGAGTAAACATAAAACTCAAACGTAAAATTGCATGCATGTGTAAGGATCTTGTTTAAGTGCTGTCTTATGATGGGGGGCTGCCCTGTCTTCCCAGCTTCCAGTTAGGCATGCCAGGTCGGTCCCCTGTGGGCTGCTCCCACAGGCCTGCTGTGTCAATGTATGCATTCCTAAATACCAGCTAAACTTCATTACTTTTAAAATTACATGACATCTAGAATAGCAATGAAAAAATGTAAACTCCTTGGGAATGAATGTAACAATTGCATTTCATTGCCCCTGGAGTAGCTTCTATCCTGACAAGAGCTCTTTCTGTCTCTCCTGCCACCCTCCCTGAGTACTTCATTTTTATCCTTTGGTGTAGCTCTATTCACTTGGGATGGAGGGTCTGCTTCTGTGGAGTTCAGCGCACATTTAGGTATAGATCTGCAGTGCTTGTGGGAGGAGGTGAGTATAGCTTCTCCTAATCTGCCATCTTGGCCCTGCACACAACTCACTACCTACCCACAAGACCACAGGTAGCATTATTCTTTTTCTTTATCAATTCTTTCTCTTTTTCTATATAACTTCTATGATATATCTATGTTATATCTATGTATATGTTCACCTAAGGACATTGATTTCTGGCGTTGGTATTTGAGAGGATTTGTTGCTCCCATTTCTATTGCTATATCTTTCTGTAGTGCTTGAATTACCTATGACCTTTGTTTCATTTTTTAATTTAGCAATGAAATAATCTGTTTCTAATTAATTCTCCTACTTTATTTTTGTTAAATGGAGGAAGAAGATACCTGAGGATTTTTCACTATGCTGGATTAGTGTAGTGTGATAGTACTGGGTAAGATTGCAATATCTTTGAAAGGAAGCACTGTGTCTGCTTAATACTTAAGTTCCCCAAGTACCCTGAACAGAACAAATGCTCAATAAGTGCTTCTTAATTAAAATTGGATATTATTTTTTCTATTTTTCTTATATTTAAGAATAGTTAAGGAGATAACACCCTAAGAACTCAACTAAAAAGTGTATTCCTCTACAGAGATTCACTCTGAATTTCATTTTCTATCCCCTAAAATCACAGCTTTGTTTTGTCTAAAGATCAACACTAAATCCTCGATAACTGTCTTTTGTTTTACAAACAATTACTTTATCTATTTATTACTTCATTCAAAAATACTTATTGAGCACTTACTAAGTGCCAGTACCTTTCTGTGTTGTTCATATAGCAGCGAGCAAAAGACTGTCTCTGTCCTTAAAGGGTTTACATTTTAGTAAAAGAACTTCTCATGTGGTGATAATGCTGTGTAAAATTAATAAAGATAAAAGGATTAAAATTACAAGTAGGGGGCATATGATGGTCACAGATAGCCTCTTGGATGAGGTGCATTTGACCAGAAAAATGAAGGAATGAGGCATGTGGGTAACGGTGAGAATTCTCCCAGGTAAAAGGTTGATCAGTTGCAGAGTATAAGAGCTGACTACTGGCATTGACCTGGGTGACAGAATGAAAGGAAGTAGCATTTCATGAGATGAAAATAAGTTTAATAGGAATAGTGAATGGAAAATTAAGAGTTTAGTTTGAGATGCCCATTAGGCCTCCAAACTCCAAACTAAAGGATTTAATAAACAATTGGGTAGATGAATCTGTAAGTCTAAGTACATGTTGAGTAAATAATTGCATATATGGCAGGCTAGTCAAGACATATGCATAATTAAGTTAAAATGTGTATAAATCCTCATAGGTGTATATAATTTATAATATATATTATGTATATGTAATACAATATGTACATTATACATTATGTATATATAATATATAGTACACACACACAGAGATTAAAAGAAAAATAAAATTCCTCCTAACACATAAACCATTGATTTGGGTACATAAAATAAATTGCAAGGACAGTTTTATTTTTAAGCAATTTACCTTTTCAACTTGTCTACAAGAAGAAAAGCTTCTGGCCTAGAGATTGGATGCAGTTGTGTTTCTTCTACTGACCACTTAAGACAGCAAAAGCAGAGGCTTGCTGAAGCAGAGACTCTACTAAATGAAGGTCATGCTTTTCCTCATTGAAGCCTGTGCCTGCAAGCCTGTCTGTGCCCAGCATCCTGCTGCATCGGTATTTTTCAAGCATGAAGGCCATGCAGGTTGAAGAGTCACTGCCTTGTTGGAGACAATTCTTTGACAAGCAGGTGTGCGCCTGTGGTAGGTTTTCAGTGGAACCAGCATAACAAAGAGGAAATTCAGCCAATTAGTGACTGATGATGGGCTTCAGGGCAAGCGAGGCCAAGGCTCAGCCGCAGTTGTACCTAATTGACTAGAACATTTCATTCCCAATACTCCTTTTGCCACATATCCCTCCATTTTTTAATGTGGATGGATGTTAGTCCCCAAACTTGTCCCAGAGCCCTCCTTCTAACTGTTCCTTGAGTTTAGCCAACACTGAGACTGAGGGATCAGTGGACTTCGGTGATACTCAGCACTGTTATTCCTGGACCAAATCTACTCCCAAGTAGCAGTCAAAATTTGAGGTTTCATGGACACCCAAACAGTGTTACATATTTAATTCATAGTATAGAATATTATAATTTTCCCTGTCATTTCCATGTACTTTATAAATTTGCAGTGCTATAGGGCCCATACAGTCTTCATCATAAGGATGTATAAATGTAGAAGACAAGTGTTAAGCAGGCATTACTCATTTGGAATCAAAAAGCTGTATTTTAAGTCTAGCATGCAGAATTTGTAAGTAAACCCCAATGTAGCAGATTTCCATGATCTTTGGAGATCTCAAAGTTGTCTTAAACTCAAAGGTCCCAAGCCCATTGTCAATGGCAGTCCGTGGTTTTCCCATATGATTTCAGAGGTGTTGGAATTTTAATTCTTCACTCTCCGCTCTATACCTGGTACTTGTACCTATCTGTACTGTCTCTCTTTTCCTTGAAATATACCCATACTCACCTAAACTGGTCTGCAAAAATAAAATTCACTTCCCCAAACCATCTGATGAGTTTAGTAGTTTGTCTAGAGATTTGAAGGGAAATTGTGGAGTGCCTAGTACCTATTGTGCACGACCTAGCTTTGGTCCTCTTGCCAGCTCTCTTCTTCACTTCCCCTTCCTCCCAAGTGCACATATATTCTTTACTGCAAGGTCTGGTTCTAACTGAAAGTGTCGCTCTGGGTTGTCAGGACCCTCATTTACTCAGTTGTGAACAAAGCATGCTTTCTGTGTCTTATGTTCCATTTCACTGAACCCCACTGGAACTCTGTATTCATTGGGTATTGAAACTATAACGTGCAAGTGGGGCCCCAAGCAACATAGACATACATATTGTACTTATCTCCTCTACTTAAATATGCTCCTTTACCATACTAGACTATATGTGTAAAGCACAAGTTCAAAGATAATGCATTATTAAGAAAATCAAGGTTGTTAAAAACAGTTCAACTAACCAAGGCTGTGAAACCCTTCTAAGCCCTTCTGAGCGTGGCACCTTCTATGATGGCACAAATTTCATGCCCACAAATCAGACCTTAAGAAGGGGAACTTCCAGTCTAATTAAGGATGCACATTTCTCTAGTACTGGCTGGTGTCTAATTGAACCCTATGAAATAAAAGGCCACAAACACTCCATCAATCCTTTTCCAAATTACTGACCCATAGGAACTTTAAGAGACCGTATTTGTAATGCGGGAACAAGCACCTGATTATAAGTAAATTGCAGACTCATATATTATAATCTAGGGTCATGTCAGAGCCCAGAAATGTGCGTTTTAACTATAATCCCAGCTATTAGGAAAACATAGATCAAAATCAAAATGAGATTACACTTCAATAACTAGGATGGTTATATTCAACAGGAATGATAATACCGAGTGTTGGCAAGGATGTTGGAGGAGTTATAATCTTCATATACTGTTGGTGGGAATGCAAATGGTATACTCATTTTGGAAATAATATGAAGATTTCTTAAAAAGTTAAACACACAATAATCAGATGAGCAAACAAATCCAGTCCTAGCAAGAGGATGAAAATTGAAAACACACATGTTCACAAAATTTCTTGTACACAAATGTTCCTAATGCTGTTATTTATAAAAGCCCCAAAATTAAAAGAACCCAGATGCATCTAGCTGATGAATGGATAGAAAAAAATATGGTAAATCCATTCAAAGAAGTCTTATTCAATACCCCAAAACCATATGCTATAGGAAAGAACTTAGTCACAATAGACTATGTTTATATGAAATATCTTGAGTAAGTAGATTCTTAGAGACAGAGAGCAGATTAGTTGTCTCCTGGGACTGAGAAGGTTAGAAGGAAGTGGTGTTAGAAGGTAGGAGAGGGTATCTTTTGGGAACAATGAAGATATCTAAAATTGATTGTGATGATGGTTAGTGAGAATCATTGAACTGAACCCTTTAAATAGGTGACATACATGGTATGTGACTTTTATCTCAATAAGTCTGTTATTAAAGAAGTAATAATCTCTAGATGATTTTATGCCAGCAGTACAGTTCTTATGCTTGAGAAATGCCACTCTTGGCTTTAAAAGAATATTTCATTTTTAAAAATCATGCTTAGTGAGATAAGCCAGAAAGAGAAATACCGGATGGTTTCACTCATAGCAGGAGTATAATGGACCAGGCGAGAAAATAACAAAAATAATGAACAACCATATACCAGAGACATTTTGTGGGGGTGGAGTGGGGAATGGGATCAAAAACGGGGGGGACGGGGAGGGAAGTGCACGGGATTATGGTGATGCACACGGGTGACATGGTGATGGGAAACCGCAGGGATTACAATTGAGATGGAAAAAAAATGTACAAAATGATGTAAAAAGAAACTGTTATAAAATAAAAAAAATTCACTTTTAATAAATGTATTTAAAGTATAACTTTAAGTTATAAAAAGTACAAGTAATTATAATTAAATTTCTTCTGTTTTCACTATTAATAACTTTCTAAAGAGAAAATACAACATGAGACAAATGAGGAAAATCTTAGGATAAGACAGATCTTCACTTCAGCCAAAAATGGCTTTTTTTTAAAGACTTTATTTATTTATGCATACAGAACTGGGGTACAGGCCAGAGGTGCAGCAGCGGTGAAAGGATTTACCAGAGACAGAGTGGGGAGCAGAACAGGCCAACTGAAGAAGTACACTGCTGAAGGGAGTAGTGGGCAGTCAGGAGAGGTCTGCCATGCCATGTGGATCACCTCCAGGGTGGGGATCCAACTCATGCAGAAGTGGTTTTAGCCTCTTACTGCTATGCCACCAGGAAGGGCCCCCCAAATGGCTTTTAAACCACCCAGCATTCTTGGCAAAAAACCAAAAAATGACAGTAACAATAAGGATTGAAATGAACTCTTGAGAAGAGAATAGCATGTCAGTAAGAGCAAAAACATTAATAGTTCGTCTTTAGAGGCTGTAAAGAGGAACTTTAATTTCTCCATAAAGTGACTTTGTTTGCTTGTTCTTAAGACACCCTGTTTGGCCTGGCCACCATGAGTGTCATTCATTTTGCCTTTTTTCTGAGACTAGTTAGAGTCTCTTCTCTAAGCTGAGACAGTATGACAAGGGAAAGGATGTGCTTTATAATTTCAGTGAAAGCACTTTTTTTTCTGATTTTTATATCTGTCGATGCCAAGCATTTTGCCTTTCCTCTGTAGAGCTTGCAGACACGGTAATTATTTAATTGCTTGACTTCTATTTGTCACATACAGGGTTGAGCTCGATTGAGCCAAAGTTAAACCTGAAGAAAAGAAAAGGAAGGCTTCCTGCTCTAAAGAGCTTTCATTTAGAGGTATATACAATTATCCCTTTCTCTCAGAATGGGAAAGGTGAAAAAAATTGCTCATTTCCACACTTTATTCCTTAATCATAAAGTCTGAATTCTTGCAAAAATTTATATACTTAAAAAAAAAATCGGCCTCCATGCACTTATAGAAACACTTAAATATGTGTGTGCATACATGTTGTGTGTGATGTGTAAATATGTGTTTGTGTAAATGTACACCCACATCTTTATATACATATATTTCTTTCATAACTCATAAGTTAAGAATGCAGTTAGCTGTTTGAATTTTATAAATTATTTTTTAAATACCTAAATAAGGTGACCAATTTAATTTGAGAACATAAGAAGGAAATTTGCAAATAGGGAAAAACCAACTTGTCATGTTTGAACTAGTTATAACAAAGGTTTGCTATATATTTTCTGACTTTATCATAATTACCTCTGTTTTTGTGATGAAAAATTTCATTGGAAGAAGAAAAAAAATTTAGATTTCAGTCTTGAGCACCTCCCAGGGAAACTATGCATGACATGTTCGCTCTAAATGAGAAGAATCTGGAATGTAGCTGATGGTCAGTAAATGTTGGAGTCTATAAAATTACTTTGAGGATTTCTCTATTATCCCTTGACACATCTTTGTTTTTACCCATCCCAAATCATTGATATCCCATGGCTTCAAGTATTCCTTGTACGGCCTTGACGGTAACATAACTCCATTCATAGCAAGATGCTTTATAATGGAATGTCACTGCATTTCATTGAGCCCTTGGTGCTATGAATTGCAAGATAGTGACATCATTTTTTAGGAATGGCTAGAATTTACCAATTTTTCAAACTGTCTTGTTGGAAGAGGGGGCACATCCATCTTCAAAGAATTTTGTTAGATCAGTTCCATTTAGTTTAGTGCCATTCATTTGAGGAAAATTCTTGGGTCCTTTCCATTTCTTCTCTAGGAGGCCAACCAGAAAGCTCAGAGAGGAGTCCAGCTGGTGGAGAGGGGAGCAACCATGAAGTTACAGAAAATGAAAGCCCTAACAATCAGCACAAAACCCAGGAATGTGTCCTGTTAATTAGTAGATTCTGATTAGAGAATTACAGAGGACTGTTGGGCTCCATATATAGCCCACCAATCAATACAATAGCTGTGTTTGCATAGTCTTACAGGAGGAACTTTATTCTTAAAGATCTTTTACTCATGAAGAGGATTCCACAAATGAACCCATTTGTGATAGCTCAAAAATACATTGAGAACAATTTATAGTCAGAGACTGATATACAACCAGTCAGCTACCATCTCTTCTTTGTGCTTAGGTTTTAAAATGTGACCTTCATGAGGCATCATTACATGGAAGCAGCCTGGAGAGTGCCTGATATTCTAAGGAACCCCTAAATTCCCATAATATAAAAACATGACACCACTATCTTTGTAGGAGAATGAAGTGAGCATAGGAATTTTTAAAGTCATTTCCCTTCTTTATATTCAGGAAAACATGCCACAGTTTCAACACTTAACTCTAGAGAAATTCTATTTAAGTGAACAGGAAGAATCAGCAGAATTTAATAGGAAAAGATCAGCTTTGATTTGAGAAGCATATTGAAGCAAGCAAAAACTACAACAAAACATGTTTTTATCGCTCACCATGAGATCTTAGGTTCTTAGAGGCAAAAGATAGTCTTGTCTGTGTACACATTTCCAATTGTATTTTGTACTGCATGAGATTGTCCTCAAGGTGTTCTTGTTTCTCTTCTCAGAAGCCATGATTTCTAGTTTTTCACCTAAAAACTGGTAAGAGTTTGCCTAACAGTGACCAAGGAAACACTTTTTAGGAAACAGAATTGTAGCATTTCCAATATAAAATAAACTTTTGGGACCAAACTGACTTATCTTCCTGGAGCTCAGGCTCCTCATGTCTGAAATAACAGAGTCCCACTGAATGTTTACCTTCCAAGTCTAATGTTAATAATAGTTTTCACTTTATATCTTGGGGGTTGTGGACCTGGGATGCAGAAAGTACTGAGTCACAGAGACTTGAGTGAGGGACTGAGCTCAAGGCTTCAGTGTCAATCTTTATTTTTCCAGGGTTTTTATTTTCATATTTTTCCAGGGTTTTTATTTTCATCTTCTCAGCATTAGACAGTACAGAAAGCATTCTAAACATGACATAAATTTAACATTTTCAGTAGACCTTATTTTAACCTTTTGCCAATCATCTGTATGTAGCATTAAATCATGTAGGCAGGTTGTAATTATCAAATGAATGCTTACATAGTAAAGGTAAGGATCAAAGTTATATCTTGTAAGGTTTTTTGAGGAACAACCACCTTTGCCCATACTGGGAAGGACATTCCTTGTGTTTAGATGATGTGTCAAGAGAGAACACAAAAAGAGTTTGTTCAAGGTTCATCCTGGAAGGTCTGGCCGATGGTCACATGACCTCAAGGGCTGTTTTTGGATCTTGTTTATGTGAGTGTGCTCAGCACTCCAGTCATCGTGACCTCGCCATATTCCACGGTGCACCTGGCTGGGACTCTGTTGTTTCTCCACAACTTTCTCAGTCACTTTTAAGTAACTTACATTTTGTTTGTTTGTTGGAGCACATTGTAAAGAACATGAACTTAGCTGTGTGGTAATGAATGAGTCACTTTTTAGAGATTCAGTTTGCTTCACCAACAAACTAGTGGTACTAATATGGTGGTGATGATTGAATGGAATAAGCTGTATACTTGTGTCATGGACTGAACTGTGTCTCCCTAAAAATTCACATGTTGGCATCCCAAACCTCAGTACCTGAAAAGTACTATAATCAAAATGATTAAAGAAGCCATTAAAATGAGACCTTCACAGTATGGCTAACCCAGCATGACTGATACCTTTATAAGAACAGGGGACAAGGATACTTACACAGAGGAATGCCCTAACTCTAACCCTAATCCTAACCAGAATCTCAAAGCAGCAACTCATTCATGATCACACAGTGAGAAGGGGCCAAACTGAGTTGTAAATCTCAAAGCTCATGATCTTTACACGTGCTCCAGCAAATGCACACTCACTTGGAGTAATCAAGTGAAAGTGACCACCAGAGGACACAAGGGAATGGTGGTCATCTGTAAGCCCGGGAAAGAGGCTCAGAAGAAATCAAATCTGCCAACATCTTTTTGCATATCTAGTCTCCAGAGCATTAATTTTGGTAGTTTAAGCTACCCCATCTGTTATTTTGTTATGGCAGCTGTGGCAAAATAATACAACTTGATATAGTAACTGTACTACAGTCCACTTTAAAATAATTTTGTAGCAAATACCACCAATCACCAACAGTATCTTTGCTGTGCCCCAGTAGGGTGAGGAGTCTAGGGTAATGACAAACATAGCCATGAACACCTTCTAAGAAGGCTCATAGCTTAGGTAGATGAGTATATTAGTATAATAGTGTTATACATGCCATAGTGAAATTGTTTTACACCATTCCTATGCAATTTAAATGTTAGCCTGATCATCCCCTTTCCTCTTTACCGGTCTCTTCCTCTCCTTTTCAACTGTGTCAAAGTGACCACTTGAATTCTCAATTCCTTGCCTTCATTATTCAAATCTTTCATTTGTAACTTTTAAAAGTCAATCACTTTGTTAATGGTTTCTAGGAGTCACCTTCCCAAATAATTCCAATTGTTGTGAACAGCATCTGAACCTTCCATGGGATATAACTAAACAACAATTTTCATGGCCCCTCAATTGCACCAGGTTTCCATGACAACACCACAGGCTTCCACTGATAATTTTAACTTCTCTAGCTCTGAATTCTAAGTTGTTTTCTTCCCTTTCTTCTCCATTACTGTTCTTTGATGCCATATTTTTCTGGGATTGCTCTATAATTTCCTCTGTGTGGCTCAAAATTTATGGTATTTTGAATATACAGATGAGGTTCTTTTAAAGATAAAATTAATTTTTTTCTAGTATAGATCATTTAGATTCTTGACAACTGTTGACAGATGTACAGGAATCTACTGACTGAAATTACCCACTCTCCAGTTTTTGTATACTTGGTCACAACATCCAAAGATAATTGCTGGGTGTGTCACAATATTCATTAAATTTAGTGCCCATCTTGTCACTTAGGAAGGACCTGTCACATATCTGGGAACAGCATCTATTTCCAGCACTTTATGATATCTTTGTGAGAGAATTATTGTGGAAGTGAAGACCAGAATGACTCTCAGCAAAGAAACATTTTTCTCACTCTGTTTCTAAACTGTGTTATCAATCCTTAATTATTTCTACATCTAAGGAGTTGAGAATAATCTCAGCTTAACTGTTTTCCCAGTAGTCCCATATGAATACTGTAGCATGCTTGCCTTTTTGGAGTTTTCTATGTACTATTCAAAAAAGGTACCTGCAGATATGGTCCAAATTAAAAAATCAAAAAGGCAATTACATTACTTTAGAAGGTAGGTGGAGGAAATCAACAACTAAACAAAAGTAGTAGGGTACTTAGAACTTGTGCACATTGTCCAAAAAGTATAAGAGATTCATCTAGACTGCTTCTAATAGCCACACAAGAAAAGTATGTGTGAAAGTCTGAGAATAAAAGACCTAAGGAATTAAATTACAATTGAAAAGGAAATTGTCAGTGGGAACTTCTCTGTGCATGCTTCTGCTTCCATGACTTTTTATCCTAATTGAGGTCGCTAGCCTTGTGGTCCACCGTATGTATCCCTTCATTCTCTTTTCTCCCCCTTTCAGTTGTCTACAATATTTCTTCATCAATCATTTCTAAAGCCACCATCCACCATACCACTTGAGTGCCTTGTCCCCTCACTACTATGGCCATTATCTCAGCTTTTGCTGATTCAGGCATACTCTGCTCTTCCCATGTACTGTTGTTAAATAAAAAAGACCTACAACACTCAAAATAGTGCCTTGTTAGGTTTTCTGTTGGATAGTTTTTTGTCCCAGTTATAGTGTACTCAATTACTTTGCTCCTTGTCTGTGGTGGAAAATGGAATACTTTTCTCTTAATATCATAGTTCTCTAACACTTTAGGAGAAGCTTGTAAAAGTCGCATGGATGGGTGAATACTGTTGGAAGCTTTGGATTTTCAGCTGTATCTTTTTTCCAACACCTGGTGAAGAAGTTCCTGTTAAATTTGGTGACTAAATATAAGGAGAGAATTCTTAAAGCACTGAATCAAATCTTATAATACCTTAACCCTGGCAAGAATAACAGGTTGAATATGCTGCACATGGCTAGCTTTCCTGAATTATTGGGCAGCATATGACTAAGAAACTAGAAAAAGACTATGGGGTTCTAACTTTAAGTTGTCATAGATGTTACAGGGATTCCTGTTAGTGAAAGGGGTTGATGCAGAGTGTAGATGCTTCAACTCCAATGCAGATCTCTGTTGAGACTGGAACCAAGGCTTCATGAATAATTGTAGACTATAAGTTATAAAACCAACCCATTCAGGTATAAACTGTGTTACCTACCTTTGTGAATAGAGCTCCTTTAAAGTCTAGCTTTATGCCAATGTTACTCTATCTAGGATATGCCAAAATGTAGCACTGTTAGCACCAGAAAGCAAATGCAACCATTTGGGATAAAGGTAATGCATATAGTTAAATGTAGTAAAAGGGATTTTAGTCGTGAGCAGGGCTGACTTAACTGCCACCCAAATAGAGTTCCTAGTTTTTGGCCTGTTGAATTTGGTCCCCAATTACCTAGTATTGCATTGCTTTCTCCTCTCACTGCCTCAGTCCTTTGGAAGATAAAGTGGAAGCTTTGGTTAGACTGCCTGTATCCTCATCCCAGGAAGGTTGAGTTTCATCTTTGTGTCACATACTCATGTGAATGGGAACAAGGCATCTAATTCTACTTTCATACTTAAAAATCAAGAAAAAGGTTTGACTGCATATCTTATCAAGAGATTTATTATGCCTGCTGCTTCGAACTAGCTACCCAGGTGTTTACCTAATCCTCTTGTAATGCTTTCTGTGCTCGGCTTTTACTTTTTCCTTGTGTAGGCTTAATATTGAATCTCTCATGTTATTGAAGTATTCTTAGTATGTTTATTTCTGAAGGATTCATAAGTAGTATGTGAAGTAAAATCAGAATACTAATGCTACTTATTCTATTTTTACTCACTCATAATTTTCCTTTGGGTTGAACCTTTGTGTTTTGTTCAATTTTTGTCCTCAAATTCTCAACTAAATCTATTAATCTCTTTTGTGCGTGACTAGATTTCCAGTGGGAGATATAGTTATCAACTTGAGAAGGACTAAAGCTTTTAAAGTTTCAGTATAGCTTCATAGCTGTGAGCAATCCTAGTGGACTTGTCAAATCATAAGGAACTTTATAGGCTGTTCATTGTTTTTAGGACATTTATTTCAATTGAAAATATATTTGATCATTTTAATTCACTATCTTCAAACTATACTGTGAAGAGATGAATAGTTCACTGTGACCTATTTATGATTGTAAGAGTGTAACATACTGCACTGGTCTCTTAAATTAGCATCTTCATGACTTTTTATATCACTCTTAGCATATTCTTTTAATTCTGCTTCAAAAATGGTTCCTTTATTATTTATGCTTTATTAAATAAACAAAGCAGGAAGTTATGATATTTTTATCAACATCCATTCTTTTTATTCAGTCAAATTTTCTAAGGGTCTATTCTTCTTCTTCTTCTGTGTTTTTGGTTGTTCTTCACTTTAATTTTGAACACTACTGAACCAAAATCTAAGGTCTCGTAGGTAGAGAATCCATAACTCAGGGCCAATTATACACATCTCAATGAGAGCAACTCTACGAAAGATGAATGGTCCAACAAAAGGACAATTACCACTGAGCAAAGGGAAATGGTAACTAAAGAGTTGCTATTATGGAAGCGTTACATATATTAAATGAGGAAGCTGTCCTGGAAGCATAGATCTTCCCTGGCACTTCTCTTTGATGATTTATGATATGGTTACAGTGAGTATCCTTGTGGCTCCTGTTCAATGCCCTGAACCTCACTTAAGCTCTAGTCCTTTCTGGTTGACAGAGAAGGAGGGATTTTTATCTGGTAAATTTTATCTGGTAGAACAATGATAAACAACATTAAGCTAGGCTTACCTTTATTGGCATGCTACTTCTTAACCCCCAATACCAGGTGATACTTTTATTTCCTGCACTTCTTCCTAAGTATAAAAATAAGAACAGGGCCCTCCCTGGTGGCGCAGCGGGTTAAAGCACTGCACTAAGAAGCTTAAGCCACTTCCGCATGAGTTCGATCCCTGCCTGCCCGGGAGGTGACCACGTGGCATGGCAGAGCTCTCCTGGCCCACCCGCTGCTCCCCTCAGCAGTGTACTTCGTCGATCTGCCTGTTCTGCTCCCCACTCTGTCTCTGGTGAAGCCTCTCACCCTCTGCATCTCTGGCCTGTACCCCAGATCTGTATGAATAAATAAATAAATCTTTAAAAAAATCCTTAAAAACAAAATCAGAACAGAATTATGCATTGAAATAATTTTGGATCTTTATAACTACGACTAAGCTAGATATTTCAAAATATATCATTACTATACTTAAATTTTGATGTCCCTAAAGCTTAGATATAATCACTAAAACTTATACTCATCATATACTCAATAAATGGCAAGGTCAGAATTCAGGCCAGAGAAGTCCAAATTAAAGCTCATAAGCCATGTATATATAATACTAAAATTATATATATACTATATATATATATACACACACACACATATATATATAATTATATAATACTAAAATTTCCCGTTATATAATACTAAAATTTTGTTGCATTTACCTATATGAAATACATCACTACTAAAAGGGAGGTATCTTCATGTGAGTAATTCATTCTATGCACTCTTCATGTAAAACTCAAAATCAAATGAGATTATATTTGGCAATCTGGACCTTAAGGTCATTCTTTTGCAAACGAGGATTATAGTCGAGCAGCAGGGTTAGGTCATTTTAGGACAAAAAGGAAGGTACTATTTTTAACTATTTTAGAAGCATTTCAAGTCCAATTATAAGCCACTGTTTGTGCCAAAGGGTAGAAAATAGTTACCATGTTGATGGCCTACTGTGACATTATGAAGAAATCAAATCACATGACTCACAAAGAAAACAGTATCCTTTCAACAGATGGACAGTAGCAGCATATAATCAGAATTCTGAGATCAGATTGTTTTTTCCACTTTGGAATGAAGATGTGGTTCTGAGTCACTTTTGTTTTTAGTTTCAACTTCAAAGATACTAGTCAGTGGTTTAGAATCTAAAGTTTATGAGTTTTTCATTGAGTAAAAGAGAACACTATAATTTGCTTTATTGACTTAGTACTCACCACTTCAATTAGTGTCATATTTGATATTTAAACTGGACTTTCTTAACTGAGATTGGAGTCTCCTAGTAGTGGACGCGAGGGAGGCCTTTGAGAACAAATAGTTTGTGGACGCGAGGGAGGCCTTTGAGAACAAATAGTTTCTTTGGGAGGTGATCCCAGAAAAGGCCAGTAGCAAAGTGGACAAGTGAGAAAGGGAAAAAATAGACAATAAAAGATGTTTTCATGAAGGTTAATTCTACAAGGAGCCACAGTAGCTGGTGCTAGTGCACAGCCTTTGGTACCAATGAGCAATGATATAAGCTTAGCTAGAAACTGAGATTAACCATAAATATTTTTATGGATTTAATCTGAGAGCAAACTGTAGGTTAGCTATAACACTGTCAGAAAACCTACTATCTTTCTGGTTTTTTGGCTGAAAAAAATGTCTTTTAAGCATATATTTATTTATTTATGAATACAAGAACTGGGGTACAGGCCAGAGGTGTGTGTGGGGAGGGGGGTGAGAGGATTCACCAGAGACAGAGTGGGGAGCAGAACAGGCAGACTGATGGAGTACACTGCTGAGGGGAGTAGCAGGTGGGTCTGCTGTGTCATGTGGACCACCTCCTGGGCTGGGAATTGAACTTGCATTGCAGTGGCTGTGGCCAGCTTCATAGCATTGTGCTTTAGGCATTGTGCCACCAGGGAGGGCCCTTGACTGAAAAATTTTATAACTATTAGATAGGGCCATTAACATCCCCTGATGTTGAAAGGTGAAGAGAAAAATCCCTGCATAAAGGGCACTAACTGCAGAACATGAGCCCCAAACAGAATGTGAAATATCCCACTGTATCCCTCTGTGCATGAACTCTGCCACAGGGAGACTCAGAGGAGTTCACAAACTTAGGCTAATAGAATTAAACTAAATAGCCATCACAGGCGAGACTAAATTTTCATTTTGAATATAAGCACATCTACCCAGTAAAATGAAATGATTAGCTTTACTCAGAAAAATATTATATACTCCATGGCCTCCATAATATCACATTCATGATGTTTGGAATATGATCCAGAATTAATAAGAAGAACAACAAAACTGTGAACAAGGAAATGGTACCTATAAAGGGAAATATAGAGATAAAGACTACAAGATACTCTAGATTTTGGATTTGCCAAAAAGAATTTTAAGTTAGCTATCATAAACATGTCAAGTTAGGAAAATAAAAATATTTTCATAAGCAAAAGACAAAAATTCTCAACAGAGAAACAGAAATTAAAAAGACAACAACATGGAAATCCTAGGACTGAAGTAATAGCATATTTGAAATATTTTTAGAAGGATGGACTTAATAAACAGAATGGAAGTAACAAAAGTGTGAATAAGAACAAATAAGAATTTGACTAATAGAAATTAGATAAAAATTCCCAAATTTAGTGAAAGACAAAATTTATGACTTCAAGAAGTTCAGCTCCTAAATAGAATAGATATAAAGAAAACCAAATCTAGTCACATCATAGCAAATATATTTTTAAAATATAGATATATTATTTTTGATAATACTATTTGCCATAAAATTATTTTACCTAATATTATATATATAAATATTTATAAAAATATAAAGCCAGAATAAAAATGATACATTATACAAAGAATTACAAAAGTCCTGATGAATTCAAACTTCTCATCAGAAGATATAAAAGCCAGAAAAAAAGTGGAATGGTATCTTTGAAATGCTGAAAGGAAAAACATTTTAAGTAGCAATATAGGGCACAATATACCACACAAAATTATCTTTCAATAATGGAGGTAAAATAAAAATTCTTTCAGATTAAATAAATCTAAGAGGAATCATTGTCAACAGAACTTCATTACAAAAATTACTGAATTCCTTTCATCTAAAGGGAATGATCCAAGAAGGAAATGTGGACTTTGATAAATGAGTAAGGTGTAGCAAAAACGATACATAATAAAAACCTTGGTACATATTAAACTTAATATTAATAATTAAAATGTTAATTTTTAATAAATAGGTATATTTAAAATGAAGTATATTGTACCTTTAAAACGTAATTATTATATATGTACATATATACACATACATAATTACATTTGCCAAAAATAAATAAATCTACATGGTTTCTAAGTTTCTTTGTTCTCTAGAAGTAGTACAATTAACTGTAAGCAGACTTTGAAAATTTAAGGAGGTATAGAGTACTAAAAATATGTAGAGTTGCAATAAATGTAAAATAAAATGGAATTTATTTAAATGATTCAGATAACAGGATAAAGGGAACGTGGAAAGAAAAAAACTCTTGGGGCAGGTGACAGACACATTAACAATTAATAAAATGGTAAATAAAATTATATCAGTAATTATAATATTGATGTTATAAATTAATGCAGTAACCAATTTTATAAAAACCTTTTTAAGAAAAAGATGGATTATCAATATAAAAAGTATGATCCAGATACATATAGCCTATATAAAGGTACACTTCAATAATTAAAGACAAAGTTAGATTGAAAGTAAATAGATAAAAGGCCCTCCCTGGGGGTTTAGCGGGTTAAAGCACAGTGCTAAGAAGCTTAAACCACTTCCGCATGAGTTCGATCCCGCCTGCCCCAGAGGTGATGCACATGGCGTAGCAGACCTCTCCTGACCCGCCCACTGCTCCCCTTAGCAGTGTACTTCATTGATCTGCCTGTTCTGCTCCCCACTCTGTCTCTGGTGGATTCTCTCACCCTCTGCATCTCTGGCCTGTACCCCAGTTCTGTATAAATAAATAAATCTTTTAAAAAAATGCTTAAAAAAGAAAATAGAAAAAAGTATCATACAATTATTAGATTTTAAAATGCTGAATGCATATAATATCAGATAAAATAATTTTATGGCAAATAGTATTATCAAATATAAAAGGGACATTTCATAATGATAAAGTATTGATTTTTTTGGCAGTCATTTACAATCATAAATACATATGTGCCTTTAGTAATAGAAATTCAAAATACATGGAGTAATGAATGATAAAGCTGCTATCACATTAGTAATGTGACTTATCAATTTCCCCCTTAAAATTGGCAACAGGACAATGATTTTTACACTCCTCTGTTAGTAATAATAGAACAACTAAAAATGAAATGAATGACTGAATGATAATAAAAATAAAACATTAAAATGTAAGGAAAGCAGTAAAACTGGTTAAAGGGACATTTATAATTTTAAATGCTTGTATCAGAAAAGAAGCAGTATCTGAAATCAGTAGCCTATGCTTACACTTAAAGAAGCTGGAAAAGAAAAAAGCAAGCCATATAAAAGAAAAATAAATCTATGAAACAGGAAATCAGTAGAAATAGGAAAGCTTATCAAAGCCAAAAGCAGGTATTTGGGGCAAATGACAAAGTTGATTAAGCCCCTAGATAGACTAAGTGAGAACAAAAAGAGAGAGAGAAACAAATTACTAAATACCAGAAATGAAAGTGATTGTGCGAACAAATTCAACAACTTAGTAGAGGTAAAAACAAATTCCTGAAAAGTACAGTTTACCAAACTGACAGCAAATCTGAAAACTTTCTGTTATCTAAGCTGAATTCATTGTCAAAAACTTCTGATCTTAAAATCTCCACACCCAGATGGTTTAACTCAAAAGTTCCATAACATATTCAAAGAGAAATAATAAAAAGATACAAGAAATGGAAACGTGATACAAGAAACTAGTCTCAGCTTACTTTCTGAGGCTAGCACCAAAACTTGAGAAAATATTACAAAAAGTAAACAAACAAAAAAAAATTACTGATTACCACATGCAAAAACCCTTAACAAAATCTTAGCAAATCAATATGCAAAATGTATTATTTATTAAAATTTATTGTTAAAATTAAATATGTAAATAACATTATAACTTGCTAAGTTTACCTCAGAAATGTAAGGATGGTTTAACAAGCAAAACCAATATAATTTAAAAAATGGAAAAAGTAAAAACTGGAAAACTGTTTTCTGCACACTACTCTGTCAGCTCAAACTATTAGCTATAGCAGGCCCTCCCTGGTGGTGAAGTTGTCCCTAGCCACTGCAGCACGAGTTCAATCATTGTCTAGGGAAGTGACCCACATGATGTGGAAGACCTCTCCTGTCTCACCCACTGCGCCCCTCAGCAGTATTTTTCAGTCAGTCTGCCTGTTCTGCTTCCCACTCTGTCTCTGGTGAATCCTTACACCTCCCCTGAACCTCCAGCATGTGCCCCAGTTCTTGTATGCATAAATAAATAAATCTTTAAAAGAATTAATTAGCTATTTATTCAACTGTCTTCAAGTAAAACTAAAAATATTAGAAAAAGAAAGAAGTATCTTCGGTCCCTTGTTTGCATAAATTCTGTTCTAGGGCATGCTTCACAAAGAACCCATGCAAAATAACCTTTGATGTAAATACAGTACACATTCATGAGACATACTCTAAACTAGCTAAAATTACTAGGGAACTTATTAATCTGATAAATGGTGTTACAAACAAACAAGCAAAAACTACAGCTAATGCCATATTTTATAGTGGGAAAAAATGATTCAGCCCTAGGGCGCATTGTTCCAGAGCTCCTAAAGACCGCAGTAAAGCACAAAGATCAGTTAAGAAGTAAAGCCATTTCTGTAGATGTTATGATAGAAAAAACACATCTCCTCAAAGGTGTGGACAAAGTGCCCATAGCAATGCTGTTTCTAGTGGTCAAGACCAACTTCATCTTCTAGGATGGAGCATGCTGCCAATCAGACCTTTTAACTAACTGAACAATAAACAGTATCATATAAGTCATAATTGAACCTACCAGAGAACCGAAGTTGCAAAGTAACCAGTAAGCTCATTACCTGGAAGCACAAGTACCTGCAAGGAGAGAGAGACTCCTGGACTGTTTCACTTGAGTAGAGAGCAGGAGAAAGAGCTGGCAGGTTTTTAAAAATATCTAGAAATTTGATACATTTTGAAAGGTCTAGTGCAGGCTAGAGTAGCTGTTTTAAATAGCTGGGAACCCTCAAATCTGATTTTTCATAATGAGTAAGTAAAATTATCTATTGTCGGCCATCCCTGGTGGTGCAGCGGGTTAAAGCACCAAGCAAGCTAAAGCACCAAGAAGCTAAAGCCACTTCCACATGATGTGGCAGACCTCTCCTGACCCGCCCGCTGCTCCCCTCAGCAGTGTACTTCGTTGATCTGCCTGTTCTGCTCCCCACTCTGTCTCTGGCGAAGCCTCTCACCGCCCCTGAGCCTCTGGCCTGTACCCCAGTTCTGTATGCACAAAAAAATAAATCTTTTTAAAAAAAATTATCTATTGTCATCTATTAACTCCAACTGTCAGCAAACTTCCAACCTGCTTGCCCTGGCTGCCTCATCCCTTGCTGAGTCCCTTTCCTTGTCGTTTGGTGACAGTCCTTTCCAGCACTGGAGGTGGCTTCCTGAACAGCTGGCACTCTGTCAGCCTTCAGGCTTAGAATAAAAAGGCTTCTCAGCTCTTTATTCTCTTTCTGAGCATTGAGTAGCTGCTGGTCTCAGGATTGATGGAGACATTGGCTTTTTAGTTGCTGGATTGTAAAAGAAACCTACACTTTAAGAGACACAGTAACTATCACTCACCATTGTTCTGTCTCTCCTGTAAAATGGTGATCCCATCACAATCCAGTGTCTATCTGGTATACTGCAAGGAATTACTAGCTATTGGTTTTGCAAGGAAAATACATGTGGAAATATCCTAAATGGAGAAATATTAAATGTCTGGGAAACCACAGACATATCCCCTAGAACAGAATTTATTCGGACATGCGACTAAAGATACTTCTTCTTTCTTACCTATACATTTTTAGTTTTACTTGAGGGGAAGGCAGTTGAATAAATAGCTAATATTTTGAGCTGATAGTGTGGTTTGCAGAAAACAGAGCTTTCCTGTTTTTACTTTCGGGATTTAGAAGTTTCTAAATATAAACCTTAACAACATTTAACAATTGGACATCAGCATAAGCAAGATAAAGTGTCTTTATTTAGTAACTTTTGAGTTTGAACAGCACTCTGCAGATAACCTGACCTTCTGATAGACCGCAGTTTATTTTTGGATCTTAAACTTGATGTTAGATTTAAAGTTAAAACCTTATGTGCGTCACGCTGTATATATTTTTAGATGGTGGAAGCTTAAGGAAGAACTTTCGTATAATGAGAACTACCCAGACATGAGCCTGGTCACGAATTACCAGCTGTGAAGGGAATGTTGGAAGGTAGAAGGAATTTAGGTCTCTAAGTCACTGGGGATTGCTCAAACTCTAAAATTAGATGACCATTTATCCCAGGTTTGTTTGGTTCTGGCGCAGAAGTTTGAACACTGCACCGTGAAAGTTTACTTCCCTTCTGATTTCTGTGGTCTCTACCTGCAGATACCTCTATTCTTTATGTCTGCTTGTCTCTGTTTCTGCAGACTTTTAATCATCTGTCCCTTACTCTTTCTTCATGTGACTCTTCTAGTGCACTTATGCTCCTACTGTGGCCTCATGATGGACAGAAATCTAGAAATTACTGGCAGAAACAGCAGGAAGTGAAAGACATAGAAGGTGACCCATAAATGAACTGGCCTCTTCAGTTCAAAGTGCACTGGACTCAGGAAAGTAGCAAGGCTGCTAATGGGACATGACAACCTGCTCACTACACATCAGTAATTAGTGATGTGGGAGAAATTTATCTCCTGCATAGGAGTTACCTTCTGCATGGCTTTCTTACAAACTTTTGTCTTTCCACTATTTTACAATTATGGATCTCATGTTGCTTCTTTATTGCCCAGCTTTATTTACTGTCAGAATTACACATTGTGCATTCCATTCCCTCAGAATCTTTATCTCTCATATGGCTACCATGATAAGCTACCCTAACAGGGAATATATATAACTAACTTATTATCCTAATGTGTTGACCTCCCAGCAAGAAAGTATTTTTTTTTTTTTAAAGATTTATTTATTTGTGCATACAGAACTGGGGTACAGGCCAGAGGCTCAGGGGCGGTGAGAGGCTTCACCAGAGACAGAGTGGGGAACAGAACAGGCAGATCAACGAAGTACACTGCTGAGGGGAGCAGTGGGCGGGTCAGGAGAGGTCTGCCACGCCATGTGGTCTGCTCCGGGGCAGGCGGGAATCGAACTCATGCGGAAGCGGCTTTAGATTCTCAGTGCTATGCTTTAACCCGCTGCGCCACCAGGGAGGGCCCGCAAGAAAGTATTTTATTGTGATTTCTCTGATCTCAAAGGCAGGCCCATGAGGGAGGCATTGGAAGCTTCCTGATGATCCTTGACTGCAGTGGGTGGGCGACTGCTCTTCCTGCCTAATTTTGTTAGGAGGGTATAGCTCCTCTGCCCACTATTGCTTCTTTTGTCTTTTCCCAAATTGCACTACTACCAGTACAGAAACTGAAGAGCAAAGGGAAGAGGTGACTTGCTAACAATATCCTCTCCCGAGTAGTATCAATAGTAGGTGCGGGTTGAGCCAGGAGCCTTGCAAATGTAGCCAGTGGGAAGAAGAATAAGGAGAGGAAGTGCACAACACTGCTTTTTAAGAAATAATCAATTGTGTGATAAGTGGTATACTTCAATGAGGTAAGAAGAGTTTAAAAGTAAAAGGACTGTTGACAAGAATGCGAGCAAATATAAGAGAAAAGCAATTAGATACCTAAGACTATTATCTGGTCAGGTCTTCACCGGTAGTATACCTAAAAATATAAGGAGAGGTAGGGAGAGTTATCTGAATTAACACAGAGAACTGTTGTTGCAAATGGTTATCACATCATATAAGAGGCTTGGATTTTGAGAAGAAATGCAGCATGCCTAGCTCACAAACAGAACAGCTTTGTGTTTTGGGTTTTTTTGGGTTTTTTAAACCAGTTTAAATCAACTACTTTGAATGTAAAAACCTAGTGGGATAGATCCTGGTGGAAGAAAGGGGCTGTCAATTATTCATCGATGCATTCAAAATTCTTACAGTTAGTAGTAACACACATCCTTCAGCATCATCATTTCCCATCCTTCCTTCCCATCCTTCAGGAACATCACTTGTTACCAATTTGTCCAAGTCTAAATGGAAGCCTGAGGTCCAGGAAGTCCACTCTGTTTTATGCTATTAAATTTTGCTACCTAAGGCAGAAAGCATGACAGAGAAAGGTGCAGAGTTGATTTGGAGAGTAAACAAGGCAACCTTTGACTATCTCCCTTCATTTCCATGTGAAATGTCACTGGCCTGAATTATGTCACGTGGCCACATGGAGAATGTGGTCTTTTTTTTAAAAATAATATAATAGTTTAATTTTACATCATTTTGTGCCTTTTTCCATCTCAGTTGTAATCCCCGTGAGCTTCCCAAATCACCAGATCACCCGTGTGCTATCACCATAGATCAGTGCACATCCCCCACCTCCATTTTTGATCCTAGAAAATGTGGTCTTTTTTCTGGTTGGCTCTAATGACTGCTAAAATCTGGGTATTTATTACCAAAAAGGTCAGAATGGATTCAGAGAGTCAATTGCCAACTTTGAAACACAGGCTATTTCCTTGTATATAAACCATCATGGCATATAAGTCTGTCTTTTTTTTTTTTTAATATTGCTGTCTTTTAATAGTTAGCTGCTAACTACTGTTAAAACCATGCATGCCTTCATTGACTAGTAAGTCTCCTGCCCTTCGATCTAACTAATTCCTTTTTTTAAGGGTGGAGAAAAAAATATACCTTTTCCAACTGAATGGAGCATACTCTTTGCTATACCTGAAAGAGACCTCTCTCCCTTTGGCAAGAGTCAGCAAGAATTATGTTCTAAGTAGCTAATGAGCTTGACATCCCAGTGACTGTCCGTTGCGCATATTCCTCAGAGTTTACATATGCAGCAATGTGTATAGAAGGTAGAATTCCTTCCATAGCCCATGAATGCTTTGTTGGTCCATATACACATTTAGTGCTTCTGTTCTGAAACTATTCACTCCTAATGTGACACATACCAACTTGACTTTTCTAGTGATAATCTCTGTGCATGTGTTTGTGACATGCTCACTTACCTTCAGTATGCCATTTATTACCAAACTGCTTATTTCCTTAAAAGGGTAGGGTACATATTTCCTCTCTGCATTCTGTTTCCCCTGGTCTGGAATAGACACAATGACTGGAGCTGGAGAAGACATCTTGAATCTTATGGCAATAAGTCAACTTAACTTCCTATTCAAGCAGGTAAATAACAAGCTTATAGGAAGAAACTCCATGCTTTGTTGGCAGAGATTTTATTTATAAACTGTGCCCTCACCAGGAGTAAGAGTAGGAGGTTCCCAGTACACTGGTCATGAGCACTTGACAATTGTTTGTTCTGTTGTGATGGGAATTCAGCTACTAAAATAGGTTTTTAGAGTGCCCTGAAGACGGATTTACCTGTGTGCTTTTAAAAAATACAATAAGTAGATAATAAAATTTAACAATTAATAGCCTGCTGGAGTGACTGTTGTAAACCAGAATATAAATCTTATCTTAGAAGATAACATGTAGAAAAAATGAAATGAGGAATGGATATGTGGAGTAAGGTAGAATGGCATATTTAATATGCAGCCCAAAGTTTGATTCATTGGATAAAATTAGATGTCTGACACTTTTTATACAAATTGACACAAAAACTCAGTAAACTCATCTTTAGCTTCTTCAGTGTTTGCGGAGGAAAGAAATCAGTTACTGTGGCCTCTGTAATCTAAATATGATAGAAATTGAGTTACGTTTTTACATAATGGCAGGTCTGTATACCTGAAATTAAACTGTTGTCCCACATCCAAGTCAGAAATAATAAACCTAAAAAAGTGAAAATAACTTGTTGGTCTTTTCTTATTTTCTCCCAGGAGATTCTATAAAAACCCATTATTTTCTTCCATCCATCTTCCCAATGTTTTCTCCTCTTGTTTTCATAAATTAGTAGAGAAAATATCATCAGTCTCTTAACTAATTTGGTCCCGTGGTTGCATAGAAGATTAAATGGTCAGCTAACACAAGAGTAATTTAAAGGGCATGCCACCCCATTTTTATTCCTTGATGAATCATTGGACAAGATGCCACTAACACAGCTCTGTTTAAAATAACAGTATTACTGTGGACACGAAGCTTGGTGATGGTGATGAGCGTTTGCTAAAGTGTGTCAGCTTTTCACATAAAGATTGCAGCCATTTCTAATGGTTACTAATTATGTGTGACATGCTGCTATGAGGTTTATAAATAGGAAAGGTGAATTTGACTATACTCCTTCTAATACCACACACACAGCAATTATGTCAAAATGTATTTGAACAACATTCCTATTTTTGTCAGGAAAAGAAAAGGAAGAATAAAAAGAACAATGAGAGGATACGACACCATGAAATGGCAAATAATAAAACATATTGCCCTATAAAGAAAAGGCAATTGTAAATAAAGCAACAGGCCCCCGAACACCATCAAAAGAATGGGGAAAGTGGAAAAAGACTGTTTTACATCTCAGCATCTATTTGATTAGTAAAAACAGTATTTATCTTAAAAACAAAGAAAATTATAACATGACATCAATTAACACATTAAAGATCAGATCTTCTCTTACAGGACCTGTTAAATTTCAAGGACAATCCCTGGCAGTGTTCGATGTGGATAGGGCATGGCACTGGTGTGTAGTTGTCAAGGGACCCCATGTGGCAGTGTTTAAATGTGGTGATTTAAACACCCTCCTTTTATTGATTTTATTTTATTCATTGGAGTGTCAGAAACCTCAAGTTATCAATGTTTCAAACATAGTTGGACTTAGGGATGCTGAGTTACACAAATTAAACACTCAGAAGCTTGTTATTTATAAATATAATGGCACTTTATAATAATTTACAATGAATAACATAACTCTCATGCAGAGCAGATTATTTTTATCTGGAAAGTCCATTTTATTCTTATTGCAAAGTCTTAGAAAATGGTAAATAAATTTCAAAACGTTTCTTTACAAAAATGAAAGCTATATGAAATGCAAAAATGTAATGTCCCTGAAAATGAAGAGTCTAGTGCAGCCACATTCACAGCAGGGATTAGCTGCAAAGTGGGTTTCTTCTTGCTGAGATACTGTGCTCTTTCCAATGTTGTTTTTCATAATCTTTTTAAAAATCTTTTGTGACTCTCTTTTGTCTGCATTTTATCTGCTGACTTCCTTCCCTAACCTTCTGATGGATGGATTCTTTTTTTGGATGTGATAATAATGTCAGTGAGATATTATTATTATCAATATTGCTGTTGGTATTATTAATCTGTTCTTTAGACAATTCCATTCAGTAAAGTACTGTAAAGCATCTCACTACTCATAGTATAGTCTAGGGATCTGAAGCACCTGGTGTCACCTGGAAGCTTGTTGGAATGTAGTCATGTCCCCAAACAATCTGAGGCAGATCATGTATTTTAACTAGGTATTCAGGGGTTCAGGTGTACATTAAAGTTCAGAACACAGTCTCCACTTCTGCTTGTTTATGCCTACCTATCTTTCTATCATCTCTTTTGCAACCAATTTAACTCCAATTCAATACTGGAGGTAATCTCAGTTACAATCATTTCTCTTTCCTGAACCTTATGTTTTGCATTTTTATCTTAGATCTCAAAGGTATATCTTCATTTATTTTTGGTGTCTACTGTTGTGTCCAAAGAAACATGCTCTTTGAGAACAGGGCCTAAAAGTGAACCCCAAAGTCCTAGCAGTGTAACTGGAACAAGTAGACATGCTTGAAGCATACCAGAGACATAGCTTTGTAACTGAACTAATAAACCTAAATTCCAACGAAGGTCTCCTGCCTTAAGATTTTTGGATACTGTGAGCTGGAAGCTACAGAAAAAAAAACAATTGAAACAGCTCAGAGAAAAGCAGAACAGTTAACTGTCATAACGGCAAGGGTCTGGGCTTGTGTTTGTGATAACAGACTGATCCAGAACATACTGCCCAAGCTTCTCTTTCCATCTCCCCAACCAGCTTTTCTCTGCTCTTACAGGGAGTTCTTTCCGCTAAGGAGGATTGTCAGCAATCCCATTCCTATTACTTGGGTTCTATATATTGCTGACCATAATTAACTAATTCCATTACAACTAGAGCCAACTGTGGAAAGCTGAGGAAGTTAACTATTAAGGAAATTATTAAAGGGACATAGAGGAAATAGGTTGGGGTGATGACTCTGGGCTTCACCCTCATCTATGTCCACCTTCAAGGGTTGGCACACCCATCCAGAGCTCTGCACATTATTAGTGGTCAAGTACAAAAACTAGAAAGACTTTCTTTTTCAATTAAGTATTGTTCTCTTCATACTACTTTAGTTTAAAATCTATTCATTATTTATATTTCCTTTACCAGTAAGAATCAAAATGCATATAATTAACCTGGTCCCTGTAAAGTGTTTACAATATATTTAAGATTGAAAGAAAATTGTTTTCCATAACTTTATTCTGATTATCATATCATGGAGGTTGCTGTATTGAAATCAGTGTGTAATTCCCACAATATAAATTTTACATATATATATATACATACATACATATATATATATATATATATATAAACAAAAGCAAAACATTTTAGGGAAAAATTTAATCTTATTTCAGTTTTGTAATGAAGTCTCACTTGGGAACTATGAGCTTGATAGAAAACTTCCTAAGAAATCACATTAAAAATAAATCCAAACCTTATGAAAATATTAAAATAAATCATCCTTAGGTTTTACTCAAGCTGTTTACTAATCATAGCAAGTAGAGAAAAATGGAAGTCATGGTGGCTGTTTTTTTTTTTTTTCTTCTTCCTCCCATTAAATATAACTTCCTTCTTAAAAGCTTTTATCTGAGATCAGGAAAGAAGTTTACACTTTATGGTTGAGGAAAAACCATTCATTTGGGGAGTTTATTATTCTTGAATTTGTCAAAGTCATGCTGTGCTCAGTCAACTTTTTGTGTGTTTGTCTATGATAGGATAGGTTTTTCAGGGTACAACTAAGAGGCAATACAAAGCATCAGCTTTCTATCTCGAAGGCCAACAGTAACCATGCATCTCCCCTCACCAAGGCAGAAGCGGGATTTTGTACATGGAAAACCTGACCGTTCGTGGGAACTGGTCGTTCCACCACAACAATACTGAAGGTTACTTTCTGAGCTCTCACAATACATACATCAGTCAGCATATAGGAAGGAAACATATGGCACGGGCATCTGATTTCTTTAAACATGGCTTAATAATGGGAGTATTTAAAATCTTTTCATCTCTGGGCAGACTGTCAGGAAGCAGGGAGTGCAGTGCTAGACCCTGGGAACAGTGGGGCACCTTTACCACTGCTGACTGTGAAGAGGATGCCATGGAGAGAGAAAGTGCGAGCTATGAGTAGGACTGGGATGGTGTGCGTCAGATATTTAGGACACAAAATCTAAGGAGACACTGTCTCCCACTCTAGTGGGTGACAACTGCCCATAAAGGTGTTAATTTTCCTGTAGCTCTGCTTCTTTTACATCATTAGATTCAGTTTTAGGTATTTTCCATTATTAGGATTATCTGAGGATCATCACTAGGGTTCCACTATTATAAAATAATCCTGTTCCTCCCAAGAACTGCTTCCAAAGCTGAAGTAGGCTGAAAGGCTGTGACCCCTCCAAGGCTGTATCCTTGTCAAGCGCTGGATGGGCATCCTCTCAGGCACATATGCCAGCATCTTACTATTTTGCTTTCCGTTGACTGATCCACATTCATCCCAGCAAGTCCAGAAGAACTTTATCACCTTGGAGCAGCATTAAAATAACTGGCAAAGATCCAAATTAATGTCTCAATTATAATTTATAACAGTTTCAAACTCAAAAGTTGAAATTCAAAACTCGTGTCTCTGCCCTGACCTGGATAGTAGAGGTAGAAAATTTGGAATACAGAAGAGGGCAGCAAAAGAAGCATTGGTTAGTGTTTCAAAATATAATCTGGGGGCCTCCCTGCTGGTGCAGGGGTTTTATCAAGCTGTCACCAGCCACTGCACCACGAGTTCCATCCCCAGCCAGGGAGCTCCCTTGCATGGCTCAGCAGACCTCTCCTGTCTCGCATACTGCTTCCCTCAGCAGTGTATTTCAGTAGCTCTGTCTGTTCTGCTCCCCACTCTGTCTCTGGTGAATCCTCTCACCCCCTACACCTCTAGCCTGTACCACAGTTCTTATATGCATAAATAAGTAAAAATAACAACAACAACAAAACAAAGAATAAAAATATAATCTGGCTCCTCCCAACAATACAAATGTTGAAAGGTAAAAATCATTCATTTCTGGATAAGAAATTACACTTTTAAAAATCAAAGCTTTATGAATTTTGAGTAAGCAATCCCTGCCTAGTCAAGAAAAAATGTCCTACTCAACTGGCATGTCCCCACAGTGCCACCATCACCCCCCATTCCACTATGGGGAAGGTCTGTTCGGCTGGTCTGATCCCCTGTCAGTTACAGTGGAGATTCTGGAGAGAAAGCAGAAAAGATCAGATTGGAAAGAGGCACATAAAAAGAAGAACTGGAGGTGGTTTGGGGGGTTGCGTTGTGGAAAGCTGTCTGTAACATGTGAAGGCTGTGTTCAGAGAAGGAAAAGATGAGAGACTGAAAAAAATATTGCAGAAAACCGAATCCTTTTTGGTGTTTAAGGGAGGCAGAGAAAGGACTTCAGTTAGTTCTAAACTGCTATTGACTACAAGAAACATTTCTTTGAACTGAATGAGTGTGTTTATGCGAGAGTCACATTTCTGTGGCCTCTTCTGTCTCGCCCCTTTTCTTCCACCTCCTGAAATTTCTTCTTAATCCCACGTCATTTCTGTGTTACTTTTTAAGGTGGGCTTTTTTTTTTTTTTAATTTTATTTATTCGTACAGAACTGAGGTACAGGCCAGAGATGCGAAGGGTGAGAGGATTCACCAGAGTCAGAGTGGGGTGCAGAACAGGCAGATTGACGAAGTATACTGCTGAGGGGAGCAGCGGGTGGGTCAGGAGAGGTCTGCCACTCCATGTGGTCACCTCCAGGGCAGGCGGGGATGGAACTCATGCAGAAATGGTTTAAGCTTCTTTGTGCTATGCTTTAACCCACTGTACCACCAGGGAGGGCCCGGCTTTTTTTTTTTTTTAATTCATAGATTATAAAGTCTGGAAGATAATTCTACCTATAAATTTGGACCATGGCAATAAGAGGAAAAGCATTATCTTAGATACTTGTCCTAAAATTTTTGACCGTTGAATACATATAGTGTGTTGTTTATCAATCTAGATGGAGGCTGCCACTGCTTTCTTGATCCTACTTAATTCTTTCAACCATGAACCCACACCCCATAATCTCTAAAGGCTTTATCTAGTCCCACACTTCTTTCCAGTCCAGCCCCAGTGCTGGGCTGTAACAGTTGCCTTTTACATGCAGGCATACATTTCAATTTGCATTTATTTCTTAAAGCTGCCTCGAAATCACCATAAACTGGATAGCTTAAAATACAAGAAATTTATTCTTCCACAGTTGTAGAGGCCAGACTCAACCCAAGGCACCTGGAGGAGCCTGTGCCCTCTGAGGCTTTCATGGCCAATCCCAGGCTTCTGGTTATTGCTGCTACATACTCAGTGTTCCTTGACTTAGAGCCACACCACGCCCATTTCTGCTTCCACCCTCACAGGGCCTTCTTCCTCTCTGTGTGACTTCTCTGTATCCCTGCTTATAAGAACACCAGTAGTGGACTCTACAAAATAACCCAATATGACTTCATTTAAATGTCACTAATAACATCTACAATGACTGTCTCCAAATGAGAGCACATCCCAAGGTTCCAGGTGCATGTGAAATTTGGAAGACACACTTCAGCCCAGCACATAATTTAATGTCACAGCAAGTACTTCCTCTAATCTTTACCCACAGGGCCTGCACCAATCCAAGATTGCCAACTCCATCAAGTGTTTGGCTACAGAGTTGCTACAATTTAAAGGAATTATCAGGTGTTCAACTTGGTCTGACACTTCAGCTCTACCTTTTCCAGAAAGGCTTTCACCCATGGACCATGAAGACCTACTTTGTCATGGGGCTACATTTTTTTCTTTTTTCCTTATTGGGGTAACCTTGGCTTATAATACTATAGGTGATTTAGGAGAATAGGACCATCCCTTCTCAGATAGATGCTGCCACCACTTCCCCCCTTACCAAACAGCCAGAGTCCTTTACCCTAAGTCCCTGGCCTCACTCCCCTTTGGTTTCCACCCTACCCTGCCTTTCTAGTAGCCTCAGTTAAGGGCTGATTTAGTTGCAACAGTAGGGCTTAAAAGCTGACTGAGGCTAGCCAGCTAGCCACAGAGAGCACATTCACTCTGAGACACAGTTCAGTGTAAAATATTTCAGAGAATATAGGCAGATTTGGTTGACAATAGTTTAAACATCTCTGTAACACTAACAAAGAAAGAACCTGGTTCTGGAGAGTCATTTTGACTCATTGGTATCTTTTCATGTTTCTGAGACGCCTTATAATGCAGATTCACAGAACTAGATTGAACTGTATGGAAAAGCTAGAAAGAAAAGGCCAAGAAGAGGCAAAAAGTGATTACCTCTTGTGGAACTCTTTGTCTGCCTGTGATTATGCAGGCAACTTTTTGTCTTTGCAAAGCAACAATAGCAGCTCTTTCTGCCTGTTTGTCTCCTTTGCTTTTCCTAATAAATCTGTCCTTTTAAAATGTAAAATAGGAAGGGAGGGAGGGAGAAAGGAAGGAAAGAAGGAAGGAAGGACTCTTGTCATATGGAATTCTGAGTTGACTATGCTAGTGAAATCTGAAGTTTTAAAAGTCATTTACAAATCAAAATAGAAAAGCAAGGCCGTTAGCATTTATTTATGATATGGTTCATATCCTGAATCCACAAGTGTGGTCAGAGAAGTCTCATTGTTGCCTTAAGATTCTTTGATTGAGGGCCCTCCCCAGTGGCGCAGCAGGTTAAAGCACAGCACCAAGAAGCTACAGCCACTTCGCATGAGTTCGATCCCCAACCCAGAGGTGACTCACATGGCATGGTAGACCTCTCCTGACTCGCCCACTGCTCCCCTCTGCAGTGTACTCCATCAGTCAACCTGTTCTGCCCCCCACTGTCTCTGGTGAATCCTCTCATTGCCTCTGCAACTCTGGCCTGTACCCCAGTTCTGTATGCACAAATAATCTTTAAAAAAAAAAACAAAAACTCCTTGATTGTGCAGTACCATTTCAGCCAGACTTGGGTCCCATATTGTTGATATTTTAGGGCATGGCTGCCTTCTGAAACTTTTGGGGAGTTGAGATGCCCAATATAATTTGTGCTGGATGCCCAATATAAATTGTGCTCTCCTAAAGACAAGCATGTAACATAAATAAGGGACGGGTTAGACCTTTTTGAGGCTTGGTTTTTAAGTTTCATGAAGTGGGACCAGCTGAGCTTTCATTGTAGGGATTTTGCACCCCCTGTTTAAGTAATAATTTCCTGTGTCCTCCACCCACCACCCCATGTACCACAGAATCTGTGTGTTCTCATGGGGGCACAGGAAGCATCCCAGGCATTTTTCTCACATATGTGAGTTGGTTTGTGTTTCAGTCAATGGAGCACTCACATGGCGGCTTTCTTCTTTCTGGTACCCTGAGCAGCAAACTCTAGCTGCCTGGAACTTCTTTTAGTAGCATCTATCTCAATCTCCTCAACACAGGATATCTCAAAGCTTTGCTTGGTTTCCCTTTTCCACATGGGCACTGGAATCTCCCTCCAAGGAGTAACCTATAGCAAAGTTAGAACTCATTCTCCTTGTTTGTCTCTCTCAGAGATTGCTCTCCTACACTATCTGATGCCTGAAAAGCATTTTTTTTCCATATATTTTCTCAGTGACTTTCTTTATGAGGTGTGTTGGGGAGTAAAAATCCAGTCTGTATTATTGTATCTTAGCTGGAAGCAGGCCATTTGCTCTCTATATTACCATCATTTCATGAAGTCATTCAGGGAGTGATTTTCTTTTTAAGATTTATTTATTCATGCATTCAAGAACTAGGGTACAGTCCTGAGGTGCGGGGGTGAGAGATTCACCAGAGACAGAGTAGGGAGCCAAACAGGCGGATCTACTGAAATACACTGCTGAGGGGCACAACAGGTAGGTCAGGAGAAGTCTGCTGGGCCCTGTGGGTCAGCTCCGAGGCTAGGGATGGAGCTTGTGCTGCAGTGGCTGCCAATAGCTTCATAGTGCTGAAACGTATCCTCTTGAGCCACCAGGGAGGCCCTCAGGGATGATTCTTTCATGACTCTTTTTGTACTTTAGCAATGCCAGATTCAGATTTCCTTCTTTATCACCATGTCTCCAGTTCACAAATACATTGAGAACGGGAATAACTTTATTATTTTATTTCTGGTCAATAACTATGGGTAATTCATTTTTTTCGATTGATCTGTTTGACTTATAAATTGCCGCATCAGCCACTGCTTCAGTATTGATTTCTGGCAGAAACACACAACTCTCCAAGCTGCCGAGCTGTCTGAGGGTTCTGTGTGTTCTGGGCATTTGAATTTGTACCTTTCACCTCCTGGGTCTCTTCCCTCCTCAGTTTATTTGTATTCTCTCAAGACAATTGTGGAGTACTCCTTAGTCTAGCCTAGTGTTGGGTCCTGGCAACACAGTGGTCAGCAGTGGAGCAGTTACTCCTGTTTTTGTGAACCAGAGTGTATAACAGAGAATGAACATGGATTAAATATTCATTTGGCAGCTGATAACATCAGAGGGAAAAATTATATAATCTCTACCAAGTTAGCTCTCCAGGGCAGCAAGGTCTGTGCTCTTGGGTCACAGGGGCTGCTTTTCAACTGGCTAGTGGAAAGGGGGACATGAGATAAACCTGGATTCAAGGAATAGAACCCAGTTAGAAAAATTCTACAAGAGCAAAGCATAAAGAGGGACCCCACAGAAGTCAACTGGCCAAACTCTAGCCCATGCAAGAGGACATTTTATTCTCCCCCTCAACAATAAATGAAGCAAGAAAAAAAAAGGAGTCTCCTCTGAGAATTCACCACCTTCAACTACCTGATATTAATGTTTGACTTGAAATGTGAAAAAAAGATCCTCAGGCAAAAAAATGTAATTGGAAGTATTGTGTTAATAGAGAAAGCAAATTAAATGATTGTTTAGCATAGGACAAGATAATAAATTCTGGTCACAATATAACTACATTGAGACTGAATTGGTAAAAATAATAAAATGCATCTTTTTCTGTTGCTGGTTCAGCTGTGGAGAAATAGCTTTGACCCCAGGAGAGGAGAATATCTAGTACAACCCCAGGTGCACTGCCCTTACACACATCAATTCTATTGCTAGGAATCGCTCTCAAAGATGGGCCAGAAAAAACAAGCAAACAAAAAACATTGATATCAACAAGTGGCTATTGTAACTCTATTTGTAATAAGAAAAGCCTAGAAACAATGACTCCTCATGGAACACTAGATGAACAGATTTCTAAAATAGAGTGCTAAGAAACTGACTGAATATCAATAAAAATATTCTTTATGTTGTAAATAAGAAGTATAACAGAAATATAAACTAAAATGATTAAAAGTAAAATGATATACGATATATACAGCAAGTATTAAGGGCAAGAAAGGGGTGTAAATAAACCTCCATGTTTATAGCTGCTTTATTTACAATTGGAAAGACATGGAAACAGCGCAAATGCCCAAAAGTGGATGACTGGATTAAAAAGATGTGGTGCATATACACATGGAATATTACTCAGCAACCAAAAAAGTAAACACATGCCTTTTGCAGCAACATGGATGAAGCTGGAAAAGATCATGCTTAGTGAGATAAGCCAGAAAGAAAAGGAAAAATACTGGATGGTTTCACTCATAGCAGGAGTATAATGGACCAGGTGAGAAAATAATAATAATAATGAACAACTATATACCAAAGACATTTTATGGGGGTGGAGTGGAGGATGGGATCAGAAACAGTGGGGGGAGGGAAATGCACTGGACCATGGTGATGGCACAAGGGTGATTTGGTGATGGGAAGCCCAAGGGGATTACAACTGAGATGGAAAAACGCACAAAATAATGTAACAATAAACATATTATTAAAAAAAAGAAAGGGTGAACGGGGGGAGGTGGGGAGGGAAGTGCATGGGATTATGGTGATGGCACACAGGTGACTTGGTGATGGGAAACCCGTGGGGACTACAATTGAGATGAAAAAAAAATGTAAAAATGTAAAATAAACTGTTATAAAATTTAAAAAAATCTAAAAAAAGGGTATAAAAACAATTATTTAGGAACAAATCAAGTTTGACAAAAATAAAACCACAGCATATTAATGAACAGCTAATGTCACCAGAAAGATATAACATTTCTAACTTGGCATATACCTAAAACTATGAATTAGAAATATATAAAGCAAAACTTAACAGAACCTAAGGAGAAAAAAATACTTCTACTAGCATGGTAGATTTTTAGCAGCATACTTACAAGTGCTAAATCAAGCAGAGAAAAGTCATAAGATTATGGTAGAAATGACCACTTTCTCCCAATGTCTAGGATTCTTTTTCTTTCTTTAAATAGGTACCAGCTGTCCTGAGTAAAGACTGCATTTCCCAGCTTCCCTGACACCCAAGTATTGCTGGGTGACTAAGGAAAGTGAAGAGTGGATACCTTCGGGTCATGATCCCAAGGAGAGGTGAGTCATTCAGGATCCCCTCTTCTCCTTTACCGCTGGTAGGACTAGAAATGTGAAGATAAGAACTAGAGATGGATCATGAGATGGAGGCCATTTTTGAGAACAAGAGAAAAAATTAGAGCATGGTCCTAAAAACTAAAGACTAGATTGCTGCTGTAATGACTATGATGTGAGAGTAAAGTAAACACCTGCTGACTTAAGTCGCTGTTATTTTGAGTCTGCCATTCAATGTATATCATAGAGAGAACAAATTTAGCCCCTGGAAGTGCAGCTACAGGAACTGATCCAAGGGACATTTACTTGGAAGGTGCACAGCAGACTGATCAGACAGGCACAGCAGGCAGGGAATCTGGAGCTCTGTGGCAAATCGTTTGGTATATTTTTCTCCTCTGAAGGGCTAGCAAGATTTCCATATGCAGGTGCATTCCCACTCTTTCCTTATTGTTAATGACATCAGGTAACTGCCAATAAGTTAAAGTAAAACAGGATGGGCAAAGCATAGATATCATTCATAAAATTCTATTTAGGTTATTGCTTTGCAACTTGTTTGCCTCATGCACTCAAATTTTAATGTATTTTTGGAATCTACGGGGGTGTGTGAACAATGCTGTTCACAGTCCATGGTGATCAGCCTGCATGCTTCAGCCACCCCAAATAGAGGCAAACGGGAAGAATAGCTCAGATATAGTGAAACCTATTTATGGCTAGATAGTAGACCCAGCATACTCTTTTGAAAGCTCTATTTTGAATAAGACCTTCAGTTGTGATCATTCCGACATGGAACTGATTCAAAGCAAGTGTCCTAAAATGTATAAGGGAATTTTGTCTAAAAACCTTCAAGTTTAACCTACAGATGTTGTGCTTATTACTCCTTAAAGTAACCCCAAGGCCCCATGTGTGGACAAGCAGGAATTGCCTGAATAGGAGGCACACTTGCCAGTAACCTCTTCACTGTGGCCATGGGGCAGGTAATGCACAGGCATGAGCCTTTCAGTGGTGAAACCAGAGGACACAGGACAGGGGAGTTCCTGCTAGACATATACAACAATAACTGCTATATGGACTAGGCAAGACTCTCCAGTGTAAATAAGGGCTATTTCCAAAGGCCCTACCCAGTAGTATTTTTTCTATGGAGGAATAGGTCTGGGATGTCACTAAAGTTCTTTTTTCTTACTTAAATATTCCTCTCCCCCCATTCTTTCTTTCTTCCATCCTCCCTCCCTCCCTTTACTATATTTGTCTAATAACTATTTATTTTCTACTGCTTGGGGGTGAAAATAGAAATAACTTTCACTAATAGGTGACTGGGTCCTGTAGAGCCAGACTAGGTGGAGAGAGTGAAGTATTACCCAGAAATTTCACCCTCTTGGATGAGAGTTCAGGACAGGATAGCTGTTCTTGGGGAGAGAAGGTTGTGTTATGTGATGATGTGTGTGCATGGGTATATTTGGGTAGCTTCACTGGGTATCTATCCTATCAACCCAAGAATGCTTCTGTGCAGAATATTTGGGGAAAGAGAAGTACTTCTACCAGTTTAAGTTACAGAGCCTTTGGACCTTTACTACAGTAGAAAGGCCTTTATCCTAACCACTATAGGGGTAGGGGAGATTTCAGTAACACAACCAAAAAGCACCAGGAGGCCTATATCTCCTGCTCATAGCAGCTAGATTTAGAATTGTGAAAAACTCTAAATAACTCACATGCCCTTCAAGAATAAAAACAAATCTATTGTTACACAGTGGAATATAAAATAGTGGGGGAAAAAACAAGAATAAACAACATGAAGCAATTATCATGCTAGAAAGATGATTATTAAATGAGTAAATCACAGAAAAATACAAGCAGAATTATTCCACTGATATAAAATTTTTAATGACAGAAAATAAAATACTTACCTTTTAGATGCACATTTATGTTTTGGATCTCCATTGTGGTAGTTAATTTTATGTGTCGACTTGACTGAGCCCAAGAGCACCCAAATGCTTGGCCAGACCTTATTCCGGGTGTATCTGTGAAGATGTTTCTGGATGAGACAGAATTCGAATCAGTAGCCTGAGGAAAGCAGTTGCCCTGCCACGTGTAGGTGGCCTCATCTGATGAGTTGAAAGACTGAGTAAGACAAAAAGGTTTACTCTCCGTCTAATAAAAGGGAATTCTGTCTGTGAACTTTGAACTTTTTCCAGCGTCAGCATATCAGTTCTTTCTGGTCCTCCAGCCTGCTGGTCTTGAGACTAGAATTATCAATATAGTGTATATTTTCCTGCTCTCTGACTTCCTGGTTCATCCTTGCAGATCTTGTAACATCCCCAGCTCCATAATCACATAAACCAATTCCTTGTAGTAAATCTTTTTCTAAGTGTACATATATTCTATTGATTCTTTTTCTCTGGGGATCCCTGAGTTATACAACACAGTAAAGAATATTAAGCAAGATGGATTAACAAAAAATAAAAGAAAATGGTAATACCTGTTTAAGATAGATGAGAGGATCCATTTAGGAGTAGATACATGGGAATTCCAAACTTCATGGCACTAATCACCTGAGTATTGAACTTCATGAGTGTTCACATTATTAGTAGTCTTTAAAACGTACTTTTTTTTTTAAAGATTTCTTTATTTATGCATACAGAACTTGGGTACAGGCCAGAGGTGCAGGGGCAGTGAGAGGATTCACCAGAGACAGAGTGGGGAGCAGAACATGCAGATAGATGAAGTACACTGCTGAGGGGAGCAGCAGACAGGTCAGGAGAGGTCTGCTGCACCATGAGAGATCACCTCCAGGGCGAGTGGGCATCGAACTCATGTTGAAGTGGCTTTAGCTTTTTAGTGCTGTGCTTTAACCCACTGTACCACCAGGAAGGGCCTTAAAATGTACTTTTACATATTCTTTTTATATGTATGATATGTTTCACTGGAATTTTTTTCATTAAAATATTTGCATCTTCACTATGGTGATGGCACATGGGTGATTTGGTGATGGGAAACCCAAGGGGATTGCAACTGAGATGAAAAAATGCACAAAAATATGTAAAAATAAATTATTATAAAATAAAAAAATAATTGCATCTTCAAAAGAGAATCTAAAGCTTCTGTGTGTTTAGGGAAGATGTCACTGATTGTTTCTGTCATCTGTCATTAATATTACCGTTATTGAACACTTGAAGGCTTTCCAAATAAGTTCAACTTTTATTCTTTTGCAACATGCAATTAATCAGGGAAAGTAGAGTTCAGTTGCTCCTTGAAAGTAGCAGTCACTCAGCAGTCCTGAGAGCCAAATGGAACACCATTTTCTGCCCCAAAGCACACAGTTGGCTCATAGGACACTCACAAAGAGACAGGCGTGGAGACTCAGCCTTCAACTAATTGGGTTCTAAGATTCTTTGGTTAATTTCACTGGGATTATCTCAAATAAGACAATTTTTAGTCCCTGACAAAGATTAAGTGAACAGAAGAAAGCCTGTGGGAAACCACTGAAACAAGTGTCAAGGGAAAGAAATTCTACTCAAACTTTCTGATCTAGTGATGACTCATTAATGGAAGAGTTTTAAAACACACATTAATTCTTCATGTTCATCTGGAATATAAAATCAGATGATCTAGTTAGGATACAAAATTCTTTCAAAATTAACTTACGGGTGGAAATACCTGTTCTCCAGAGTGGAAGATGGTGGGGAAACTATATTTACTGTGAAGAAACATTACTAGTCAATCTATGAAAATGAAAAAGCATGTTATTATAGCAATAAGAAAGTAAGAAAATAATTGTTTTTATGTAGCATTTGGAGGCAGCTATGTGTGTATGTACGTGGGACTTGGAGAGTTGCTGACACAGAAAAATGCAACAATCTGTTATTTAGTAAGTGTTTATTATGTGCGTGGAATGATGCTAGGCCCTTTAGAGACATAGCTTTTATCTTGGTAAATATACAGTACTGGGAGCCTTAGCCATTCCTATGTGATGTGGGCAGATTTAGCATCCTTGGCCTTAAGCAGAAAGTATAGAAATAGTGACTAGCACCTGCCCACCTCTGGGGTAGGGCACGACCACGCATCGGCTGTAATGCTGCCTTAACAATCCAGGTTAAAAGGCAATGCTTACTACTGACTGACTTTTCCATGGGCAACTTACAGGATTGGAATTCTCTAGCTGTCCTCTCCTTGCTCCTTAGTCCTGTAGTGGCCTTTCCCGTTTCTCTTTTTCCCGGGCTTGGTCCTCTGTTTCCTCCTTGAATCCTGAGGGGCTGTCCTTGCCTGAGTTTCCATTTTCCTTTCCTTGTGTTTCCAGAGAAGCTTTCTGCAAGTGCTTGGATATAAACCTCAAACGTTTGGATTTAGTGTCAATGTCTATTCCTTCCTCTCATCTCATTCTCTGGTAAACAAATGATAACAACCCGAAAGATAAAGCTCAAAAGTCCTTTATATCACGTCTTGAGTGGGAAAGTTTGTTTTTGTGTTTTTTTTAATGAGTTTAATGAACATATATCATCACCTCATAGTTATAAATTTTCCCTGTGATGAGAACTTGTAAGACCTACTCAGTTATGAACTAGCAAGTACACAATACAGAATTGTTAAGTATATTCACTGTTCTGTATATTACATGTCTAAAGCATACTATATTATTGACATTTAGATCTCATGCACTAATTCCCTAATTCCCCCCCCCCCCATTCTGACAACTCCAAACAGTTCTGGTTCATGAGTTCAGTCTTTTAGATTTTCAGAGCAGTCACTTTATTGTCTTGCATTAAGTCTACTGTAGGAGATTCACAATAATGAAAAGCTAGATATGCCTTCTATTTATCTTCTGGAAAGACAAGCATTTGCCTCTAGAATCCTTTCTCTAGAAATGAATGAAATCAGTAAATTTTTTTCACTTAAATTTCACTAATGTATCTTTCATCACCTTGTTTTAGTGGGATGGTTTTATAAAATAGGTATTCTGATAAGAAAAGGAAGATGACTCAATCCTAGAGGAAGAGCCAACCCTGGTTTCTGTGAAACTAGAGTTCTAGACAAGCTGTGGGCTCCATGAGTGTCAGGGATTAGGTTTCTGTTTGTATTCATGCCAGAGTGGGAGGCTAGGCCTCAGAAGGCTAAGCCCTGTATGTTGGGCTCTAGGACACTGCCTGTCTCTGCAGTATTCATCATGGTTGGAGAGATGCCCAAGATCACACCGTCAAACAAAACCAAACCAGTCTTTGACGTCTTACCGGAAAACTGAGGCAACCAGAAAGGGAGGGGTTAGAGAGGAAGAAGGGAAGCAGTGCAGCATAGTAGAGTATTATTGGGGCTTTGGTAGCAGGCATGGAATAAAAACATACACTTGTAGAGATCTGAACCTATAACCCCTAAAACAAATACAATGACATAAACATAATTGGATGAAAACAGAATCTGCAGTAAGGATAGAGGAAACATCTGGTGCTTCATCTATGAATGAATATGAATATGAATATAACTATTCAATATGAATAGTCTAGAAATCATGTACAAGAAAAGGAAAAAGTCACAAAATAATGTGACTGAGAAGAGACACCTCTCAATATTTAGCAGGTAAGAACTAGCCCACTATTTAAAACTTAGAAACCTAAAAAAATTGACTGTTTTGACATCTTCACTATCCTTGTACAAATTTATCTCTCCCAGTTTTGCTCTATCCCTGTATCAAACTGCATTTTACCTAAATCTACTTTAGTTAAAAAATCTTAATTTTTCAGTTATACCATGAGTTTTCTTGACTTGCAAACTTTTGCATTTATCATTATATCTTTTAAAAACATTTTTCTATCCTCAAAAGTGCTAACAGAGTTAAAAGTATCTTTCACAAAAATCTGCTTCTAATCAAAGCTGAGAAAGTGAACCAAAAGACCACCATTTGCCTTCTATTATAAACCTGATGCATTAGCAAAGGCCTTGAATTGTTGAGTTCTGGTTACATATCCATAAAACAGTCTTCTCTGAGGAGCCATTTCAGCTTTTTAAAAAATATATATATAACACTTATTATAAATAAATTGTCTCTGACAGCTAATGAGGGAAGAGAGAATTTATTTTAATCTATATAGACAAAAATCACACTTTTAAGAAGACACCTTAAGGTCTGTGCTCTGTTACTAGAAATGATTTCATTAATGTTCAGGAGTGATTTGCAAACTAATGCTGTTTTGATGTATCTAATATATGATATAGTTGCTGGGTTTATCTACTGAATTAGTCCCTCTTGGTGTATATTACATTGGGAGCAATCTTCGGGAATGAGAGTGAAATTGAACCTTGTTTCATGTTTTGATTACCTGTATTATTATTACTCTCCCTCTGAAAGGCTTAAAAAAACAATTAAATTTTTCTTGGGAATAGAATGAGAGCAAATATTATTCTGCTGTGCAGACATACTAGTGTAAAAATAACACAAATGTTTCAAAGAAAACAAAGACAGCTCTGCCCTGGGGAGGGTTGTCTTGTCAGAAGCATATAGATTACATTTGCTCCATTAAAATCAAATAATATATATTTCAGTTGAGGGGATATTAAAAATAGAATTATATTTTTGTGTTCCGCTCATAAAACATCAGCAAATAATTCAGTGGTTGCTGAATTCAGTGGTTTCTTTCGGTAGGGACTTTGCCAGCATGTTTTGTAGCTTTCCAATTCTCTTGAGCAAAGTGATAAAGGTGATGAATGTCTATTTTGAATTAACTCTGTTACAGTGAAGTGCTAGTTGATCTAAGCTCTTTCAGTCATGACAATTCAATGTATCTCATTCTTTTTATAAAAATCTGGGCAGTACCTTCTTGAAAAGCTACAACTGACAACAAGTACACCTCCCTGGAGAGAAAAGATGGATGGGAATCATTGAATTGATTTTTGAAATGTCATTGTCAGATTGTACCAGACAGTCTGCAGTCATTCAGATGCAGCGTTGCTCCCCAGCCTCACTGCTGTTCTCATCACCAATTCCATCCAAGGCTGAGTCTTTGGACCTTACCAAAACAGGAAAGACCTGAATTTTTTTGTTGTTGTTGTTCTTTTTAATCTACTTATGAAATAGCTTGAGCATTGCAAATAGAATGTAAATATTATACTTTTATAACAATACATAATCATAAAATATTTGAGTTAGAAGAGACCTGAAAGATTATCTTTACTTTATCTTCAGGAAACTTTGGCTACAGGGGGGGTTACATAATTTGCCATTGAGGTAGTAGAGAATCCTGCATTGCAACTGAACCCAATTTACTATGTGGAATAGATGCTAAATCAGTTTTAGCTCAGTTTAATGGAATTGGAGTATATTCTTCTGGGTCCAAGCTTAGAAAGCAACGAAGATGATATCACTTTACAGATTCTTGAGATGGCACAGAAAGTCTCTGTTCAAGAAGAGAACTAACACTTCCTGAGTTTTATTCGATGTGGCAAGCTTTATGCTAAGTGTTTTACATACATATTTTATACAGTTGAGTCAGGTATATATTTTATCTTTTTTGTTTCTTCACATGAAGAAGCCAAAATTCAGGAAGATTAAGTAACCTGGCCAAAGTAACCAAGCTAGCTAGTAAAAGAATTCCAACTGGGGACACTAACTCCAAAGCTTATTTATTTTGTAACCATTATGCTGTAACCAAGTATTTTTATTGGCTAAGTTAAAGATTTGAAGCATCCACAGAATAGTTCCAAGTAATGCATGTCATGAAATACAGATTTGTTGATACTGTGAATGTTGAACTGGAAAATGCAAAGACTAGTAGCTTAATTCAACTTCAATTCTGGTGACTTGGCAAACTAAGCTAAATAACAAAATCTCATATAGCAACTGTGTGGAGAATTGGATGAATTTATTTTTAACATGATATCCCTGAGGCACTTAACAGGGAATCACATGTATACATGTATGTGTGCTCACCAAGACACACACAACAGACATTTAGCAAAGATGAAAAAACAAACACTGGGGAACATTAATTCCCCATTGAAATGACAAAACACGTGGAAAAGATCCACCTTGGGTTAGAACCACTGAGCACAACAAATAGCAGGATGAATATGGGTGCCTTTCTCCCTTTGCTCTCCAGCCCGCACCTTCCGGCGCTCATAGCCTCAAGTCTGCATCAGATTTCAAGGGTTTATTTTGTTTCATTTTGACAATTCTGTTGTTTTGTTTCTTTGTATTTCACAAATGAGTAAAGTCATCTCGTATTCTTTCTCCTTTCACTTATTTTGCTGTGCATAATCTCTTAAATTCCACCACCTTGTTGCAAATAGAAAGATTTTTATCATTTTTTAATAGCTGAATAGTATACCATTTTGTGTATATACCACATCTTAATGTACTCATCTGTCCTTGGTCTTTAACTTGCTGTTACAACTTGGCTATTGTAAATAGTGCTGCAGTGAACACTGCTGGAAGGAATTTTTTGGCCACAGTCTGGACAGATTCTCTTTTCTATGCCAAGTCAATTAAAGGATTATTTTTATTAGACAATAAAGGAAAGACTCAGAAATTCAGGAAAACATCATTAGTCAAAATGGTTTTTCAACAAGTCCATTTATCCTTGACTCAAAATAACAACTAATCATCAGATATTATTTTTGTTGTTTCAAATATTATTTTCATTATCTCATAGCCTTCTGCTGTTGAGATTTGTCTCCTTTAGACTTTTCTTACATCCATTCATGCAGATCTGAAAGAGGTCTACTTCCACATTGCCATCTTAGGAGTGACAAACCAGAAGTTTGTGGTAAAACTCTGCAGACACAATTCAGCTACTTCCTCCATCAGGGCCACACCTATCTTAGAAAATCCAACAGATCCAAAAGTAGCCACAGATTATACAACTTCTTAATGAGTCAGGTATTAATGGAAGGGAAGAAAATTCAAACCAATAGAAAGTAGGAAAGAAATCTAGAAGTAAATATTAATCAGCGAAAATACAAGGTAATGGCTAAAAAATAAATCCAAATGCACTATTCATCACAGTAAATGTCAATGGGCTTTGCCAGTGCAAAGACAGTTTCACTATTAAAAAAATAAACCACTGTGTTTTATTTAGAGAAGGTATACTGAAAACATAAGATGACAAAAAGAGAAAAACAAAAGAATGGAAAGGCTATGCTAAGCAAATATGAAATGCGCATTATTAGAGGGAGTAGCACAGTGCTGCTGAGAGCCTTCAGGTGGGCCTGGCCTGAGGGAAAGGACCCTACCCAAGGGAGGCTAACACCACAGTTCTCTCCTCATTCTTTACTTTTTCCACAGTTTAGAAGCATCTGTTCATATCCATGAGCTTAATAACTGTAGGCAAGTCAAGAAATATAATTTATTTCAGCAGAGAGCTTATGGTCCCACATTCTGTTTTTGGAAAACCTGAAACATTCTTTAAATTCCTTTATTTTAGGATAATGTATTTACAGAATATTGAATTGTGATAGAACATGGGGTGCTTAATACCTAGAGAAGATCCTGAAGCTCTCTGTAAAACATGTCATGAGTTGTGATAGAAAGAAATGAAAAAAGTGCACTTTCACTTTATATTTCCCCCAAATATTTTCTTAAGGAATTATAGCTGGGGGCCTTTCCTGGTGGTGCAGTGGGTTAAAGTGCAGAACTATGAAGCTAGCTGCAATGCTTCAGTATGAGTTCGATCCCCACCCCGGTGGTAACCCACATGGCACAGACCTCTTGTCTAGCTCACTATTCCCCTCAGCAGTGTACTTTATCAATCTGCCTGTTCTCCTCCCCACTCTGTTTCTGAGGAATCCTCTCACCACCCCTGTACCTCTGACCTGTATATCAGTTCTGTATGAATGAATTAAAAATCTTAAAAACAACAACAAAAAGATATTAAGGGCCCTCCCTGGTGGCTCAGCAGGTTAAAGCACAGCACTGAGAAGCTAAAGCTACTTAAGCATGAGTTTGATCCCTGCCCCGGAAGTGATCCACATGGCACGGCAGACATCTCCTGACCTGCCCGATGCTCCCCTCAGCAGTGTACTTCATCATTTGGCCTGTTCTTCTCCCCACTCTGTCTCTGGTGAATCCTCTCAACACCCCTGGTCTTCTTGCCTGTACTCCAGTTCTGTATACATAAATAAATAAATCTTTAAAACACAAAAAACAAACAAAAAAGATATTTTAAAAAAGAAATTATAGCTGCTTAATTTTAGTTTAAAACCCCTATTTTAAATTCCTTGAAAAGGAAGAAATGGGATTTTGGGAATGGCAGCCCACCCTCCGTGTTTTAAATGCTACTTCTTCCAACAGTTCTACAGAGCCCTATGTTTAACAACTGGCTACTTAACGTTGCGAAACTTCTAGAAAACAAAAGACTTGAAGAAGGATTGTACATCTTCATATATACATACATGTTTTTATGTTGGGATTTGTGCATTTCATATGTATGAAGTGAGGGGAGAAACAGAAATGGCAGTGTGGATTTTACAATCCTGATAATTGTACCCTTCTGCAGGACAGCATAGTCATGGGTCACAGAGGGAGCAATGCATGCTGGAATTGTTGCTTTTATAAACGTTGTTTGTTGAGCAGGTCAACAACATCCATTCATATCAGGCATAGCTCTTCATACTAAGTGTATGAAGGTATTCATCTTAGAAGGAAAGCTGGAGGGAAGTGGTCAGTTGGCAGAAATTTCTGATGCCCACATACACCTGCATGTCTAGCCTTCAGCAAGCTAAAACAGGTTTGGACTCTATACTCAGGAATCCAAACAGGTGAATGAAAGGTCATGGCTGAGCATCTATAAAGATAACTAGCTGCTAGGAGTAAATGACTATAGCTGTAACCACCCTACTGAAAGATCAATACCATGAGTATTTTATTACCTTAATTAGGCTTTAATCTGAAAATGATACAACAAAACTGTGTTTCAAAAGAAACAAAAAAATCCCCTTTCTAGACACCTATAGAAGGATATTATGTAGAATGAAGTAGGGTAATTGCCACTGCTTCTCTTATTTGGATCCCCTAAGTACTGTGACTGGGTCTAATTCTCAATCCTGTAAAATAATACTTTAGAGCACAGAACCTGGAACCCACAATTTATTGCTTGTTTCCCTTAACAAATGACTGTCTTTATGCCGAGTTTCTTTCTCCTTGTAAATGGAGAGTGAAAATAGTATTCACCTCTTGTATTTCTTCCAAGAGTTAGATGAGTTGACATGTTTGATCAAAGTGTGATTGGTAATATTAATGAATTGTTAGACCCCACTCTCCCAAATTTTCTCTAGCATCTATTCAACCTCAAAGGATGTGCTAAAGTAAAATAGCAAAATGAACTAATAAGAAATAACGTGCTATCTGGCTTAATTTTTCATTGCTCTGTACCTCCAGGAAAGAGATTTGATATTTGTTTCTCTAAAACATCCCTGGGGGGAGTGTGGTGGGTCATATTATTGTTCCCAAATCTTGGATGTTTCTCTCAGTGAGTAATTTGCTTCCCTACTCATCATCTAAGCCATGTGATGTCTTTTGGACAATACACAGTGAGCCAAAATGATTTATGCAGTTTCCAAATGGAAACTTTCAAGGTCATGGCATGGTGTGATGCATCTTTTTCCTACTGTCATGAGACAGCTGAGGATCTACCAATGAATAAGACATGAATTAGAGTCATCTCTGATCTGCAGTGAAGTGAAATGTGGGCCAAAAATAAGCCTTTGTGTTGTAAGCCTCCTGAGAGTTGGAAGTCATTTGTTACTACAGCATAACATATAAACTGACTGATACAGGGGAGATGAAAAGAGTGTTAGTTTGGGTAGTAGCAGAAACTCAATCTAGGAGAAAGAGAAATTGTTCAAGACTGGAAAGCAGTGTCTAATGACATGTACTTCTTTCTACCCTGGCGTTTCTCTTCCTAGATTAGAGGGCTGCCCTGAGAAAAACAAATAGTTTAAGGCATTTGAATGGAAGACATTTTAGCCAGTTGAGCTTCTAGCCTTCCAAAGGTTCTCCCTTCATTGAGGTACTAAGCATGCTGGATAATCTGCAAGAGTGTGTCACAAGGACCATTATGCATCAACAGCTGTTGTGTTTTCCTGAAATATCTGGACTGTGTAAGTCTCCAGTTCAAAGAAATTCACCAAACCTTAGTAGAATTGGGAAACTCAGGAATAACTGAGGTTGAATGTCTCACAGACCTATCAGGATTAGAAATTTGAGTTAAAAAATTGAACAAGTATGTCATATTTTGCCTGCAGTTGTGGTGGTCGTGGTTCATTTCTAACTTGATTCCAGAGACAGTACTTCCTTTTTAGTGGCTCCTTGAAAACCCAGATATACTTCCTGAATATTGAAATGATAACTGAGTTAGGGGTTATTATTCCCCTTGGTGATGACTTTCTCACGTGGCAATTTATTATTTTTGATTAACATGCAAATTATTGTTTTACTCAGTGATATCTTTATCTCCTCCACTTTCTTTAGAATTCATTGACTCGTTCACCTTTATCAACTTAACTTTCCTGAAGAATTTCTTTTTAACATTTGAACTCGCATTTAATATCCACCAGGTTCTTTTACTATTCAAATAATCCCAAAGTTATTTATTATGAAGGAAGCATTAAACTCTTTGCTGTGTATTCAAAGCTATTCCTGACAAAACAGGATGTTAACAGCTAAGTACCACTATAGGATAATGACATTGACAAGTTAGTTACCGTCAGCATGGAAATAAACAATTATTTTTTTCATCGTTTATTTCTCTGACTTTATTTGGAATACTTTTGACCCTGCATTGCTAAAAACCATTGTACTGTTTCTATAATTTTGTTTATATTAAAATTCTTTTAAATGTTGATAATTCTGCTGTTTCCAATTCTTTACTCCTTACTTACTTCTATTCCCTTAGGCTTTTACCTCTTACCCAACTCAAACTGCTCTAACCAAAAGTCATTCATGGTCTCCACATTGTTAACTAGGGAACTCTCAATCCTCATCTAACTCGACCATTAGCATTCAATGTTTGATCATGCCTCCCTAGAAATTCTCTTACTTTCTCCATCTTTGCTCTTGGACAGCTGCAGAACTCTGTCCTTGGATCTATTCTCTTCTCTTTGCTTTTCTTTTCTACCTTTTTGGTGATCTCATCCAGTTTCATAAATTCTTACCTAACCTATGTTTACTGAAAACTTCAAAATATTTATTTTCAGCCTGCCTTATTCTCCCTGGCTCCATACTTGACCATAGTATACATCTCATGCTTATCCACAATCAGAATTCAGGTCTTTGCCCATAAATTGCTATATTCATATTCTTTTCTTATCTCAAAAATGGAGAAATCCCCTTTCCAGTTGCTCAGACTAGTATCTAAAATTTCCCTTTAACTCCCCTGTTTCTTCCCCACTGTGCAGTCTATCAGAAAATTCTGATAAGAATCCTGTCACTCCTCATCACCTGCATGCTAGGCCAGCCTACCTAACTTCATCTTTGGCTTAAGATATTACTGGTCTCTAGTGGATTCAGATAGAAAACCCAGATATAAACCTACAGGTTTATGGGCAGCTAATCTTTGACAAAGAAGCAAAGAAGATACAATGGAACAAAGTTAGTTTGTTCAGCAAGTAGTGCTGGGGAAACTGGAAAACTACATGCAAAAAAAATGAAACTAGATCACTACCTCACACCATACACAAAATTCAACTCGGAGTGTATTAAAGACCTAGACTTAAGAATGGAAACCATAAAATACCTGGAAGCAAAGATGGGCCAAACACTACATGACTACACTTCAGCAACATCTTTAAAGATACAGCATCCAATGCAACAATAGTGAAGGCAAGGAAAAATAGATGGGACTACCTCAAGTTAAAGAGCTTCTGTACAGGCCCTCCCTGGTGGCGCAGCGGGTTAAAGCACAGCACTGAGAATCTGAAGCCACTTCCGCATGAGTTCGATTCCCGCCTGCCGCCTGCCCCGGAGGAGACCACATGGCGAGCCAGACCTCTCCTGACCCGCCCGCTGCTCCCCTCAGCAGTGTACTTCGTCAATCTGCCTGTTCTGCTCCCCACTCTGTCTCTGGTGAAGCCTCTCACCGTCCCTGAGCCTCTGGCCTGTACCCCAGTTCTGTATGAATAAATAAATCTTTAAAAAAAAAAAAAAAAAAGAGCTTCTGTACAGCAAAAGAGACATTACAAAAAAAACAGACACCCAACTGATTGGAAAAAAATTTTCTCACACAAAACTAGTGATAAAGGATTGATCACAAAGATATACACAGAACTGATGAAACTCAACAAAAATAAACAACCCCATCAAAAAAATGGGCAGAAGAGCTAAAAAGACACTTCTCCAAAGAGGAAATGCAGATGGCCAACAGACATATGAAAAAATGTTCAACATCACTTGTAATAAGGGAGAAGCAAATTAAAACCACAATGAGATGCCACCTCACCCCAGTGAAAATGGCACATCTTCAAACAACTAGCAACAACAAATGTTGGCGAGGATGTGGAGAAAAAGGAACTCTCCTGCACTGCTGGTGGGAATTCAAAGGAGTACAACCATTATGGAAAAATGTTTGGAGGTTCCTAAAACTGCTAAATATGGAGCTTCCATATGACCCAGCAATCCCACTCCTAGGTATCTACCCAAAAGACACAAAACACTGATTCAAAAAGATACCTGCACCCCATGTTTACTACTGCTCTACTCACAGCAGGGAAGACAGGGAATCAACCCAAAAACCCAAATGCCCAAAAATGGGTGACTGGATTAAAAAGATGTGGTACATATAGACAATGGAATATTAGTCAGCAACCAAAAAAAAAAAAGCACATGCTTTTTTGCAGCAACATGGATGTAGCTGGAAAAGATCATTCTTAGTGAAATAAGCCAGGAAGAAAAGGAAAATTACCGAATGGTTTCACTCATAGCAGGAGTATAACGGACCAAGTGAGAAAATAATAATAATAATGAGTAGCTATATACCAGAGACATTTTATGGGGGTAGAATGGGGCGTGGGATCAAAAATAGTAGGGGAAAGGAAATGCACTGGACTATGGTGATGGCACATGGATGATTTGGTGATGGGAAGCCCACGGGGGCTTCTGAGATTACAACTGAGATGGAAAAATGCACAAAATGTTGTAAAAATAAGCTAGTATATTATTTTTTAAAAAAAGATAGTACTGGTCTCCCTACTTTCACTTTTGCCCTTCCTAAAGTCATTGACAGCAACAATCTAGAATGGGTCTCTAACCTAAAACAGACCCTCTCACTCTTCTGTTCAGAATTTCACAGTGGCTCTTCCTTTATTTCAGAATTTAATCCACAGCCCTTACAAACAGCAGCACATCCTACTTGTCTTTTTTACCTTTCTGCATCCCATCTCTCTCACTCCATTATTCCCTTTGCTTGACCACCTTGTCTTTTTCACTACTTTTTAAACATAGTAGGTATATTCCTGCCTCAGGGCCTTTGGGTTGGCTCTGATGCCTTCAATTCTTCCCCACCATGTATCTGCCTGTCTCACGCCATATTTCCCTCAAGTAATTGCTCAAATGTCTTCTCACTGATGTCCATGACCCATCCCCATGGGATATCTAGGTAGCATCACCTGAATTCTAATTTTGTATAAGCTTGAGATGTATACGGTCAAGTGTGGAGACAGAGAGAATAAGAAAGGCTGAAAATGATTATTTTTAAGCTCTCTCCATTTTCTATGTTCCCTTCTCTTTATTTAACCAAAGTGCTTATACCATTCTGACATACCTCATCATGTCTTATTTATTATGTTTGTGTGGGTCTACTAATCTTAAGTGGCCTATCCAGCCTCCATTTTGTTACTTATAGCTTTGTACTCCTGAGCAAAGTCAGAACTGCTTGGCAATAGGTGCCCAATTTGACAAGGTGCCTTTCAAATTAAGAGCATAAAGCTGAATCAGCCTGAGAAGGATATGTATCAAGAGATATGACCAGGAACTCCTGGGGGACCATTGACTGATGTATACCAGGGGACCCCAGAAACTGATAAATGGAACACCTTGTTGATAGGATTGAAACCCTGACTGGGGAGTTAGGGCTTGATCTCAATTATGGTACCAAGCAAACAGCAGATGAGAAACATTTTTTTTTTTAAGATTTATTTATTTAGACATACAGATCCTCTGGTACAGGCCAGAGGATCAGGGGTGGCGAGAGGCTTCACCAGAGACAGAATGGGGAGCAGAACAGGCAGATCGACAAAGTACACTGCTGAGGGGAGCAGTGGGCGGGTCAGGAGAGGTCTGCCATGCCATGAGGTCACTTCTGGGGCAGGCGGGGACTGAACTCATGCGGAAGTGGCCTTAACCTGTCAGTTCTGTGCTTTAACCCGCTGCGCCACCAGGGAGGGCTGGAGAAGTAAACTCTTAATCCCTAGTACAACAGATGACAGTTCTACCCTCTCCCTTTTCCTTCTTCTACTTCCCCTTATAATTAATACTGTATGATTAATTTTTCAATATAAAGGCCAGGATCTTGCTCTTGAGCAGTATCCTGCATTATATAGCCTGCTCCATGACACCTATTTATCTGTCAGTGTGGCGTTGACCAATGCGGTGTTTGGTTTTTATTTTCCTATTAAAATATGATGGCGGGAATTTTGTCACTGTCGTTCATTGAACACTAATACCTGCTACACAACAGATGCTTACTAAATTAGTTGTTGGATGAATGAGTGAATGAATGAATGAATGAAGTTCAATACAGTGCATTAGGTCACAAGCCAAAGCAAATGTTTCCACTCTCTGGTTTGACAGACCCATATAGGCATGACATGAGTCCCTGTGGTTTGGTCAAGCATCTGCATGACACTGAAAATGAGCACCTCCCTAAATTTTGTACCTCATTTGCCTGACTTCACCAAGAACCAACCCTAGTTGGGTGAAGCTTATTCACCCAATAACCCAAGTGATGAAGCTTATTCCTCCCTTAAAAATTGGAAAGAAGAAGAAGAAACAGCAATGTGTATCTGAGTGAATTTTAAATGTTACCTGGCACACAACTTTTTCTTTGTTTTTTTTCCATCAAGTGCTCTACTGATCTGTACAACTAGGGAAAGAAACCATTTTCTTCTGTGAGATATAGGAGTCTCAGAGAAGAGAAGAACTATAATTAATGTATGTTTTTTTTTTAAAGATTTGGACTGCTTAGAAAAACTTGTGAAAGTATATATTAATTTTTGGAAAACATTGGAATAAAAATATTAGACTTAATATTTAATTCAGTTCAGTTCCATTTCAAATAAACAAAGGTCACTTAGTTATCTGGAAAGCTTTTCCTAGGCTTCAGCGTTAATATTCAAAGAATAGCTAGCAGACAGCATGCAGAGACATGTCATTCATACAATCAGAAATCCTGTGCTGAACTTCCAGCTGACACAGTCTTTTGTATTCAAATCATAATATTGCTGTCTGTATAACTTTTTATATTAAATTCAAAAGCCTCTCCAAAAGGATTCATTGTGTGATCTGGTACCTTGACCATGCTGCTGTCTAATACCAAGAAGAAAAAGGAACATGCTATATTTTTATTTATCTGTTTGCTGTTTCTTGCTGAGTAGCAATTGTCACACAGAGCTGGAACCTCAATAAAAAGGAAGTTTGCTCCTTTACCAACTTAAAAATTCTTCTGATGGCTTTAATGTGTTGGTTTTATTGTTTACTTTTTATTTAAGCCACAACTAAAATTGGCCCTTAGACTTCCACAGCATTATAATTAATGTTAATTATAATGGCAATAACCCCAGAGGCAGGAGCTGGTGTGGGAGAAAGCACAGGGGGGCCATCCTCAGGACACTCGTTAAAGACAACCCATCACTCTCCTCCCTTGTGGGAGCAGTTCAGCGTAATTTACTCCCGAGGAAGTGGACATTTCTGATATGCAAAGCCCTGAGCTCCTTTTGCAACCCCAGCCCCTCATTATTACCTAAACTGAGCAGCCAAGGAAAAATCTACCCCCTCCTCCTGGTACCACCTTCAACCACGCATGGAATATTTCTGTCTTTGCAAATGACAAACCAGAGACTCAGACTCCAAAAGAGACTGTGGGTTGTTTTCTTTTTCTAAGTGTCTTCATAGAGAGGGCACCACAAAGAGAATCCAGCAGGAGCATATGTTTGTGGATGCTTTTTATATCCTAAAACGGAAAAGGGAGGAAGGCACCACAGGATTCCAATTTACATTTGGATTATTTATTTATACATTAAACACAGACTCCCTGAGAGCAGTGCTGCTTCCAACTCACACTGCAGGCAAGAATGGCCAAGCCAAACCCAAAGCAGTACATCCTCCCTCTGCAGACTTAACAGCTCAGACAACTGTCAAGTCGGTGGGTTTGCTTGCTACCTCCTCCCAGGTGCCAACGAAACTCCTTGAGATTCTTACGCGAAGCTAATCTTATTCCTGTGCTTAAGACAGAGCTTGTTTGCCTGGATATAGATCTGCACTTCATTTGATAATTTCATGACTTTGGACATTTGATTTGATGACTCTAAATCTCAGCTTCTTCACTTGATTCTCTTATCTCATATGACTTGTCTCAGAACTAAATTCATGTGAGAAATTTGCCTTGACATAAAACTGAAAATTCTGTGGCCCTCCCTGGTGGCACAGCAGGTCAAAGCACAGCACGAAGACGCTAAAGCCACTTCCGCAGGAGTTCCATCCCCGCCTGCCCAGAGGTGATCCACATGGCTCAACAGACCTCTCCTGACCCGCCCGCTGCTCCCTCAGCAGTCTACTTCGACGATCTGCCTGTTCTGCTCCCCACTCGTCTCTGGTGAATCTTCTCACCACCCCTGCACCTCTGGCCTGTACCCCAGTTCTATATGCACAAATACATCTTTAAAAAGAAACAAAACTGAAAATTCTGGTATATACTAAAGATTGCTGGTCTCTGATGAGTTTGGAGTTTGCCCAAAGTAAACCGTGAAGGCAACATTTAGAATGCAAGTGGCTTATTTGGGAGGTGATGTCAGGGACCATCACAAGAAAGAGGGGATGTGAAACAAGATGTGGAAAGCCACGTGCAGAAACCAGGTCTTACATAGTCTCCACATTGTGGAGAACCGTGGCAGTTAGATATTAAATTTTTGGAACTTTCACAAGCCAGTCATCAAACTAGCTATTGGTAAAAAATGGTAAAATCTTTCAATTATATCAATTATGTTTACGAAAGTAGTTACCACTTCTAAGTATTTTACTGCTGTCAGTCTACTTGAGGTCTTTGATTTCTGTTGTATCTACACGGTAGAATTAATGTCCTATTCTGCTTGTCTTTTCCTCACCTCATGGTTAGTGGCATCACACCAACTGCCTCAAATTAGTCCTGAGGGAATTTGGCAAACATGATAAATCACGACAATTTTTCTCAGAAAGCTGGTAAGCATATTCTAGTGCTTGGCTAATTAATGTGAGGTTTACTGCTGTGGGCAACTGCAGTTCATTCCAGCTGGGGACATGGTGAGAGGATATATGGAACATGCTGGCCCCTTCTTCTGCTGAGTGTGAGGAGGCTTTCCAGAAAGCCTATAGGTAAATCATCCCTCATCAGCTAGTTAGGAATAACCTAATCTCCCCTGGAATAAACAACAGTGTGTCCTATTAGCAGGTGGAGGTAGAACATATGATTGCCTTTTTCTGGTTTTGTTTTTGTTTTTTTTTTTAAATTAAGAAGATCTGGCTTAAAGCACTGCTTGTGGTGTGGTGTATGTTACCACACCTCCACCAAGGACCCATAATTCTCCAGCATAGACCAGCCCAGTCCGTGCCCTTCTTTGCTTTGCCCTTTCCCCTTTCTTCTTCCAGTGGCCTCCATTCTACAGTCTTTCTCTATGGCTTACTACAGATTGGATTTTACTGACTCTTTGTTCGGTTTCTCTATTCTGCATGGGAGTAACATCATTTTTTTTTTTAATATACTAAGTGTTTTTGAACTGCTCTTAGACATACAGAAACTTGAAAAATAATGTAACAAGCTATTGTATATTCCTCACCCAGCTTCCTTTAATGTTAGAATCATGTGTAATGATAGCACAATTATCAAAATCTGGAAATTAACATTGGTACAATGCTAATTGTTTTTGGTACAATGCTATTAATTAAACTATGCTACCCTTTTTAGATGTCACCATTTTTTCCATACTAATATCCTTTTCTATTGCAGGATCCTACCCAGTATCTCTTATCACATTATGTTTTTTTCAATTTGTAAGAGTTCCTCACTCTTGTCTTTCATGATCTTGGCACCTCTGAAATACATTGGTTATATTTTAAAATTAAGAACTTAACAGTGGAAAATCCAGGAGACATACCCATGATGGTTAATTTTATGGGTCAACTTGACTATTTTGATTTTCAAACTACTATGTATGAGTCGGAAAGCCAACTTTGTAATTTCCCAAACTCAACACCCAACTTTTAGGGTTTCTTATACTGACCCAGATATTAAGTTGTCTCTCTTTCACTGCCAAAGGAAACAACTGCTGAGACAAACCCTATATATCATGCAATTGTTGAACCCAAGGAAGCCTCGCCTCTGTCTTGCCCTCCCTGGCATTATACACAATGTCAGGAGCTTTCCCTCACAGTAGGCCCAGGGTCCATGTACATGCAACTGATGACCAGCAACTCCATTTCTAACTCCTAGGCAGCTCCTTCCCTAGTGACATAACCAGGCTGCCTGGTCAGTGGGTGGAAGAGATGCAGACCCACACCAGGACCAGCACTCTGTACATCATGGGTCCTGGGATAATGTCCAGCTATTCAAACATTCTGGAGGGTGAGTTTAATCTGGGATTAGGGTGGCTTGTCTTTAGGTCTGAAAGCTAAGCTGCTACTGCAGCATCTTCTATTTGATAGTTTTTAGGAAGTAAACCTTATCTCAGCATCAAAGTCTAATAATACTTCTTAAATGTATGGTTCTTGCCCAGAAGATTTGCAGACACATATAAAGCAACCTGCTTTAATTCTACTTGGATATGTCACAAGCTTCTCAAAATCTCTCTACCTGCTAAAACATGCTTTTCTTCTGTTTTCCATATTCAGGGGATTGGCAATGGAATAATCATTGACTCAAATTATTAAGATGAAAACTTCAGCATTATCTTTAGAACCCCACTTTCTTCTACTGCTATGTGCTGTCATTTGACAAGACCTGTTGTTTCTATTAAATACGTCTATTTCTCTCCTGCTACTATTCTAGTACATCTCACCTGAACTGTGGAAAAAAGCTTCCTAATAAAACTTTTGCTTTAGATGTTCTCTTCTTCAATCATTCTTCATATAATAACCAATGTACTATGTTTCAGCATACAAACGTTATCTTATCTCTCTACTGTTTGCAATCCTTCAAAGTCCAGGGTTCTAATGACCTGGTATCACTTATTTTTTAAGCCTCATTTTATCACACTCTCCCTCTGACAACCTATTTAGCATTCAGCCACATGGAATTTTTTTCCCAATCCATGTTTCACTTCCAGTATATTGCACAAATATTTCCTTTACCTGGAGCATTCTTAATGAACTCTTCTCTTAAGAAAATCCCATTCATCATGTTTCTGAACTTAGATGGTAGTTGAAACCTGGCTCCAGATTTGAATAGATTCCCTTTCTATGTACTTGTAGTTCCTCTACTTCCAGTATCACTTTAATTTTTCAACCCCCACATGATGACAGGTCCTGGGTGAGAAGAACCTGCATTTGCATCATATTGGAAAACAGGGCTTCTAGCATAGTGCTTACTCTGTGTAAAAATTCAACAAATATTTATTGGATGAATTAACAATAAATTAATTGTGAAAAACCATTACCCACAACTTATGACTCACTTATTTGAATCATCACCAAATAAATTATCCACAGCACATGACTCCCTTATCTGAGTCGTCACAAAATAAATATCCAAGTAGTAAACAATAAAATCAAGTCAAGAGGTGTTGGTTGTGGAAACTGAGTTTCAGAGGACAGTTCTGTTGCCTTCTTTCTTTTTCTCTAGCTTGCTTTTTTGTTTGTTTTAAATTGAGATAGCTGAGATCACATGATTTATAAAAATACATAAATTTGCTTGGTAGTTTAAAATGAAAAGTAACAGTGTATTATTAAGCTCTAAGTATAGTTATTGAAAGTGAAAATTATAATCCATTCACTCAAAACAATACTTTTTTTTCAGTGTTGTTTCTCCATCTTTTGCAGGTGTGATCATGCTACACTGTTTTTTACAGTCATTATTCACAAATAGCATTTTAGTGAGTGTATTATTCTATCAGTTTGCACTAGAGCCATGAACTGAAATCATTGGTCTTTTAATTATTTTCATTTAATCTACTTCTAGGAACATTAAAGACATTTCAACTGCGAAGAATGTGAAGCTAAATTTCTAAAGAAAACTATGTTGCTCTCTTTTGGGATATTTACCAAATAGCGTTCCCCAAAATTGATGGTCGAGAATCCTCTGGTACTTCTTAGAAGATCAGGAATCTCAGGTCCCATGACTCTTTGCTTTGGAATGGACAGGAGATGGAAGTGGGAGCTGTGTTGCCTTTATTTGTCTCAGGGGATGCTAAAGCAGTAGTAAGAACACAGACTAGGAGTTCTGGAAACATGCTGAATAGCCCTCACTCTTTTTCCCACACTGTGAGACGGGAAGGCTGCAGAGTGTCTCCAGGACTCAAGTGTACTTACAGTTAAGTGGGTAATTTTATTTTTTGCATGTCCACTCCACAGGAATGTTGATCAAATCCAAAATAAAAAGTAAATGTATAGAACTACTTTGACATTTACACAGCCCTGCACCAGCATAAGGCAATATTAGTATCAGATAAACAGCACAAATCTATCATTTCTATTTGAATGGCTTAATCAATAACATTGCACTCTTGCTTCTTTTATAGTTACAAAGTTAAATCAACTTTAAGTGCTTTTGAGTAAAAATTTAAGTCCAGCAGTGGTAAGAATGTACACTTCAGGGAAAACTTTCTATTTAGTTAAGTCTCAGTTTTCTCTGCCTTCTGAAAATGACATTTTGACTCTTCACTAGAGTCTTCTGGAAGACCGATGCTCAAAAGGCAGGAGTGATATAACAAGGTCAGGGCAAGCTTATGTGCAGTGAAGAAATACTGTGCTTCTCAGCTTTGATCTGGTTCTTTCCCAACTGTGTCAAAGAATTGGTATTGTTTTTGGAGAAAATTAACCATTTCAACTTTAAATACTAAGAGTACTATAAGTACTTAATGCTTCATGTAGTGCTTCCAATTATCTTCATTTAATATACCAGATTACGCATAAGGCCAATTTTTTTTTTACTTACTGTTTCTCCAACACTTATGCATGAACATTTGCTAATGAATTACAAAACTTGACTGATAAAATATTTATTCATTATTTTTAGTAATAAAACATTAAATGTAAATATGACATATTGCATATGAAAAGATATATAGAAGATGAGAAGAACATATTAACAGAAAAAGCAATAGATTTAGAGTATACATTAAAACTCCCAATAATTACTAGGTCTTATGATGGTAAGAACTAGGAATGTCAGCGTGTCTGTAACAAAGGATTTGAAGTCAGACAGAAAGTTTTCAAAATTGAGTCTGCCATTGCTAACTGCAGTGATGTTGGGCAGGAATTTCACATCCATATTTGTCAGTCTTCCCATCTATAGAATAGGAATAATAGCACTTTGAGGGTTTTTTTGGTTTTTGTTTTTAATAGCACTTTGTTGATAAGAGTTTGGAGAGACAAGCTAGGTAAAGTTCAGGCATAAAGTAGGTGTTCAGAAAATAGTAGTTTACTTCAACTACTATTGGCACTGATGCTTCATGTCTTTCATTTACCAGTATATGGCAACTTCTATTCAGTTCTGCTGATGGGCTGACAATATGGATTTTCCTTCTTTCACATTTCAAGCTTTTGCTTGGTATACCAGCCTGTTGCTCAACTGTGATTGCATTTCCTTTCTGATTCTGGAGGGAAGGAAAGGAATTATTAAACAGGTTAAAGGGTCAAAATTAATAAAAGTGCCTGCAGCATGGGCATGAAGCAAATATCAATTAATGCAGCCCCAATAGAAGAGACAGTATGAGACTGGTGCTGAGAAGTTTCTTTACTCTTCATCTCACAAAACTGTAATGCTCTACTGGTCACGTGATGCCATTTCATAGGTTTTTAAATACCGATTGTCATTTTTTTAAAAGATGTATTTATTTATGCATACAGAACCAGGGTACAGGCCAGAGGTGCAGAGGCAGTGAGAGGCTTCACCGGAGACAGAGTGGGGAGCAGATCAAGCAGACAGATGAGGTACACTGCTGAGGGGAGCAATGGACGAGACAGGAGATGTCTGTTGCACCATGTGGGTCTCCTCCAGGGCGGGAATTGAACTCAATGCTGCACTTTAACCCATTGTGCCACCAGGGAGGGTCTGGCTGTCATTTTTAACACTTTGACATAATCACCTCATTAATGTTGCTTAATATTCTTTTGTCTTTTACTCTTTGTACTGTTTCTTTGACCTAAACTCCCTTTCTCCTCTCCCTTCTACCTCCTCCAGCTATTTAAATCTCATTGGTTCTCCCAGACTATGGTTTAAATAATGTCTTCCGTGAAGTCTTCTTGCCTGCTTTTAACCCACTCAATCACTTCTTGTTCCATCTGCCTCGATTTCCAAATTTGTAAAATAGAGATGACAATAGCACTGTCACATAGGATAAGCATGAAGTCTCAAAATTAAATGCATATAAATCACTCAGAATGCCTGTGCTTAAAAATGTTCTTATCATAGCCCTAATATTTCATCATTCCCCACAGCAATATTGTCTTCTAGAAGCTACCATTGTTTTGCTTGTGTTTTTAATTTGAGGTTTGTCTTATTCTGCCTGATACTGGAGGGAACTACCTGTGTTTTCTGTCCAGGAGTGTGTGTACTTGTTCTTAGAGACAAGACTCTGTTCTTATTGTAACTTGAGTCTCACCCAGTACATGGTGAAGAGTGAACACTTCTTAGATGTTTAATGGAAAAAATAGACAGTATGCTTGTTTGCATGGAAAAAAAATAATTTATCAATTCTCACCATAAAAGGTATCTTGAGCATACAATGTGATTAGAGAATTTTATTTGTTGTTTTTTCTTCATTAAATGCTTAATGGTAAATTGACTTTTGCTTTCAAAAGGTAAAGCTGGGGAATCAAGTGTTTAATAAAATATGTGATTGTGCAGACTTGGAATAATTAGGTGCCAATCCCTCTCAACCCTCTAGGCCTGACTTTCACTTTGGGATATAGCAAGACAGTGTGGGAGGTCCACTCGGACATTGTTGTCCCTCAAGAATCATGTGGCAGGGTGCTATCTAAACTTAGAGTTTGATGATGGACTGAACAGTTTTAGAAAAATCTTCTTGCCTGGACTCAGTTCATTAAAACATCTAAGTCTTTGGAATTCAAGTTATTATAAAAGAGATGGTATCATGGTTAGAGAAATATTTCATGTATTAGATATTTCATGTATTACAAGCCTGTAATACTGTTTAAATCACAGTTTTAATACATTTAATAGGGAGGACCTGGGTCATTCTATGCTAGCTATTTCCATTACATTTGAAGGTTGAAAGAATCAGAAGAATCTGGCACTAGCTAGAAGGGATTTCACTTCTGTATAGGCTACTAATGGAGAGCTTGGTTCCCCAGGGTTTGCTGGGGACAGTGGAGACCGATTTTCTACCGTCTGCATTTTAGGACTCAAAGTTCTTACTTTTGGAAAACTTTCTTCTTACAGAAACAACTCTGGAAAGGGGTGTTTTGAAATAGTACACTAAATTGTAATTGGAATGTCATATAATCCTTCTTCTTCAATTACTTTGAATATCATCAGATGAAAGTGCTATTCATTTTTTCCAAAAAGGAGAATCATGTAAGTGCCTTATTTGCATATCTCTAGCTTTTAGATACAGGTATCTTATAAAAGAGGAGGTACTTAGACCACCTGAAGTTGTCATCTACTAATAGTTCCTTGACAGTCTGGTTTAGAACTGGGCCTTGGAAGAGAGAGGGAACCGGGAGCAGGAAAAGGAGTGAGGCCATCTCACACAAGTGCAGATACAGAAGACGCCTGACCATCATCCAATGCTAGATTCTGAGGAGGAGAGTGATACTTACTTGGACTTGTCTGAAGTCTCAGATTCATAATAATCATTTCTAAAAGGAGAGATACAGTAATAACAAAGGCGCAGTTATAATATGCAAAGGCGCATTTTCAAGGTCATGCTGCCAGTTAAAAAAAGTAGAAATGGATTTCAGATTTCTACCCAGCTAGACTGTTATAGTATCCATTGATTTACCATCAAAAAATGCCCTGTGATAAATGAAGAAAGTGATAGAAACATGGAAAATACCATCAGAGTTTTTTTTTAAAAAAAGGGGACATGCAAGATAAAGATCCTTCCAAATGCAGCTGTGACAGAAAGACATCTCTGCAAGTCAGTCTGTAAAGTGGCTGTGATAATTCAAAGGAATTATTTACCACTCAGGAAAACAATACCACAGAATGATGGAGAGGTCTGGCAGGAGAAATTGTCAAAAGACTGGCATCAATCACAGTTAAGTGTGGCATCTCTGTTGATTACGTGTACCCTGCAGCGAGCCTGCCAAAACAGATCTCTGACACTGTGATGACACGCTGATGGGTGACTGTGAGAATGATTGATGGGGTGGCCTACCATCATCTGGGAATAGACAGAGGGAATTGCTATCGCTGAGTGTTTTGAATGCAGACTAATTCTTTGTGATCCAGGCATTAATTACTTGGAGCTAATGTACACAATGGGAAAGACGAGACATCCTATGCCTGACTTTCCAGATATATGAGCTCATCCTCACTATTTGGTAGAGAAACCAAAGTTTTGGAATGTCCGGGATTGGTCTAAAGTATCTTTATAAAGAAAAACCTTTAGAACTTTACCCATCAAGTTCACTTCATTTTCTTTATACTTTCCAGTGAACTCAAAAACAATAGCAATACCTTCTTTTGATGTCATTTATACTCTATAGACTCTATCTACTTTTTCAAACCTAACATCTATATAGGTAGATTATAATAAGCCCATTTTACAGCTGTAGAAGCTGAGGCCCAGAGAAATTATGTCCCGAAACTGAGACTGCTCAGCCTACAATTAATAGACTTTCTTCTGGAATCCAAGATGACCTGGCCCCAGTGATTATTCTCAGCTCAGTCTAGCACATCACCTTTTTCCTAGAAGTTCATACAGGGTACTATGTGCCGGATCTGTTGAGAGTTTCAAAACAGGGCCCTCTCTGGTGGTGCACTGAGTTGGAGCACAGCACTATGAGGCTATGGCAGCCACTGCAACACAAGTTCCATCCCTGGCCAGAGAGCTGACCCACATGGTGTGGAAGACCTCTCCTGGCCTGCCCTCTGCACCCCTCAGCAGTGTTTTTCAGTTCATCTGCCTGTTCTGCTCCCCACTCTGTCTCTGGTGAATCCTCTCACCCTCCCACTCCCGTACCTCTGGCCTATACCCCAGCTCTTGTATGCATAAATAAATGAAATAAATCTTTTTAAAAAATGAGACCCCATATGAGGACACAGTAAGAGGGCCATCAATCAGCCAGAAGTCAGGTTTTCATGAGATATCAGGTCTGCCAGCAATAAGTGTTGCTGCTTCAGCCATTGACTCCATGGCTTTTTATAGCTGTCCATAAGGACCAAAATGTTTCCCTCGAAGGCTTTGTTGGAAGAATAAGGACCTACTGACCCCTTGATTTTTGGAATGCTAACCTCCACAACTGAGAGAGAATATATTTGTTGTTTCAATACCCAGTTTGTGTCCTGGCCTAATAGAAATTACTGCCTGAATATTCATGAGCAAGTCACCATCCAGAGGGTTCACAAGAAAAGCACATTCTAAGAAGAATTTGCTGAAAGACATAGGTGAAATTTTTGATAAACTGACTAGCATCATTTATACAGTATAAGAAGATAGGTCTCTACTTTTTTTTAAATAACATTAAAATGAGATGGATCATAACCCAGAGAGATCCTACAAGGGAGGGGGACAGAGAGGGATCAGTAGGAGGGAGGAATGTGGGGGACTGTGGTAATGATGGGTAGAGGGGGGAAGTAAACATTGTAAACTGAACAATACTGTAAATAGATATATAAATAAGAGAGACATAATTCAGAAGAATTTTAAGAGAATCCAAAATTTTAGCAAAATAACAAAAGACTATAGGAACTCTGTACTAGCTTTCCAATTTTTCTGTACATGCAGAATCATTCCAAAATTAAAAATTTAGTTCTGAAATAATTCAGGGGAGAGTAGACACAAAATTCAAGGTCACACTAATGTCTGGTAGACACTGTAGAGAATGGGACTGTGATGAGCCTTAAAAAGCTGGTGTATGGGCCCTCCCTGGTGGTGCAGCAGGTTAAAAAACAGCACTAAGAAGCTAAAGCCACCTCAGCATGAGTTCGATCACCACCTACCCTGGAAGTGATCCCACATGGCGTGGCAGACCTCTCGACCTGCCTGCTGCTCCCCTCAGCAGTGTGCTTCGTCAGTCAGCCTGTTCTGCTCCCCACTCTGTCTCTGGTGAATCCTCTGACGGCCCCTGCACCTCTGGCCTATACCCTAGTTCTGTATGTGCAAATAAATAAATCTTAAAAAAAATCTACTAAAAAAAAAAGCTGGTGTATCTATCTAAGATAGATATTGACATACGAGCATTCAGTTTTTCATTTTCAATAATATATAATATTTAACATTATTTTATATTATTAATAACCTCTTAAAATGGTATGAAAATAAAAACAATTGATTCAGTGAAAACCAAAACTGATACTATAGAAGCAAAACTTTACCACATTTCTGTGAAGAAGTGAAAATAAGAAAGATATGAAGCATTTTACATAAAGGAAATAGAGAGCTGGAGCCTAGAATAAATGGAATAACAGAAAAGCCTTTCCTGTGTTGAACGAAGAGTTATGTATTAAACTGAACTCCAGGCAAAACTAATTAACAGGCCTATTTCTAGATGCAGACTAGAAAAATTTTTGAGATACAAAAATAGAGACAAATTCCTTCCTGCTATTTAGGTCAAACAAGAGAAGACATTTCTAACAAATTTTAACCAATTTACCGAAAACGTCTTTTCTGTAACACTACATTCCAGAAAATAATGGAGTAATACCTGAGTCCTAGGAGAAGTGGTATGGTACAAAATGACATATTAAAAAAATGTAATTCTTATATAAAAACAACAGAAAGACATTCTTAGATGTTATAATAAAAAACTCAGAAAATAGACAGTCCACATACCTATTTTGGAAAAAAAATTTAAGTTATACTCCAGTCAACTGAAGTGCAACAAAACTAGTCCCCAATTTGTAGAAGTCATACTATAGAAGGACTGGGTAATACTCATATGTAAAATGTCTAAATAAAATTTTAAGATGTTTTAAAAAGTATTTGAAAAAATAAAAAGTTACTGTTTCAAGAAAAATTATATAATGCATAAAAATAATTTACAACTATTATCAAGACCTAAAGACAAAAATATAAGATGTTAGCCAAATCTATCAATGACTTCTTGTAAGACTCCCTGAGACCACCATTTACTGGAGTTCTACTGTTCCCTTCCTACCAGTACACACAACCTAAGAGACCAATCAGAAGTACCTTTTCATGCTCTGTTCTCTTAACAATTAGTCACTATAAGAAGCTCAAGACTATCTTTCTTCACCTGGATACTCAATTCCACATTACTAGTAATAAAAATTCCTTACACTGACATGGTCAGCTGTTCTCAACTCCACAAAATCTTACACTAGCAGTCCATATGGATATGTGTGTATATATATGTGTAAATATATGTGTGTGTATGTTTGTATCCAGTTGTTTTCTGAATGATTCTTTACCTTTCTATTCTATTTTAGACCATATTCTCTCATGAGGACACTGTTCCCTATCAGTTCTCCCAAAGAATAGCTATCTTCTCTCCCATACTTGTCTGCATCACTGGAATTAGGGTGGGTATCAACTTTGATATTAATTCTTCAAAGATTTTACCACCTTTTTAATGCTCTCTCTCCCAAAAATTATGTCAGAATCTATGTTCATGCAGACCAATCCAAAATAATTTTCTTCAATGATGGAAATGTTCTATTTCACCAGTATCTCTCTAGTATGCACACACATACGGTTAGATATAATCACTAGACAAAAGTGGCTACTGAGTGTTTGAAATATGACCAGTGCAACTGAGGAACTGAAATTTTACTTTTAGTTAATTTTAATTGATTTCATTAACTGTATGGCCAGTGGATATTATTTTCAACAGTACAGATATAGAGGATAATTATCACAGCGGTGCTCTCAATTTTTTGGTCTGTTTTTCCAAGTACCGTGTCCTGAATACTACCTCAGGAATCTACTTTCAAAATCTGGAACATATGATTAATAAATTCATCTCCTCCAAAAATTAAATTTCAAACATTCTACTTACCAACCACTGTTCTCTCTTTACAGTTCATTTCTTCTGCTGTATTCGTCCAACAATTGCATAAATTCACTTGGATAAATAGCTCCAGTTTCATTACCACTCTCTGTCTCTCCATTTTACTAACTGACACATACTAACCCTGATCAAATCCTATTCTCAGTATATATTCCCACCAGCATTTAAATAAGTAAATGCAACTGGTGAAAAATACACAATCATGTTCACCCACTTCACTTTAACTTTATATCCACCAACTGTAAGAGGGTTTCTACCACTCCTGCAATCTCACTGTATTTCTCTAGTCCATTTACTCTCACTTTATACAGTTACATCTACTCCCAGTTCCCCTTTCAACACCACCTCTGACTTTTTATTATCAGCTGAAGATTTGATTCCTGTTTCACTGAGAAGATAAAAGTAATGAACACAGAATTCCTATAGTGCTTCCACCAACACATCTCCCAGCCCATATGCATCTGTCCCCAATATTACACTTTTGTTTCTATGAAGATGTAGTGGATTCCACTTGGTTTTGCAATTATCCCCCATATCTCCTGCATTATCATTTTTCCTTATCTACTAGATATTCTCATTAGATTGTGAAAAAGCTATGACCTTCCACATTAATCTGAGTCAAATGAGTTTGTTTAAATATATATATACACGTATATATTATATATATACATATATAATAACACACACATCTTTGATTCATTTGAGTCGTTCTGAGTATATATACTCAATCTGAGTATATATATATCATGTGTGTGTACAAAGATATATATATATATATATATATATGTGTGTGTATACACACACACACACACACACACATTGGCTCATTTGACTCGGATGCCTCTTCAGTTATAATCCTATTCCAATTTCATTTCATTTGCCGGCTGCCTGTTTGTCCAATTTGTTGAGGAGACTATTCTTTTCCCTCATTTAACTATCGTGAGGTGATATGAGAGGCACAAAGGTGTATGGCAGAAGACTGTGGTGCATTGTCAGTGGGTGTGCTGTGGTAACATACTCTGAATGGGTTCTGAGCTTTACCTCCGACTCAACTACAATGTTGTAAGCCAATGTTACTTCAATAAAACAATGTTTTTTTACACAGGAAAAAAAAACAACTCACTGTAAGAGTGAGGGCTTATATCTGGACCCTTCATTATATTTCATTAATAATAAATCTACTCTTAAGTCAATATCACATTGTCTTGATTACTACTTCTTTGTAGTAAATTTTGAATTTGCAAAGTATGAGTTTTTCAATCTTATTCTTTTAAAGCTTGTTTTAGCTATTTTGTTTTCTTACATTTCCACATGAATTTTAGGACCAGGCAGGTTTCAGTTTCTGAAGGGAAAAGAAAAGCCAGTTGGGTGTTTGTCTGATAGGGATTACACTGAATTATAGATAAATTTTAGATATATTGCTTCCGTAAGACTATAAATCTCCCAGTTCATGAACATAGTATATTTATGAAATATTATGTTCCTTAAGATTTCAGTGTAAAAAGATTTATAAAACATTTAATATTAACTAGATTATTATTTTAAATTTATTATTGTTATTTGATATATTAAATCAACTATTAAATGTAGTATTTTATTTGTGATGGCATTATAAATTGTAGCCTTAATTTCTTTTTCAGATTTTGTATTGCTATATATATAGCTAAACAATTGATTTTTATATTAACTTGATATATTATAATTTTGCTTGGTAGTTTAAGAGTGTTTAGTAGATTTCTTAAGAATTTCTTAATGAAAAAGGTTTTCACATCATCTGCAAATTAGATAATTTTACTTTTTCCTCTCTAATCTGAAAGCCTTTATTTCTTTTTCTTGCTTAATTGTTCTGACTGGAACTTCCAACATAATGTTGGATGAATGTGGTGTGAGTGGATGCCCTTGTCTTCTTGTTCATGATCTTAAAGGCAAAGCATTCAGTTTTTCACTAGTAATGTGATGTGAGTTGTATTTTATATGGTCTTCATGATCCATTTTGAGTTAAAGATGTTCCTTTCTATAAGTAGTTTGGATTTTCTCAAGTGCTTTTTACTGCCTCTCGGGAGAATTATTATATTCTTCATCTCTCTTTTCCTGAACTACAATTCCATGAGTCATGTCAAGAATCTTTCCCTCTCAGTTCTATATGTCTCTGTCTTGTCAGAACAAGCTTACATTCACTTCTCCAGCTCTTTCTTTTGTAAATTCATTATTTGTGCTTTAAGTCTCTGTGAATGTCAGGAGCAGCAGCTATTTCTGCAGTTATGCTAGACTATGCTGTTATCATCTTGATGAGGGAAGCAACTAGTGTCTCTTTTCCTCTTGGCAACTGGCTAGAACTGGCCAAAAGAGAAACTTACATGAGATTTGGGAGACAAATGAAGCAGCAGTCATCATTCTCAAAGATCTTTCTGCAGTAAGACTGTCGTTGAAGAATGCACAAAAACCTAACAGGTCCTAGCTTATCTTAACTTTTCTCTGCTTGATCATCCAGTCATTTCCTGGTCATGCTGACCAGGCTTGGAACATCAGATCAGATCCACTTCAGGTGCTTGACACACAGCAATAGAGCTCCCTTTTTCTGGTTGTCTTTAGCAACAGGATGTGCACAAATTCTTGGATTTCTTTAAAAGCTACAACTTCTCCCCATGTGCCAATCTCTAGGTGAAATGTTTCGTGACTCGGTCTTTAATGGTCTGGCTGCCCCTTTCCAGACCTTTGCTTTTCCAACTCCTCCCACATTTGAACAAAATCTAGATACATAGGAAGTATCTCTCACTTGCATGTGTGTGTGTTGCCTGGCATGGAGTAGTTGCCTAATATTCCCTAATTATATAAATGTAAATGTATGTAATGATTTAATTCCCCTATAAGTTTATTTGATCCTTAAGATCAAGGATTGTGTCAAAAACTATTTAATCCTTTGACAATCCTAAAGTTGTCAACATGGCAGATAGATGAACTAGAAGTGATTAACCCTGATAAAGAGATAAAAGAGATAAGCAAACATGGCTTGCAGAATTTTATGTGACCCAGTTGAGCCCCAAGGGTAGGAGGGACCTAAATTTTATAGATTTAAATAAAAACACATGGTTAATCAGATATTGGAAAGATGACCAGCTGATAATGTAAGATACAGTTATACCAAACAACATTCTGAAAAAAATTTCTATTCATATTTTCTGAATAATCTAGAAATAAACTTTCTTTGGGTTTCATAGAGAGAGAGAGAGTTCATGTCCTATGTGCTAAATTATGTACTCTCTTTCTTGCATTGTTCTTCTACCAGTGAATAACTTGGAAGAAAGCTGTAATAAGAGAATTTGGTACATTGATTGAAACTATCTTTAGCAAATACTTTTCTAAGATTGCACTGTAGTTTTCCCATTTTTTTTTTTTTCTTAACTGCAGTGGTACTCACCTGGACGCTTGATCCATGCAGAACTATGATACGTTCAAGAGGTACACTTAATTACATGAAGATTTAACAGGGGCACTGGTGTGTTACTTTCTTTTTGAACTAGACAGAAAAGAGAAAGCCAAAACCTATGGTAATGTGACATTTAAGTTGCAAATTCAAACTGAAAAAAAAATTAGGAAATGCAAAAATTATGGTTGTCATAGTAATCCTTGCAAAGCCACAGTATGTAGAGTATATTTATTGAGACTTACTACTCTCATCTTTTATATTATACATTATAACATATATTTCAATGTTACATGGTACATGATCCAGTTAGCACATACGTTTATATGAAAACAAAACAAGTTCCTTTTCTGTTTACATATTTTGCTATAGTTCACATACTAAAAGACTTCCTAATTTCATGCTAACATTTAAAATTCTGGGTATGGTTTGTTTATTGTGTCTTCCTTTCCCATCACTGGATCATGGTGTTTTGAGTAATGAATTTGACAAGATGAGAGATGACCTCATTTGGCTTCATCAGTATTCACATCAAAGCCCATAAAAAAATATATAGAAAATGCTGAATTCTGTAATACCAGTTGACTTTTTCATCATTTCTACATACCACACTATACTTTGTATGTCAGCTACTTGAAGGCCCCTTCCAGCCTGGAAATGCTGTGATTCTGTGATTCTCTGAAGTTATAGACTTTATTTGCAAAAAAAAAATCCCATCACTTTTCCAATCATTGTTCTACTATCCACCCTGATGAATACTTTAGAAATCTCATTTATTTTTGTAAGACAAGACAAAATTGAAACATTCCTAAGGCAACAAATAATAGCGTACATATTGTACCTTTTTCCCCCTCCACTAAAAGTTGTATTTTCTTAAGGCAAAACCTGATAGAAAAACCAAGATTTTTATGAATAACCTGAAGGCAAATTATTATAGCTCACACCTTTAGAGCTTCAAAGCCTCTCAGCCAGGAAAATATATAACCCTAATAATACAATTTTTGGCACTTTCTATCAAGCAAATCTAAGTGCGGGAAAGAATTTCTCAATTACCTTTTTACTGTTAAGCACCATTTCAATTAAACATTTCCCTCTTCTAATGGGTGATAGCAGGACCAGAACCTCTCAGCTCAAATCAAATCCATGCAACCTGCAACTGACCTCAGCATCCTAGTCATTCATTCAAATCACTTATCTCAGGGTATTGTATTGCTGTGTGCATTTGTCCCTCTGTACAGCCCAGAGTTCAGGCCTATCCTACTCCTCTATTTTGCACATCATTTGCATCCTGGACACTTCACAATGTGAACTGCCACATAGTAAACACATAGATCAGTATTTGTGGAATGAGTTAATTAATGATTTATGGAATATTAAGCTTCTGTCTTTCCAGCATGGATGCTATTATTGAGTTCACAGCAGGAATGTAGTAAATTTTGAGTGAAGAAAAGAGAAGCAAAGATGGAAAGAAAGTCCCTGGTCACACTGACATGAATAGACAAGTTCTTTAAGACATCCAGGAGAGGTCTACTGTTCCAAAGGAAATCACAGACATCAATGACCAGTAGGGTGTTTGCTATCTTAAGAATACAATATGTTTGACATTGGTTTCAGAGATGAAGGTGCATTATACCAAAAATATTCACAAATATGTCTAAACAAAATGTTTGTGGAGTGTTTTTGCAAGACCCACATTATATTTGACAGTCTGAAACTGCTCAGGTGTTGAGAAACACCATTTGTTGCATCCAGGTGTTTGCTGCTTCAGGCCATTTTGTTTTCATCTGTTCTGTGTTATCTCCTAGTGTGTATTCCACGAATTCAAAGAGCATGCCAGACACAGTTATTGTTGTCCAAAAGAGCCTTGGGCCAGAAGCCATTTCATAAAATGATAGGTCTGCAAGTATTTGAATGTCAGGTGACAAGGAAGATTTTGAAAGCAGGATTCACTTGCTGGAGAATCAGAGAGTCAAGGTAGGAGAGGGAGATACGTGGAGAGTTTACTTGTCTTCCTGTCAAAGGTGTCCATATATAATCATTGCTTCAGTTTATTAGTTATAAGCACACACTGGTTCCTTTCTATATTTCACTGTGGTTTTTAGTTCTTTACAAGAATTAACCAATTTTATCATTACAAGTGTGAGATGATTGTACCATCTGCTTAGCCAATATTCCTTTCCCCCCACTCTTTCACATAAATCATACCATGACATTGTTTAGGGGTGGCCATGTGGCCGGATAAATTAGTAACGTTCTCCCCTCACATGGTCACATGATGGATTTCAGTTCAACAACAGAAAGACAAATTCTAGGGACAAGCTTACATCATCAAATAATAAGGCAGAACTTTCAGGAAGACTTTTAAGCTTTACCTCATCTCCCCCACCCCACCCCCCATTCATTTGGAATATGTAGGTGCATAATCATCTTGAGATCTTACAAATAAAAAATAAAAAAACCTATCCTTCACATTAAGGATGGTGACACAAAAACTAAGGGAAAAGTCTGGAACAAGGGTAGGTTGCTGGTGACTACTCCAGCCTTCCACTGTCTGCTCCTGACTTTCTTTTACTCTAAAAAATGCATACTACTTGAGTAACCACTAAACTCATGACATGTGCATGAATTCATGTGCATGGACTCAAATCCCCAGTAGTAGAGATAAATACTAACTAAATCCTTATTTTTCTAGCGAGGAAATGAGGCATAAAGAAATGCAATGATTTTGTCATGATCTTTCAGATAGGAAGTGGAGAGAGAGGACAGGAGTCCTGGGCAGTGGCTCCTGGACCCTTGCTTCCAGCATCCTGGGCTGAGCGCTCTCAGTTTGACTCCTGTGGGTCCTCAGAGTTGTTGGTTATTCTTCCAACTCTGCTCCCATCATCCTGGCTCCCTGGTTCCAACACAGAGACAGACAAAATGTCTGTGTTCACAGCAGGTTTTACAGCACTCAGTATTAAGATAGCAAAAACTATTTCACAAAGAAATTACTCACGATATTTCTCTCTAAGAAACACATGAAAGCTTTCAACAAAATCCTAAACTAATAGGCTGCATGTTGTATTCCATTGGGGTTTGCAGAAATAAACAGCAAATGAGTGAAAATACTTTTCATTTCCAAGGACTAAATATCAGTGTGATGGTGGGTGTAGTTCTAAGGTGGTGCCTGGAGAATTGAAGCTCTGTTGTCTGTCTTTGACTATCACATTCTCAATCTTTTCTCTCCTAGCAAAATTTTATATGAAGATGCCTAGTTTCCACCACTTGATATAAATTGCTTTAATTGCTTATTAAAATTGGAAGTGTACAACTGTGAAAAGCAAGAAGAATGCAAATTTTCTTTTAGCAGTCTTCCAGGAAAGCCCCCAGCAAATTTAGCACCCAGGCAGATGTAACTTTATCAAACAGAACATAAGAGGGGGGAAATGGACAATATGTCTAAGATATAGAAATAGGCTGAATCTATCCACTAACCCTGAGAAACATTCCAGCGAGTGGGCATTTGGTAATTTGAAAGAGCTTTTACAATGTAAATAGCTCTTCTATCCAAAAAAAATTTTCTGAGCACTAGGATTAAATTCCAGGTGATTTTGTCACCCAGAGCAGCATCACCCAAAAGATCTAATAATTAAACTTCGAAAATACTGAATTTTGTAGATGCTTACAATGTATATTAACATATTACAGATTTTGAAGGTTTCTGTAACAGAGCATTATTATATATATTTAACTGTATTCTGAGGAAATACTAGGCTATACAGAAATTAGACACATCACCTCTTGACCTTGTCAGGTTAATGCTTACAGAAACACTTTTACACTCCTCTAAACTCACCCCCACTCATAAGGCCTTTAGCTCTGCAGGAATGTTGAATCAATTATAGTCAATTCTTATTATTTGCAATTTTGCATTTGAAAATCTGCCTACTCACTAAAATTTATTTGTAACCTCCAAGTCAACACTCATCACTCTTCTGTGGTCATTTGCAGATGTACACAAAGAGGTAAAGTGTTTGTCACCCGTATGTGTTCCCTGATGAAGTGGAACTAGTTTCTCTATCATTATCAGCTGTCCTTTGCAATTACATTTAGTGCCCTCGTTTTGGCATTTTGTGCTTTTTGGTTTGGAATTCAGCTATGTAAAATGACCCCCCCCCCACTGTAGTGTTGAAGTGCTATGTAGTGTTCTTAAAGGGGAAGACTGTAAGATGCCTTATGAAGAAAACAAGTGTGTCAAATAAGCTTCATTTAGGCAAGAATTATAATGTTATTGATCTACATATAAGTATATCGTTATATACTAAATGTTTATGAAGGTAATAAATCAATAATATATTTTAAGAAATGTGTTCTTAAATATAAACATATAATATGAGGCTATGTATTGATTAACAAAAATATGTGACTGTAGGCTCACAGGAACTTTACCCTGTATATCTCCCATGAGAAATGCTTCAGTATTCACTAACTCAGTGTTCATGGCAGCTTCATAGAGTATAATGAACAAAAATCAATTGTATAATGGTCATAGTTATTCAGTTTTTTAAAAAATTTCAATGCATAAGAATAAGAATCTGATAGGAAAACTATGCTTCTTATCTTTAAGACATATTTTGTTTAAAAAGAGCAATGGTGAAAACAAAACTTAACATTTACTTAATATTAACTATGTGCAGGTGCAGTTTTAAGTTCTTTTTTTTTTTTAACGATTTATTTATACATAGAAGAACAAGGGTACAAGCCCAAAGCATGAGGGGTGACAGGTTTCATCAGAGACAGAGTGGGGAGCAGAATAGGCAGATCTACTGAAACACACTGCTGAGGGGAGCAGCCGGTGGGACAGGAGAGGTCTTCTGTGCCATGTGGGTCACCTCCCTGGTCAGGAATGGAACTCGTGCTGCAGACGCTGCAGATAGCTTCATAGTGTTGCATGTTAACTGGTTGGACTATCAGGGAGGGTCCTCTTTTTTTTTTTTTTTCCTTAGATTGTATTGATTGTTTTAAAGATTAGTACACAGACACTTCAGTAACACATGTACTAAAAATCCAAAAATTTATATGGTTGTGATTCTTCCCTAAACAATTTTTCCAGTGACTCTCTAGCTTAAAAGTTGAAGGCAAATTTTTTTTAACAGGCTACCAAGTACCTATATCTTTAAATGTTTATAAGTAGTTACATAATAAGTCCTACTAACTCACAATGTAGGGTCACATCCATTGCATATTCAAAAAAAAATTTTTTTAAAGATTATTTGTGCATACAGAGCTGGGGTACAGGCCAGAGGCTCGGGGGCGGCGAGAGGCTTCACCAGAGACAGAGTGGGGAGCAGAACAGGCAGATCGACAAAGTACACTGCTGAGGGGAGCAGCGGGTGGGTCAGGAGAGGTCTGCCACGCCATGCCATGTGGTCACCTCCAGGGCAGGTGGGATCGAACTCATGCGGAAGTGGCTTTAGCTTCTCAGTGCTGCGCTTTAACCAGCTGTGCCACTAGGGAGGGCCCGCATATTCAAATTTTTAACCTTTCACAGCACTTTACCAAAGTTACTAGTTTTGAAGTTTGGAGTGCAGGGTTCTTGAGTTCACTCTGGGAAAGGTTTCACCAGAGCGCCCCTTTCAGTAACACACAGTGAGTTTCCCAGGTGAGTTTCTCCATGAGAACTTAGTTATATAAGAACAGGTTTCTTAGAAAAAGGAACAGAAAAGTAAGACACTTGCATAGACACAGCACGCAGAAAGAGCTGCCCTCTGCTGACAGAGGCCTGCATAGGTGCTGGCAAACAGCCTCCGCTGAGGGAGGTCAGTGCAGAGATGTCCTCGTATGGCACAGTCAGGGGCAGGCAGGAGGCTACAGCCCTGCAGAGGGAGAGAGTGAAAAGGAGCATCTGCATAGGCACTGGTGGGCAGGACTCCTTTCTAGTTCCTCTATTATCCTCATCCTAGCAGATAGGATCCTGTCTGCAGCTGGTGGGCAGGACTGCTGCCCTGGGCCAGTGCAGACTGCCCTGATACAGACTTCTCTTTGGGAGCGGCTCACTCCTTGTGAGCCATCAGGTTTGTTGCTGATTTTGGAGAGCTATATAGAATTTGAAAGGGACATGATATTCTACAATGGTCTCAGTATCCATTTATTTATCTTGGGGTCTGTGCTCTAGACAGTCCCTACAGCAGTCTGGTACCTGCTGGCGTCTTAGGCTTTGTAATCTAGGCATTGGTGCCTCTAGCTGGTTGAGTGGCTATGTTACTCTCCTTCTGCCCTCACCTCCAGCTCTTGGCATTGTGTGAGCCAGGTTTCTGGTCTTCTGGCGCCTCCTTTCTAGTTCCTCTATTATCCTCATCCTAGCAGATAGGATCCTGTCTGCAGCTGACATGCAGAGATTCTTAGACTACAGATGCTGAAGTATATTCTGGCCAAGGTTGTGTTTTATGCATTTTGGGTTCTGATAGTATAATGTACTTCAACTTAGGACTAATTTGAGTCCATTGGAGCAATTGAAGAGCCTGTGGATGAAGAGCCACTGGCAAATTTTTTTCATAATTGCTGCTACTGCTCTTCTTTATCCATTTCACCTGCACAGAGACTTGGTGGGAGACAGGCTCCATGGCAATCAAAGTTGGGGGTATAAAGAACTAGTAAGGGAAGAAATGTGTTTTGGGTTTTGGGGTTGGGAAGAGCTGGATAAACATGAAGGCAGGAACAACCAAGCACAAGAATGAAACAGAAACACACTTCAAATGAAGTTTTCTCTGGCCTATTTAGAATCCCTCTTTCCTCACCCAAACCAATAAACTTCTGTCCCCTTTTCAAAATTTAACTATAATCTCGGTGCTCCTTCTCCCTTCTCTGCCATGTTTCTCTGAGCTGCATAGCCTTCCCGGCAGCCTCACCAGCTTTCAGTTGGATTCAGCTGATACAGGGTGGGCGGGTGTTAGAGTATGGGAGGCCAGAGCGGAGGGCCCCATCCCCAAGATGGCGAGTGCCCATCTTGTCCCAGTGTGCCTAGGACTGTTCTGAACCACTCTTCTAGGCCCAGCAACTCGTTGGTCACCACACCTCTCCTCCCTACTTGGGCACCACATCTCCGCAGTGATTGCTTCCTCCCTTGACTACAGCTCCTGCAGGGAGCCCTCCTCCAGGCCTGCTTGTTTTCTGTGTGTTGGTGTAGCACCCGCAAGGCACAAGCAGGTTTTCTGTGCTGCCCGCAGATGGGGAAGTTGGCGTCCTGGAGCTCTCAATGGCTTTTTCGGGCTTCATACACCATTTGTATGAGGCAGACAGGTGCAGAGCAGGGAGGCCTGGGGGCCCCCAGTGAATCTTCACTCCTTCTGGGCTCTCTGGCGCTCTTGGGTGTTCTGTCCACTGGTCTCTACTGCTCTCTGCAGCACCGTCCTCTGCTGCCTCTTCTCTTTTGCCCCACTCCGTTCTCAGCTGCCACCCTCACAGGCCCCGTCTTTAGGCTTACTGCGCCCACTTACCCACCCCATACCACACTCCAGGTGCTGCCATTAGGTGCCACGTACACCTCAGGTGCCTATTACTGATGCTAATTGCGGGAGGGTGGAAAAACCTGATCTGGGAGGGCCGGATTGGCTAGCTACTTTGACTCCTGTATCACTCTATTTTGCAGTTTTGATTAAATGGAGATGTTTTCCACTGGATCTGAGCTGGCACATTAAGAGATCTGAATTGAAGGTGAAAAGTTGAACTTATTGTAATGGGCAGAGAAACAAAGAAATCAGATCCTAGTCCCCAGAAGTTGTGAACATGTCAGGTGTTGTGACAAAGGAAATGAAGGCTGCTAATTAGTTGATCTTGAGCTTAGGGAGAATATACTGGATAATCCAGGTGGATTCAATGTTATCAAAGGGTTTTCAAAAGTGAAAGGAGGAGGAGAATCAATGTCAGAGACTGAGAGAGATTTGGAGATGCTATTTCGCCTGCTGCCTTTAAAAGGGAGGAAGAGGGGGCCTGTTGTGCCAGCAAGCACAGGGCAGGTTCTGTCGATTTGGGTAGATGAGTAAAGGAAAGTCCTAGAGCCCTCAGTGACTTGTTCAGGCTTAAAGGTCCTTTGGAAGCCAGTTGCTGTGGGGCACACCTGCAGGCTGCAGAGGCAGGGAAGCCAGGGAGCTGGGCGAATCTTTCACTTGGCCTCTCTGAGTTTCTCTGTGGTCTCTTTCGCCCCCAACCATCGCTAGCCCTCTCCAGCATTCAGCAGTAGCCGTCTCGTCTCCGTGTCACGCTGCCCTTAGAGCCTCAGCCTCTAGACACAGGTGCGCCCACTTACGCATGCCCACACCCTGCTCCTGGTGCCCACCACCACGCATGCGTGCCCCACGCCCACGCGCGCTGGTGCCTTCGGCGTTCGAGCTTGCAGGTGAAACCACAGACGCTGGCGACATAAAAGCCGGGCCATCTTCATTTACCCTGTGGGCCCACTTGTCAGCATATGGCTTCCAGAAAGTAGAGAAGATAAAGAAATGGATTCTACCCTGCAGCGGTCAGAAAGGAACACATCCCTGCTGACACCTTGATTTCTACTGAGACGCGTTCAGGACTTCTGTCTCCAGAACTGTAAGATAATTATTTTAAATCACTAAGTTAAATGTACTTGAAGCCAGAAAACTAAGTGTATTCTATTAATGTAAATATTTATTTGGCCTTATAGCCAACTTTTTTTTTTTAAAGATTTATTTATTTGTGTATACAGAACTGGGGTACAGGCCAAAGGCTCAGGGGCGGGCGAGAGGCTTCACCAGAGACAGTGGGGAGCAGAACAGGCTGATCGACAAAGTACACTGCTGAGGGGAGCAGCGGGCGGGTCAGGAGAGGTCTGCCACACCATGTGGTCTCCTCCGGGGCAGGCGGGAATCAAACTCATGCGGAAGTGGCTTTAGCTTCTCAGTGCAGTGCTTTAACCAGCTGCGCCACCAGAAAGGGCCTTTATAACCAACTTTTACAAAATTAAAAACTAAACTTTACCAGCCTTTTGATATATGACACCATTTCCACAGTAGTCAGTTAACAAGTTACATCTGAATTGACAGTATTGTTTCTAAGTTTTCTTGAAAAAGAAATCTGATAAATGGTTGTGGAAAATGGTTGTGCCCCTTTGTGGCAAAGTTCAAACTCTTGGTTTCCTATTTTCTGACCCATACATGGCTACCTAAGGGCTCTCTGGCAGATCTTCTCACTTTGGCATCCCGAATTTTCTCTCACAGCTTATCTGCAGTTAATTTAAGTTGGCCATTAACTACTCAAATCTTTGGGTTCCAGCCCAGCAGGACAAAGTTCAAGCTCTGCAAAGTTATATTTAATCTGACCCCACTCAGCTAAGCTCAACAGCACACCCATTGTCCACCCATACCAAAAAAAAAAACTGTATCTCAGGCTCTCTGGCCAGGGATGCTGCTAAATATCCTACAGTGTACAGGGAGAGCCATCCACAACTCCAGATTATCTGACACTGAATATCCATAGTGCAGAGCTTGAGAAACAGACTGAGAAAAACCTGGTCTAGATTATTCACTGACTCCTTTCCTAGTTGGTCATTCATCATTTAAAACCAAACATTTGCCGAATATCATCTGTGCTTCATTTCTATATAAAAATTTATTTTTTTGGCCCTCCCTGGTGGCACAACAGGTTAGGACGCAGCACTATAAGCTGGCCACAGCCACTTCAGTGCAAGTTCGAGCCCTGACCCTGGAGGTGACCCACATGGCATGACAGACCTCTCCTGACCTGCCTGCTGCTCCCCTCAGCAGTGTATTTCAGTCCATCTGCCTGCTCTGCTCCCCACTCTGTCTCTGATGAATCCTCTCACCGCCACTGCACCTCTGGCCTATTCCCCAGTTCTGTATGCATAATAAATCAATCTTAAAAAAACAAATGATTTTTAAAGAACTCAGTCTTGTTGGTGAGGAAGTTACCATAATAGTAATGATCAAGGACAATCGTATATTCACTGAAATATAAGCTCTATGGGGTCAGTGGACCACTTTACTGATACAGCCTTGGCCCTACATCAGCTCTCAATAAATATCTGAATGAAGTTTTCAAAACAGATATGCACAGGATTTTATGGGAATCTAAGAAAAGGATTTCTGCATTAAAACTAATTAGAGTCAGTAGGCATCCTGGACAAGATATTCTAGTCCAAGGTGTGGGGTAGAGGGCTGGATGGGTAGAAATGGTCGTAAAGGATAGAGATGTGATGTCTGAGCCACATCACGAGGACGGCATGCAGCCTGGTGGTCGGCTAGCTTTTTGTGTGGATGTACCGTATGTCTCGTTCCTGTTGTAAGTAGTCTGAGTGCTGGAAGTGTGTCTATTGTTTAGTTTAGTGCCTCTGCTCCCTTCATCTCCTTACCAATGCCAAAGTAGTGTCTTGCATATGGCAGATCCATCATAAGTGATTGCTTATTAACCAATTTCAACAACATGGCCGTGATTCTTAAAAGCTGAGAAACGTTCTGGGTCCAAATTTCAGCTGTGTCCAGGAGCATCTCAGGTAGGTTCTTCAAGCTCTCTGTACCTCAGTATTCTCACTGGAATGGGATTATTAAAAATTCTACCTTTATGGCAGGTCCTCAAACAATGTTGATTCAATATTGTTTCATTATAATGTTGAAGACTAAACAAAAACAAAACTCCCTGCTGGGCTGTCTATATGAAATTTGCGTGTCTCCCTGCATTGTTGTGGGGTGCTCTAGTTTCCAAAGGTGTGCAATTAGATTCACAGCTCTGCAGGTCTGAGTGAGTCTGTGTGTGTGTTGGGGGGTAGGGGGTGGCGAGAGATAGGTCCTTCAGTGGAAGGTCCTCCTGCCCAGGGTTGGCTCCTGCCTAGCACCCTGACAGCAGGGACAGGCTTCAGCCACCCATCACCCTCCCTGAACTAAACGAATTGGGTTAGATAATGATTGAGTACAGAATGTTGTTGAATATTGAAAGTGTTTTGTGTCTTTATTTAAGTTTGGTAAATATTTTCATAACCAGAAATATGTTGCAGGAACTTATCGTTTGCTTATATCACTTAGCCTATGGTAAAGTGGTTTCATCATTTTTCTTAAAGCCTTCCAAGAACCATTGACACATCGTAGGTATGTGAAGGTTAAATGTAACCATGCTGTGATATATAATAAAATCTGAAAAGTCAGTATTTAATTTATGAAAGGTACTACTGTTCAAGGAGAAGCAAATAGCCTTGTTCTGGCACTAAAGTGATGTCACTGCAAACTCTGCCTGCTGGGTACCACTGCAGGGACCCAGCTCCAGGCTCCTAGTGCTTAAAAGGAATAAATCAAACATCTCAGAGAGTGAACTTGTAAGACCGGGCAGAATCAGTTTCCCTTAGGATCTACTGAAAGACTACTGCTGCAACCAGCAATTTTTTTTTATATATATATAATAGAATTTAAGTTGCTCCCCCCCCCCAAAGAGTGAGGAAGGAATTTAAAACTTATCAAGTATGATCAATGCCGAAATAAAGGCTACAACACCATGCCCTAGAACTTATAATAATCGCATTTGTCCCTGCCAACTCTGTGAGCTTCAGAATTGTAGGTTTGGTTTAAGTCTTCAGTTAGTATTCTACTGGGATAAAATGACCCATGTAAACAAATACACAGATAAAAGAAAACCAACATTCCTCTTTGCGCAAGAAAAAAGTGACTACCCATTCACATAAAGGGAAATCTGTCCATCATCCTGTCACCAAGAGCTGTCTTGCTTTGTTGGGTTTGGCATCTTAATACAACCCTTTTATCTTTAAAAGACTAAGGTCTAATTCAGTAAGACCTTGTTTGGGCAATCACTTTGAACTTATCATTTTCTATCATCATGGGGTAAAGGGGTTTGGATCAGCATCTTGCTTCCCACTGATTTACTGACAATATTGAGAATTTCATTCTCAAGGAATGGAAGTAAACACTATTTGCAACATCTAAATAGGCAAAGATTAGTGGTTTTGTTTATGAAATAATAATGAATTGTCCTAAAAAAAAAAAACTGTTTAGAATAGACTACTCATGACTATATACAATTGACAGCATTATTCCATCTTCCCCAAAGTACAGATAAACTGTTTTAATCCATATTCTTCTGGTTGCAAATCACTGACAACAACCCAAGTTTACTTGAGGGGAAAATGCATTGGAAAATTACTGAGTTACCTTAAGAATCCAGTAGAAACTGGGGCTGCAAGGTTATTACCAGAACTGGAAAGTAAACAGGTATCTGAATGTCTTTTTCAGTTTTTTTGCCTCTGCTTCTCTCAGTGTCTTTCTTCTTCATTTACTGGGTAGTTTTCAACCTCTGCTTAAACATGCCAGAAGGTGTCCGACCTACATCTCTATCAGTTATATACACTCCGCTGGGTCCTGTCCACTGGAAGAAATGAACGGGTTATCTCTGATCCCAACTTCAAGTTGCTCGGAAGCCTCTCTCCTAGCTAAGCTCAGTGTGATGTCCTCTGGTGCTCTAGTAAGCACGGTCCATGTGGTACGTGATTAGGGGACTACCATGGGTAACTGAGCTCCATTTCTGTGAGGGGTTCAGTTCTCAGAGAAAGGAGATAATTAGCAGATATCCTCATGAACACAAAAAGATTTAAAAAAAAAATAAACAGTTATAAAAGATAATCATTACTCTACAAAAATGTAAACTTTTACTTCTCCTAAATCACAGTAAGGAAGTCCCCAGAGTCAGAATCAGCATTAGCCCAATCTAAGACTTGATATGTAGACTCCACATACTCTTAGGCATCTAGAGAACCGCACATACATAAAGGGTTGTATGCACGCCCAGGCTGTGTGCCTACTCAGGAAGCCCCTTGAAAGTCCTTTGCCATGCATGTATAATTGACCCTTAAACACTTCTCAAGCAGTAAGTAAAGGATAAAAGAGAATACTAAGGCCCTCCCTGGTGGCGCAGCAGGTTAAAGCACCGCATCATGAAGCTCTCCGAAGCCACTGCAGCACGAGTTCAACACCTGGACAGGGAGGTGACCCACATGGCACAGCAGAACTCTCCTGGTCCGCTGCTGCTCCCCTCAGCAGTGTTCTTTGTCAGTTTACCTTTTCTGCTCCCCATTCTGTCTCTGGTGAATCTCTCACCTAGCACACCTCTGGCCTGTACCCCAGTTCTGTGAACCTAAATAAATAAATCTTTAAAAAAAGAATACTAGGCCCTCCCTGGTGGCGCGGTGGGTTAAAGCACAACACTGAGAAGCTAAAGCCGCTTCCGCATGAGTTTGATTCCCGCCTGCCCCGGAGGTGACCACATGGCGTGGCAGACCTCTCCTGACCCGCCCGCTGCTCCCCTCAGCAGTGTACTTCGTCGATCTGCCTGTTCTGCTCCCCACTCTGTCTCTGGTGAAGCCTCTTACTGCCCCTGAGTCTCTGGCCTGTACCCCAGTTCTGTATGTATAAATAAATTTTAAAAAAAAGAATACTAAACTATCTTTAAAGGCACATCTTAGCTCATGCACATGTGCACACACTGATACACATATGTGCTTGTTACATGGCAGGGAGAGGGGCACTCCAGAATCCCCAAACCTGTGGTAGGAGAATCTAATCCCATTGTTACTTCGTTATACTATTTAAAACCAGTTTCAACAGAAAAAATTGAGATATACTAATAACTAAAAATTATGATGAATATATTAGGAAAAGCAATCAATAGAAACTATCCCTAAGTACAGAAATTGGACATAGAAGTAAAAAAGTCATTAAGTTAGTGGTCTTAAATATCTTGAACAATCAAAGGAAACTGGCCAAAAAAAAAGAAAAAACTCTAAAGTATAAGAATTTTATCTTGCCAAATAGAAAATATCAGTAAATAGATATAAATTACATATAAATTTAGAAAGAGAACTAAGTAGAAATTCTGGATGTCACTCAAGGGACTCAATAGAACATTTAAGCCTACTTCCCCACTCCCCAAAAGAATCAGCAACTTAAATATTAATATATGTTTCAACTGGTAAGGTCAATAAGATGATCCACTCTGAGAAATAAAATGATGAAGCTAAAGGGAAATTAGAAAATTTAAGATGAATAAAAAAATTAGGAACAAATGAAAAATAAAAACTTATGAGGACACAAAGGAAATTATCATATATCCCTCTGCATTCTTCTAGGCTAATACATGAAATTATAAGCATCAACAGATTGATGAGAAAATACCATATAAAAATTTAATAATATGTTTAACTCCGGTAAACAATGGAGAGACCCTGCTTGACTGAGTAATTTGTCCAGGTGGTTTAAGTTGCCATCTTAAACAGATTAGCTAAAACAAGGGAGGTTGGGGATTGTGGGGTAGGAGAAGTCAGTTTAGGGTGTTTACTAGGGAAAACATAGGTATTACTGTTACAGGATAGAGAGAGGAGCACCCAAGGGCCCCCAAATCTGCTATAAATAGGTTCTGCCATCCACCACATCAAGACAATACAGAAATGACAAAGAATATAGTTTCTAAATCAGACACCCAAATTTACCCATCCCCCTCATGGGTAAAAGTCCACCAAAAGGGGTTCGCCCAAAGCAAAGCTCACAGTCTAAAGCACCTTCTGGAGGGCACCCATATTAAAGGGACAGAAATGCCCAGACAAGTATGAAAGGAAAAGAGCAAAATCAAAATCAAGATAAAAACTGCTACTGTTAACTTCCCCACAGCTCTCTCACTCACATCTGTTTCAACCAGTCCAGGACCAAGAAACAGCCACTTTGTCACGTCTCTCTGCTCCAGGTGCCTCCCTTAGGTATCCTGGCTCTTCATCCTGACTCCTTCCTCTTCAGTCTCCTCTCCAGATTCTTCTCCTCCCTTCTCAGCTCCACCATCCTTTGGGTGGGGCAAGGAGCCTGGAACCTCCCCTTTTCCTAGAGACCACCCAGTTACCTACTACCTTCTCCAGAGGAAATAAAAGGATTAATCTTTCTGAAACAGACCCTTGTAAAGAGAAAGAGAAATTTAGATGTAAACATCAATCTTCAGAGCCTCTCCATGAAATCAAACTTTTGCCAAAAAAAGACATATTTGGGGATGGCAGAATTTTGCTTCCCCACAAAATTCATCAACAATATTTATAGGACACTACTAAAGTTGTATTTAGTGGGTAATTTGTAGCAGTAAACACCCAGAGTTTTTTTTGTTTATTTGTTTTTGTTTTTTTTTTTAAGGTATTCAATCAATAGCCTAACATTCTAAAGAAGAAGAAAAAGCAAACTACAAAATTAACCAAAAGGAAGGAAATGATCAAGATTAGAGTGGAAATATACTGAGAATATGCACTTCTGCTTGACTGCCTTTGCTGGGGTGTGATCCTTTCCTGCCTTCAAACTTGAATTGAAACATTAGCTAATTCTGACAGGGTTCTTAGACCATAATTACCCTAGTGATTTCTCCTGGTACTTAAGTTTCAGTTGGACTTGTCCCATTGACTCTACTTTTTTGTTTGGTAAGAATAAGTAAAGGTTTATTAATTTTGTTTAGCTTTTCAAAGACCAACTTTTGCATTGCTGATTTTCTCTCTTGTATTTATTCAACCCTGAGAAAGAAGGAAATCCTGCCATTTGCAACAAATGGATGGACCTTGAGGGCCCTATGCTAAGTGAAATGTATCAGATGGAGGAAGACAAACACCATATGATTTCACTTATATGTGGTGCTTAAAGAAAAAGGCAAAAAAATTAAAACAGTACCTCAAAAAACTAGACAGAATTATATGACTAAGAAATTCCATGTATATATCTAAAGGAATTGAAGATACATATTTGTGTGCCAGTAGACACTGCAGCATTACTTATAGTAACCAAATGCTGGATATACTCTGTGTGTCCACCAACACATGGATAAACACAATGTGGTATATACATTCTAGGGACTTGGGAAAAAGAGGCTCAGACCTGGAGGAGGAACACAGAATAGAGATAGATAAAAAATCTGTGCCTGCTTCTAGGAATTCGATTTGTACCAGGGGCTAGGGGAACATGGAAGGACCATGCTTGAAAGAGGTGGGTGAGACTTGAGGGGAAACTGAAAATGACAGCCTTTGTCTTGACTTGTATTTTGATTTTTTTCTTTTTCTTCCAGACTTTTTTGGCCCCTTCTGCCCCTATTCAGTGGGTCCCCACCAGAAGGTGCCTTAGACTTATAGCAAGCTTTTGCACCTCAGTGGCCCACTTTGGGCCAACCCAGTTTGGCCGGGTATGTACACATGAGTGAATGCGTAACTTTGGGCACTTCATGTGGAAATAATATTCTTTCTTATGTCTCCATTGCACAATAATTCTACTAACAGTCTTGGCTTCGGATGGTCTTCCACACTAAGTATGTTTTTGTCTTTACATGTGAATGGCAGAACCCATTTACAATGAGCAAAGTTTGGGAATCTCAGGGTACCCCTCATTCTGCCTGTAACACACTGACACCAATACCAGACAGAGAAATCAAGAAAACTATAGACACAATATTCTTGTGAATATAGAAGCAGATCTCAGCAAAATACTAGCAAGCCAAAGCCAGCAATATATAAAAAAGGATATTACATGAGGACCATAAGGCATTGATCCTGGTGTAAATAGTTTGTTTAACATACAAAAACCAATGTAATACACAATGTTAATAAAATAAAAGGCAAAAATCATTTGATTATCTCATGATGCAGAAAAAACTTGGAAAATTCTACTCTACTTCTGAGGCTGCCTTTCAAAGTTGATATCCTGCTAATAGCAACTTAAACACTAGTCTTCTGTGAATTTTTCTAGTGCTTTCTGCAAAATACTATTGCACACTTCCAAAGAAGATTAATGAAAGTATTACAATATAGAGGCTAAATACCTGGAACAAGACACATCTGAACATAAATCCCAGATTTGTCACTACCTGTGTGATACTGGCTAAATTCCTTCCCCTCCCTGAAAATATGAGACATAACAATCATCTTGGGTTTGTTAAGACATTTTAACAGGTGATGAATGAGAAAAGGCATTGCACAAATATGTGTTGGTTTTCTATTGCTGTAAATAATAAATTGTTGAAAATACACATATGTTATCTCACACTTTTCATAGTTCTGTTATTGGTAGGGAGGAGGCACCCCAAAACACTCAAACTTAAAAATAGGGTGTGCCATCTGCCATATTAAGACAAAATATACTCTAGTTCATAAGACCTTTAATGGAAAGTAACTTTCATACAACTAGTATACAATAAAGACAAAAGAAGGGAAAGAATAGATAAAATAGGTTCCACGTGAAACACCCAAAGTTACCCATCCCTTTGTGGGTATATGCCCAGCCAAACAGGGTTGGCCCAAAGCAGAACCACTGAGGCCTGAAAGATGCTACCAATCTAAGGCACCTTCTGGTGGGGATCCATAGGAAAGGGGCAGAGAGGCCTGGCAAGTCTGGAAGGAAAAGAGCAAAATCCAGATAAAAGTTGCCATTGTTAACCTTCCCATAGGCCTCTCACCAACGTCTACTTCAAGTATCTGCTTTTCATGTCTCCCAAGTTCAAGGCTGAGAAGCAAGCACAGCTTTTTCATTTGTCTCTCTACTCCATGCACCTCCTCCAGATCTCCTTACTCTTCAACCTTCTTAACTTCTCCAGTCTCCTCTCCAGCTGCTCCTCCCTTGGGTGGGGCAGGAAACTTGGAACCCTGAGGACTACCCTGTTACAGTTCTAGGTGTACTTGACATTAGGGCAATGCTTACAGTGTCACATGGCTGAAATCAGGATCAATCAGATTGTAACTCAACCTAGGAAAGGTCTTTGATTTCCTTCTGTTTGAGAGAGGAATTAACTGTCATTAACTGTAGCTGGGCCAGGGTTGTTACCACCCTCTGCAGGGCTAGCTCCCTTAGCTCAGAGCCACCTGGCTTTCTACAAGCTGGCAGCTTACCTTTCAAAACCAGAGAGCAAGTCTTTTTTGTTCAAGAACTGTTCAATCCCTTTCTAAGTACTTTCAACTGATTAAGTTGGGTTTATCCAGGATAATCTCCCTTTTGTTTAACTTCAAGTCAACTGATTTGAGGCATTAATTACATCCACAGAATTCCTTAATCTTTGCCATGTTATGTAACTCAATCCTGGGAATGAAATCCCTTCGTATTCACAGGTAGACATCATGGTTAAGGGCATCATGGTTAAGGGTCTACGTTAAGTGTCAGGAGTTTTCTGGTCATCTTAGAATCAAGCTTGTTAAGTGCTGAATAATGATACTGGTTTTTATTAATATTATCACACAAAAAACTGATATTGTTCCTGTTACGATTATCCTGCATTAAAACTTCTATATCCCAACATAACTTAGTGCAAAGAAGAGAACTTAATCAGGAGCAATTTAATCAGTTTTGCAGTGTGTGCTTACAAAATGCAAAATGGGGAACGCTTCCTAACTACCACATAATTGAATTGTTGTATTTATTTTAGTCAAAACTATAGAAAACAAATTATTCATAAACTGAAAATTTCTAATTGATTTCTCATTTGAGCTGATTTAAATTCTAAGGGAAAAAAAAAAAGTAACCCAGGAGATAGTAAAACCAGATGGGACTTATGTTAGCTATTCTTTTTCCAAACTACCCTTTAAATATAGTATCAGTTTAGTCCCTTTGGAGTTTAACTAAAGAAGGTCAACAGAACATCACAGTGACAGGAATGAGATAATAGAAGATTTCCAAATTGTGTAAGTTTGAGGAGTGAATTCATTAAGTTCAGAGTTCTGTGCATGTGAATTTCTCGCTCTTTGAAAGAGGGGACAATAGTAACAACATTGTTTTTTAATCTCCTTGAACATCCTATAAACATGGAAAACTAGACTAAGATAATAATTCAAAGACTCATGGAAAGCAAAACTTGGTAACTTGACACACCCAAACTTATCTCAGCAAACTAAGACAGCTGTAAGACTCGACATCCACAAGTACATCTGCTGGGAGAAAACCACTGGTCTTTTAACAGTTCTGAGAAGAGAAGAATCTTAAAATCATAACATATCAATTGAAAATATCGGTCAGCCAATCAAGAAAAAGGAGATAGACAAGGAAGGAATTCTCAGATCCAATTTAAAGTGTAAACTCACTGCTATAAAAAAGGTCTGTAATAGGCTGGGGCCCCAAGTTCTCTCCAAGACAGAGCCCTTACTGCTGACTTGCAGAGGGGCAGCTCTCTCTCCGTGTTGAAAACAGTGTGGTCCAATTCAGGATAAACACTGGGCAGAGCAGGCTCTCTGCTGAAGAACCGAAATTTAGAGTCAAACTAAAGCCATAGAAGACCCAGATAAAAGTGGAAGAAGAAAACAAAGGAAGCAGATTGCAGGAGATTCACAGCCATAGTTTTATGAATTTTATGAAAAAAAGTTCAGAGATTTGAATACTGGAAGACCCTCCCTGGACTACCTTTTATCCTAAAATAAAATGAGAAAATGTGTTTCACCTAAAAATGAGTAACAGAAAAGTCATGGATAAATTTCCATTAAAAGTTGTAACTTATTTGGAACCTCACTGATGGTAAAACGGTTAAAGCACTGTGAAGCTCTCCATAGCACAGCATTGCAGCAGGAGTTTGATTCCTGCCTGGGAGCTGACCCACATGGCACACTAGACCTCTCCTCACCCGCCCACTGCTCCCCCCAGCAGAGTATTTCAGCAGATCTGCCTGTTCTGTTCCCTACTTTGTCTCTGGTGAATCCTCTTACATCCCCTACCTCTGGCCTGTACCCCAGTTCTATATGCATAAATAAATCTTTTTTTAAAAAGTTATAAAAGTAAAATAATAAAGAAAAGAAAAAATTCTGTTAGACAAAACACTATAACCTTTGTCTATTAAACACATAAAACTTGGTTCTGAAAGAGTGGATCTTGAAAGCTTTCGTCAGGAGGAAAAATGTATGTGTGATAGTCGATGTTATCTAAAGTTATGTGGTGTTTTACAAAATGTACATATAATGTTATTTTGTATATAAAAAGCCACCATGCCCATTATATCTCAATTATGTCTCAATTCTTGCATTGAATTGGAAAGTTCTTGGGATTGGCATAAAAATTCACAACCTTAGTCTTTATTGATTTTAATCCTTTATTAGAATCTAAAAACTAAAACGGGGCCTTTAAAATGTCCAGCACCTGTATGTCAACTTGCTATCTGCAATCATAAATAACTCCAGAATAAATTTAAGCTATGAAAATTTGCCAAATTTGAAAAGATAAAGTACTTACCAGTCAATAGATAAAAACAAAAACAAAAACCTTTCTTAAAACAAAAACAAAAACCCTGTCTTTCTATGGTCCATATCATTCTCCTGCTTAAGACAAATGTCACCATTCTTCAGAATATGCAAGGTTTACAGTGTTGGTCTGAATATGCCTTTTAAGGGGAAAAATCCATATGAGGTAGAAGGAAAAAATATATCCACTTGGAAAGAATATATATACAAGAGATTAGGATATCATCCATCTCACAAAGTCTGCGGAAACTATTACTAAACTATCTTGTAAAGTGAATATTCAGGGTGCTTATCTACCAATGTAGATAAGCATTAATCATTCATATTACTTGAGAATTTTCATTTCCATATACAGCAAACCAGGGAAATAAACACAGCTTTGATTTATTCTTCCAGGAAAAGAATATACAATATGGTGTAAGCACATTTCTTTTCCTGAATACAGCAGTCTGAGAAAGCCACAGTGAGTTAGAGAAAATTCTGGGAATTGCTTTTTTAGCTTCGCCTATGGGAGCTTCAGGACACATTAAAATGGAGGGTGCCCTGTGCTTTTTGAGATTTAAAACTTTTCTTTCAGTTGCTCCTGTAACTACTACTTCCACTAAAAATTTAAATCTTATCCAGTGAATTGCCACATGTATCACTGAGGTCAAAAATTAAAAACTATGAAATCAGTAGTTTCAACTTAATATTCCTAAAATAAAATTAGTGAATTCTAACTCTTCTAAACTAGTTCTTCCCCTGGTTTTCTTCATCTCAGTATATGGCATCACAAACCATTGAATTGCTTCAACTACAAACCCAGAAGACATTCTTATTTCTCCTTGTCACTTCCTACATCCAACCCATCAAGTCATTTTGGCTCTAACTCACAACATCAATTATACTGCTCACTGTCCACTGCTACTATTCAAGTTGAAGCCATCATTTTCTGTTATGTGGACCACTCCAAGCCTGCTCAGCAGTCTTCCTGATTGCACCATTGTGTGTCCACTGCACAACACTCTCCAGAGCTAGATTTTTTCGGCAGACCATGTCCCTTCCCTATACAAACCCATGATCCCAGAAAGCCCCGCAACCCATAGCACAGACTCCAAGTCACTAGCAAAGCCCCATTCTATCAGACAGCATCTCTTCCTGTGACCTTTTGTACCCTTCCCCTCACTCAGTGACTCCTTCCCCCAACTCGGTTCTGATGATCGCAATTTTGTGCCTCCCCCCAGATCTGGTCGTAGTCTTCTTGTAGTTGACCTGGTATTCTACTAGATTCATGTCTGATGGTTGCTTTGAGTAACACTGAACCCCTCTTTACCAAAAGGCTGAGCTAATTCTCTAACTAGTGTACAATAACCCTCCCCCACCTCCTCAACTCCAGGTTGCACTGACAGCAACCATCTGTGAGCTGTGAAAACTATCCAAATGGGCTAGATTTTTTGGATTCATTCATTCAGCATAAAATTAGAAAGCTGTGTTCCCCACAAAGACATCTTGAAAATGCATTCACAGTTCTACAACCACAGACAAGTATTTTAAATCTTTACAAATAAGTTGCAATATAAATGCAAAGCTATTATTTTTTTCCAATAACTTAGTTTGCCGAAGGGTCACTACTTCCAGAACAACAGAGGTGCCAGGCAGCACACTTTAGATTGTGGGCCACTGTTGTCATTTGTACTTTTTTAAAACACTCTTCTACCCTATTGCCCTCCAATCTTTTAACAAGGCATTTCTGTGTATGAGTGGGCATGTGTATTTTCCTTTTACATCTGAAGGAAATGTACAATTGTGTTTGTTATAAATAGGAGAGCCAGTCAGCAAGTGATTAAGAACTCCACAATGAGTCATAAATATTACAATTCTCTTGAAGCATTTGGCACTCTGCAGTGTTGTTTCCCAGATATGTGCATATAACCCTGGGTCGTACAGGCTTACAAACCATAGGTTGAGACCATAGTAACAGTTTACCCCTAGGTCCTCTTGGATTATAACCTTTTTGTTAAGAGGTAATTACCCAGAGAACTGCCTCTTCCCCTTTTGTTCAGCTGAGAGTCCCAAAAGAGGTTGTGGAGTTCGCATGTAATTTCCCTCACTGCCCATACCTTTCCTGTCTGTCCTCTCCAGCGGAGCTCTTGCCATCCCTCCAATCTATTCTCTAATCAATTGGACTCGCCAGGGGGTACTTGGGAGGAATCACTGACCTACCCTTTATTGTAGTGCCCCTGAAACATTCACTCTCCCTACTGTTGCCAACTGGAACTCTGTAACTGACTGACTATGAATCTCCATGCCCAACTGCCACCTGCCATGTTTCTCTCTGCTGTCACAACTATGAGGCTGCCCATGTGGACACCCTGATCCTCTTTTGACCTCTGGTACTTACATCTCTAGCTGCTTTTCCCCATCATCTTACTACTTTCTGTCCTAGTTCTACTAGTTAGACAGGAAGAGGATTATCTTTCAGTACTGTAATGTGAGCAGCCTTGTGTTGAAGTTCTAGTTGTTTAATTTTGCATTCTTTTCCTGTTCCAGACAGTCAGGTACTCCTGAGTGCAGGATCAGCTTGGTCCAAATGTAGCACTACCCCACACCTTGAGCCAGTACCCTCCTCAGCTTATACTCTGTTGCTGACTCTGGTACAATCTGTAATCTGGCACTCATTAACTTTCTCTCAAGGCATCCAGAAGACCTACTTATGTCTGAACTCCAACTGTTAAGTGAATCAACTATTTTTCTATGTCCCAAAGGGATGCCACAGCATTTAATACTACCATCCCTCTTGCCAAATTGTGCATTGGAAAATCAAATACAAACTTGCAAACAAACAAAGGGAAAGCTTGAGATTCATAGAGCACTGGCAAAGAGAACATAAAGGAAGATTCAGAAAAGATGTGTATCAGACAGGGAGAGAAACCTGCACAGATTAGAACAGGTGTGGCAGTCCCAGGAGTGATTCTTCAAGATGAAATTGATACAATAATCAATATGTTTGACTATCATGAGAAGGGAAGAGCTTTGAAAATGTATTAATGAGAAATAAGAAAAAAATTAACCATCAAAGAAGGGCTTGATGATCAGACAAGGTACAATTTCAGGTGACTCCCCCCAAATGTGATGTGTAATGGAACACAGAGGAAACCAGAGTAACCATAAGGTCGTGATTATTCAGCTTGGCTGTGGGTACCTGGAAGTGTATTATTGTGTATTTTTGCATTTTTTTATTCGACAATAAGAAAATGAGAATGTGTTCAGGAGAGAACACAGTATACTACATGGTTCAGCTGTAAAACATTTACTAAATTTAGCAATATCAGCAAATGAGTCTTAATATGAACCTAATTATGACATAACTATGTTGGAGGGAGAGAAAAATGAAATGTACACAAATAGAACATGAAAAAGAACACAATTATTATTGTTGTATAGTGAGAGGTTTGGCTTTCATAAGATAGCTCCAAATTTTTTCGCTTGTATAATATTATTTGCTTAATAGCTCTTAATCTACTTGATGCCATTCTCCTGCAACTGTATTTCCCAAATGCCCTTATTAACTAGCTTTGGACTAGATTTAATAATAGAAGACAGAGGAAGAAGGAAAGAAGCTATTGCCTCCACTGTCTAAGAACTTTCTAATGATCTCTCTAAATATCTCAGACAGTAGTTGCTGCTGTTTCATGACCCAAACAGCCCCCAGACCAAACCAAGTGCCTCCTTTCATAACTCCAGTGCTCATCTTATAGGTCCTAAATCATTAATGATTCAATGCTATATTCATCCTTTAAAAAATAATACAAGAAATAATTTCACTTTAAGAATCAGACATCTTAATCATTCTTTTATTTCCTCTGGGTTTTTCAAATTTTATTCTATTTCCTTCACAGTTTCATAAGAATTTTGGGGACACTGGTGGTGGGCGGGGTGTGAAAAGATACATTTGTAGAGTTTTGAACCATAACCCCCAGAAAAGATATCAAGATGTAACATAAACATCATTTGAGGGGAAAAGTAAGGTTGAAAGTCTTCACTAAAGACTTTCATTAAAATTGGTTTAATTTCTTGTGATTGTAAGTTTTAATGTGATTGAATTTTCTCTGTAATGAGATGTCAGTACAATTATTTGTAAATACATGATTACAACAAAAATATAAGAATTAAGTTATAGTCTAAGAATGCTCCAATGAGATAAATTGGTTTTTCTTTCTCAATTAGCTCAAACTGTGGTGGATGAAAATAACTTATTACCAAAATGAAATAAGGGTCACCACTGATGATACCATCAGTTTTTACTTCTATAAATATAAGCACTGAGAAACCATATTCACATAAACATATTAGATGGACATTTTTTTTCTTTTAAATGCATTTGTGTTTTCAAAATTCTTTCCTTGTTATAATCAAAATTCATATGTACTCATCCAAATCTTTAAGTCATTTATCAGTTGACAATTTAATTGGATCCTACTTTGATTTTTTTATGTAAAAAATTAGAGACTGTCAGGTTTGTAAGAAAGTCATCTGAATCATTTACTTTCTATATTTCAAAAAATTTAGTCTTTAGCCAAACTCAGGAAATCATTAATTATACTTGTTACTCTTCAATTTAAAGTCATTTTGTTCAGCTTTAGAAACTCTAAAAATAAAGGCATTATGAACTTTTATATATATATATTTGTGCATACAGAACTGGGATACAGGGTTTGTGAGAGGATTCACCAGAGACAGAGTGGGAAGCAGAACAGGCTGATTGATGAAGTACACCGCCAAGGGGAGCGGCGGGCAGGTCAGGAGAGGTCTGCCACGCCATGTGGTCACCTCCGAGGCAGGTGGGAATCAACTACTGCTGAAGTGGCTTTAGTTTTCTAGTGCTGTGCTTTAACCCGCTGTGCCACCAGGGAGGGCCCCCCTTCATATATTTTTACATTTTTTCCACCAAAGATACTTTACTCAAGAGTTTTAAATATTCTATCATCAATACCCTAAAGCTCTAGATTTTGGCTATCCAGGATATGGGATCCTCTACCATATAACTTAAGTTAGGAAGCCTACTCTTCTTTTCCACACATCAACCATATAACACCAATTTTCCATTAAAAAAACATCATATTCTGGCCCTCCGTCGTGGCGCAGCGGGTTAAAGCAGAGCACTGAGAAGCTAAAGCCACTTCCACTTGAGTTCGATCCCCGCCTGCCCGGGAAGTGTCCACATGTCGGGGCAGACCTCTCCTGACCCACCTGCTGCTCCCCTCAACAGTGTACTTTCGATGATCTGCCTGTTCTGCTTCCCACTGTGTCTCTGGTGAAGCCTCTCACCATCCCTGTGCCTCTAGCCTGTACCTCAGTTCTGTATGCACAAATAAATCTTAAAAAAAAAAAAAATCAGATTCTGTTTTTTCAATTGTAATATACATTATTTTCTTTTGCAACAAGCACACAAAATAATAGACCACATTTTGCAAAATATGTAACTAAAATTACTTAGTATTATTAAATGTCTAATATGAGCAAGTAAAGTTGGGTTTCATCCAGCACTTCTCTGAGCATGTCAAGCATATTGACTGGGTATGAGCTGGGCCACCAGACACGGGAGATACTAATGCTTGGCTCATGGAGGTCCTGGTCAACCATCAGGAGGCAAGGCCATCAAGGTTTGAAGGGCTAAGAGCATTCCAGGAGCCAAGGAAGCTGACACCCATAGTCCTGGTGGCCCCTGAGTGAGGGCTGGTGAGTGAAACCGCTTCAGGCTTTCCTCCTGGGTCAAGTGACATTCTCAATTCATCACTCACCTGACCAGGGTGACCCTGTTAGGTCCCAAAGCCAGGCATAGGTTTGGACGCCACCAACAATGCCACTGTGCAGCTGGAAGCAGGTGTCTGCCACCTGCTGAAGCTCCACTGCCCAGAGCAGCCTTGTCACTGAAACTCCATCACCCTCCTCCTGCAGAGTTCCTACCTGACTGAGATCACGGGCCCTGGGCCTCATCGCAGCTCCCCTAGCAATGCGGATCCTGACAGACTTCACTGAAGAGGGGTACAAATCTATTGTCAAGTGCACAACTGCTTTCTATTCCTTCTGTCTTCCTGTAGCTGCTGCCTTATACATGGCAGGCACTGACAGGACACAGGAGCATGCCAACATAGGAAAGATCCTGCAGGAGATGGAGAATTCTTGCAGATCTGAAGAATTTGGGATGCTGAGAAGGTAGCTCTGGTGGAGGCACGATATAGGGAGCTGAATCTGCCAGCCATGTTCACACAGTCTGAGAAAGACAATTACAACTGCGCTGTGAGTCTCACCAGCAGCCACTACCATTTTCCTGAAATATACATTTTTTCTAAAACAAGCTTCACCCTTAACAAACAGCAATATATATATA
>NW_004567107.1:33866826-33909362 GCF_000260355.1 Condylura cristata | reverse complement strand
ATATATATATATATATATATATATATATATATATATATATCAGATAGGAAGTGCCATGAGCTAATGCTGACTTGAATGATGTTAATACAGCTTCCTCCCTCAGTTGGCACTATTATGTTTCCATGGACGGGGAAAGACTGTGGGTGGTTGAGAAGAAGTTCATTTGTTTCATCAACTAGAAGAGCTAGATGAATGCAGACTGAATTTTAGCAACTAAAATTTTAAGGAAGCATATATCAGAAGTTGAAGTCCTAAAATTGAATATATTAATCTGTGCCTCCACATCCCATGCAAAATCTTTGTGTGCCCCACTTTGAGCATCACGGGCCTTGCCCAGGTATTAGATTCAACTAATGGTTCTCTATATATCTGTTTTCTGTATAGGATGTTACTTAAGAGTTGCTCTCACTTATAACCTGGCCAAGGGCCACTTAAAAGTGTGACCCCAGACCAGGAAGAAAATAACAAAAATAATGAACAACCATATACCATAGACATTTTGTGGGGGTGGAGTGGGGAATGGGATCAAAAATGGGGAGGGGGAAATGCATGGGATTATGGTGATGGCACATGGGTGACTTGGTGATGGGAAACCTGTGGGGATTACAATTGAGATGGAAAAAAAATGTACAAAATAATGTAAAAATAAACTTTTGTAATAAAAAAAAATTTTCATATCACAAAAAAAAAGTGTGCCCCCAGAAATGAGAGTGAGTGGCTGTGACTTTCAGACTTGGCCTATTCTCAGTCTTCATAGACCTGCTCTAGTTATCTCTGGTGTGATACAGGAAAGGGTGGGGTATTTTAAACTCCTTTAGTCATAGTCACCCCCTGATTAGCACATGAAGTAAAAAATTGCCCATTGTGAAGTGCTAGATTAACACTTCCTGTGCAACACAATTACCCAGCGCTACACGGGAGTCTTCTGACGTCTCAGCCCCATCTTGTTCACTATTCTGTGGACTTCATTTAGACCCACAGGAAACATATTTTTTTAATGATAGAATACATAGTTTAATTATAACCTTTATTATAATTTTCAGACAATCAAGAGTTTTGTTAATGAATATGAAAAACTACTTTTTAATGCTTTCAAGGGCAAAACGGGACATTTGACATTATTTCCAGTCCTTCATTTAGCACATACTTGTTAAATGTTTGTGTGCTGGGGACTCCAAGTAAGTAATGTGGCCACAAAGATGAAAAAAGAGTCATAAACTATAGTAAGATGGAGAATACATTAGCGGTTTCCTGGGATAAGAGTGAGTGGTCACATGTCACTATAAATGGCTAGTGTGTGGGAGTTCCTGGGTAGTAACAGAAGAGTTCTGAGGTTAAAGGTAGCGTAAAACAGGCTGGCCAAATAGTACACATGTAAGTTATGCTTGTATAAACAATATTAGCAAGAGAAATCTCTTGTCTTTGGATGGTTCACTCTGAAAAATCTTAAGGATTTTTACTGCTATCCTAGATCTGAATCTGCCTTTCTAAGATGGAGCTGAGGTCCCTGGTCACAAACCAAAGGAGTCTAAGGAATTGAAGGGAGGAAGAAAAGACAGGAGAACAGAGGAAGGGTAACTCCTGCATGCCCAATCGGAGAGGGCTCTACTTGGACTAATACAATAGGAAAATCAATGATTTATATTAGGACTGACAATTTATGGGCCACAAAGCAAATGTGATCCACCACATTTTTTAAAAATAATATAATAATTTATTTTTACATCATTTTGTGCATTTTTCCATCTCAGTCGGAATCCCCATGGGCTTCCCATCACCAAATCACCCATGTGCCATCACCATAGTCCAGTGCACTTACCTCCCCCCACCGTTTTTTATCCCATTCTCCACTCTGGCATATAGTTGTTCATTATTATTATTATTTTCTCCCCTGGTCCTTTATACTCCTGCTATGAGTGAAACCATCCGGTATTTTTTTCTTTTCTTTCTGGCTTATTTCACATGATCTTTTCCAGCTCCACCCATGTTGCCACAAAAGGCATGTGTTTATTTTTTTTTTTTTTTTGATTGCTGAGTAATATCCCACTGCATATATATACCACATCTTTTTAATCCAGTCATCCACTTTAGGGCATTTGGGTTTGTTTCCATGTCTTTCCTACTGTAAGTAAAGCAGCAATAAACATGGGGGTGCAGGTGTCTTTTTGAATCAGTGTTTTTGTGTCTTTTGCATAGATACCTAGGAGTGGGATTGCTGTGACCCACCGCTTTTATAAATAATTTTATTGGAACATATCATGTCCATTCAGTTATTTCTTGCCAATGACGTTGACACTGAAACAGCAGAGTGAAGCAGTTGTGAGACGACTGGTATACAAAACCTAAAGTATTTATTGTCTAGTCCCTCTTGAAAAAAGCTTGTTGACACTTGTTTTGTATAAATCTTATATTCTGTGGCTTTCTTTCTGTTATTGTATTATGTACCCTCTCAGATATCACAACATAAAGTGGAGTCATGTTGAGTTTATCCATCCAACAGCATTCTCTGCAGCTGCTAGCAAAGTTTTATACAAATTCTTTGTCAAAATGAAAGTTGTACCTAAAGAAATACACAGGTTTAATGCAGTCACTATCAAAATTCCTTTGACATATCTCAAATAAATACAGCAAGTATTACTAAAATTTATTTGGAGCCACAAAAGATCCCACATAGCCAAAGCAATTCTAAGAAAAAAATATGAATAGAGGTATGATACTTCTCAACTTAAAATTGTAGTACAACACTAAAGTTACTAAAGTAGTATGGCATTAGAATAACATGTATACACTTTTCAATATAAATAAAAACACACTGTATGCTCATAAAATATATCTTTTATACTTTTAGAATAGTGGTCACTAGTATTAATATGGGTGAGACACTAAGAACTGATCACATTCTGATTTTTACAGTTTTGCATCCTTTTGATTTTGTGCAAAGTAGATTATTTGGTAATATGAGGGGGGTAAACTTCAATTAGCAAACAAATAAGAACATCAAATATTGTCAGCCAATTCCAGGGGGACAAAGAGTGTAGTTCCAATTTATGTGTGGGCAAGGAAACAGGGAACATGGAAGTTAATGCTAAGTTTAGATCATGTTTTTGTTGAAAGGAAAGTATTCAGAAGCTACAGTAACATGTTACAATGGTGTTAAAGGGAACAGTGAAGTGAGGAGAGGGCAATGATCATTCGTGACTGGGTAAATAAAATTAATTTTAAAACATAAAAAAGGAGATTTCAGGCCTCCTTGGTGGCTCAGGGGTTAAAGTTTCAGCGCTATCAGCTATCACCAGCCACTGCAGCATGAGTTCAATCCCCTGCCAGGGAACTGACCCACATGGCACAGCAGACCTTTCCTGCCTCACCCTCTGCTCCCCTCAGTGGTGTGTTTCAGTAGATCTGCCTGTTTTTCTTCCCACTCTGTCTCTGGTGATTCCTCTTAACCCTCACACCCCTGCCTTTTCCCCCAGTTTTTCTATGCATAAAATAAAAATAAATCTTTTAAAAATGTATGAGATTTCAAAATATTTTCAAATGTTAGGTAATTGTATAGTACTGAGTGTGAGCATATGAATATAAACAGATATTTGATTATTATATTCTGATATAAAAAGATGGTAGCTCATCACTTTTGTGTTTTATTATAATGAACTGGTTGACTTCTAAGACAGCACATATAATGTTTAATATAGGTGATGATTTATTATCCTCTTAAACAAATTATTCCTGTCAATACCTTCTGAACATAGTTTGTTATAAAACCCTCACCAGGTTATGGCTAAAGTCAATAGAATGATTTCTGAAACCACTGACTTTGATGTGTTGCATTCATTTTCATTGCCAATCTTAGCAAACATTTTTTTCTATAAGTAAAAATTTTCTTCACCTTTATTGACCTGTGAAGTTGGACTAAGTTAAAAATTAATTGCTAAATAGTTACAAAAGCCAATATTTTCAGTTGGTTACATTCATTGCCAACGTCATCAATAGGAAACTTGCCATTCAACAGCTTATAGCAGGTTATAATTGTGCAAAAGGTTTCATGGCAATTAAGAAAATTAAGAGAATGAGGTACTGAATTAATCATTAATATGTAAAAATAGATAATTCTTTAAGGGGAAAAAATTTTGTTATTTAAATCCAGGTAAATTTTTAAAATTTATTATATAAGCAAGTTGTGATCATTAGAAATATATTCAGTTAAATATAGACATATCAGCAATTTAGAATCTAATAATTTAAAGAAACATTGGCTGAAATATAATACTGCATCATATATGAAGAACATAGTGAAAGAGAAAGAAAATCAATTGTCCAAGAAATCAGCATATCTTCTCTAGTAATATAACCTTAGGCAAAACAATTTTCTGAAATTAAGTTTCCTTATCTGAAAACAGAATGACATATATTTTTCATTCTTCCTCAAATGTGTGAGGCAAGATAACTACATATATAGAAATGATACACAAATGTCAAGCTTTCTGTCAGGGTGTTTCTTGACTACATACTTGTGCTGAGTGATATTGAAAACAATCACTGGATAGAGCATTCCATACTATTCTTTTCTAAAAGAGCCACAGAATATTAGAATTAGAGGTCATCTTTGCTATCATAATAGTTCTTTCTCTTAGTTGTTTGAAAATACCCTCCGTCCTTTGCTTCTAAGATACTACTTGTCCTGATTTTCCTACTTGCATTCCTTCTTAGACTGTGTTATCTACACAACTCCAAGTCAGTCTTTTTAATACTAGACTTTTTACACCCTCATTCCTGGCTCCCCTTCTTTCTTACATTATACCTTATTCTCTAAGCCCTCTCACTTACTTCCATAGTTTCTAGCTCTATCTGCTTGCAAATATCCTCTAAGATGATTATCCCAGTTAACTTCTCCCCAGCCCCAGCCCAACTAATTTCCCACTTAGTCCTCCACTGAGCATTTCAAATACAATTCAAATAAAACCATTCTACAATTGACCTCATATTCTCCTGGCTCCCAAACTTATCCCTCTTCCATGTGCTTATCTTCTTGAATTATAAATTCATATAAAGAGTTTCACAACTCAGAACTTTGGGTGTTATTCTTGTGATTTCTGTTAACTTCCTTGCTTAAAAAATGCAATTTAGTCCTATATTTTGCCTTAAAAATTGATTGAATATATCTACTTCTCTCTCTAACTCTCCAAATCTGGATTACTTTTTTTCTTTCATCTGAACTATTATAAAGCCATTTAGGTCTTCTTCTTCTCTACCCTTTTTAGCTCAATGTGTCTTCCCATTGCAACTCACAGGTATATAATGAATGTCCCAACCATATGAAGTTGCAGACACTTGGCCAGAAGGCTATGTATCTGAGGTTTCTTCACAGTACTGGAAGTCATGGAAGTTATTTTCTTAATGCTTACTTCCACACAGAAGGAGAACTCTTGAGAGCAGCCCACCTGCACCTAGGGTATTTTTAAGTATAAAAACCTATCTCCCCAGTTTTCGCCAAGTAGTTGTAGTTCATCCCAGTAGGATGGAGATAAACAAGCTTACCCTCTCTTTCTAATCATGCTCTTCGAGATATTTTAAAATATTTAGTGTGAATTATGTTTTAGATTAAATATCACCATTGTTTTTAATCACTTGTTTCTGACATGATTCCTAGACCCACCATTCCTCTGATTAGTTTTATATCTATGGTGGTTAAGAGAATGAACTCTGGACTTAGAATTCCCACTGGAATCTTGTTGCTGTCAGTCATTAACATCTTAGCAAATTGCACAACTGCCCTGTTTCCATTTTCTCACTTTTAGAATGGAAATAATAGTATTTACCACATAGGACTAATAGGAGGAATAAATGAATTAATATATGCAAAACTCTCAAAATGTTAAATGCTATGTATATGCACTCTTCATGTACTTCGCAATGAATACTATATGGTGTCATTTATGATTATTGTTATACAAGTTAATTAGTCTGGGTATTAATTGATAGATGTTGTGGAATAAGGAATAAGCATAAGAATTACCTAAATGTGGGAAGAAATAGAAGTCTGAAAGGAACAGTTGGGAAACTAAAGCAGTTACCAAGTCAATCAAGAGACCAAGATGACCTGATTGTCAAAAGGTATTATCACCAAGAAGGAGCTGGTAGAAATACTTATGAGATAGAAGGTCACCATTTTAAACTCTGGTAATAGGGTGGAGGTAATTTTTGGCCAGCACAGTTGGTAGTTAGAAAGAAAAGGTGGATATAAAGCAGATGACAGATATTCTGTCATCTCTAAGTCTTCCATGGCACCTAACAACTTTGAGAGAACAATGATTTCTACTTGACTATAAGAACCAAATCTCAAAAGAAGCCTTTTTTATTGGTCCGTTGTAACTCAGAACAATATAGCAAACAGAATTCAGGAAAATTAGTTCTATCATAATCACATTGACTATAAATGATACAACACAGTATGTAGAATTGCTTTAGCTGTATAAGCTCCCTCTTAGATATGCCACCAGTAGACTAAAGCAGGACCAACAGCATAGTGGGATTTCTGTAGTTCACACTCTGCAAGTGGGACTTGTAGAACTGCAATTCTTACCACATGATATTTTTGGTCAGTCAAGATGCAGTGGTTTCATACTAAACTTTGTGACAGTGATAATTCCATAGTACTCTTCATGTGAATTGCTGTTAATGTGAAATTCTAAGACCTTAAATATGTGTACTTGATTTTTCTCATCATTTACTCTTCATTCAAATAGCATAAAAATTAGGAGTTATGGTACTAACTGTCCCAGTCAAAGCTGTTTGGTATCTTGACTATGAGATGTAAATATTAGCACGTCCTCCTATTTTTGTTCCTATTCAATCTATAAATATGTATTTCATATAAATTGGGAGTAGGGGTGGAAGAGTAGTGAAAGAGAGAATGGCCATGAATAAAAAGTATCTCAATAACATTTCTCAAAATGGTGGTTCATGAAATATTAATTCACAGTATTGTTAGGGAAAATGCTATGTGCAGTATTTCTTGTACAATAGCATTGTGTTCCAGATTTTAAATTATACTACAATGCAGTGGTAATTAAAACAGTATGGAATAAAATAGACATACCAAAGAAATTGAATTGAGACTAGAGAAAAACCATGCTCACATGGATACTTGCAACAATGGAGATAAGAGACATTGGAAAAAGGAAAGTCTCTTCAACAAATGGTTTTTGAAAAAAAACTAGACAGCCATAGAAAAGAATGAAATTAGACCACCACCTTACATTATGCACAAAATGTTAATTTTAAAAATGGATGTGAGAACTGAAACATATATGTACACACACACACACACACACACATATAAGCTGAAACAAAACACTTGTAATTTTGGTTTCAGAGATGCCTTTGGGGACTTGAGCCTAGTGACAAGTGAAACAAAAGTAAAAACAAATGGGTCTGTATCAAATTAAAAAGCTTCCACACAGTAGAAGAAACTGTCATTAAACCAAAAAAACTGATTATATTGGCAGGGGATACTTTTCCTCTGTATCAGGCTTTCTTTTGTAGAGCTCTTCACGCTACATTATCTTTCCTTGAAAAATACATCAAAATCATATAACATATCTTCAAGATGTGACTCAAGGACTGAATTTATATCAAGTTGACTATGCCAGGAAAATATTGGATATGTAGACACCTGTTTGGGAATTTTAGCGAACAGTAGCATTTTGATTACAGCAGAGAAACCTGACTTTTATAAACCCAGTGAGGGACATGGCTTTCAGTGGACAGGCATGACTTCTGGTGCAATATTGTTGACAAATGAACCAAGTCTTATTGCGCAAAGGTATTTATTACAGTATCAGAAGCTGATTCCTTACGAGCAATTGGTTAGAGCACTGAGTGACAGCAAACAAACTTAGACATAGTTTGGAGGAAAATGTCCCTTTGGTGTTTCATTGCTGTACATTGGCTAGGATACTGTGGCTTTCAGTTCTGTCATAGCAATCCTAGCAGAAATTATGGGGGATGAAAACCCACATGCATTGGAAATAATAGCACTGCAGCTGTGTCAATGTTAAAACAAGACTACAAAGGAGAAATGACTTTGAAGTCAGCACTTGCTTTAGCTATCAAAGTTCTAAATAAGAACATGAGTATTAGTATACCATCTGCTGAAAAAGTAGAAATTGCCTCACTGATAAGGGAATGGAAAGATGATCATCAGAGTTCTTAAGCTAAAGGAAGTAAAACAGTTAATTCACAAACAAGAGGAAGAAGCTAAGGCTGAGCTGGAAAAGAGAAAAAGGACAGAAAGAAAACAATAAAGACAAAATCAGGTATTTTTCTAACTTGCTTGGGTGCCAACTCAGAGTAAAAGCTGTCTTACTCTTCTACATAGAGAAAGCTTGTCTGTTTGTTTGTTTTTAACTTGTATGGTGGGAAAATTGGATATTACCAATTGAATTGGGTCCTTGTTATTTCTGTCCAATTGAATATAGTAGTTGATTACCCTTTGTGGGCATTTTTACCCACCACCCTATTTTGGGGAGGTAGGGGAATAAAACTTTGAAATAGTAAACAACATAAAATATTTTCACATTATACATCTGGCAAGGGGTTAATATACAAGATCTACAAGTAATTCCTATACTCAGCAACAAGAAAACAATTCAACCAAAAAAATGGGCTGACAATCTAAACAGACCCTCTCCATAGGAAGATATAGAGATGGCCCACAAGCACATGAAAGTTGTTCATCATCACTTATCATAAGGAAAATGCAAATCAAAACCACAATAAGATATGACTTCACACTGTGAAAATGGTTCATATTGAAAAAAAAAAAAACAGAAACAGCAAGTATTGGTGAGGATGTAGAGGAAAAAAACCTGTTCACTCTTGGTGGAATATAAACTGATCCAGTCATTACAGAGGACAGTATGGAGGTTTCTCAAAATATTAAGAATAGGGTGCAGGCAGACTTCTCCTGACCCACCCACTGCTCCCCTCAGCAGTGTACTTCTCAGTCAGCCTGTTCTGCTCCCCACTCTGTCTCTGGTGAATCCCCTCACCGGCCCTGCATCTCTGGTCTGTACCCCAGCTCTGTATGTATAAATAAATAAGTCTTTAAAAAAAGAATAGACTGATCACATGATCTGGCATTTCCACTCCCAGATTTCTGACTGGAAAAATGAAAAAATAATAATTAAGAGAATATGTGCACATATGCACTATGGTCGTTGTTGCACTATGATCATTGTTGCACTATTTAAGTAACCAAGCTATGGAAACAACATATGTGCCCAAGGACTGATGTGTACATAAGGAGGATGTATTAGATACATACTGGATACACTACTCAGCTATTTTAAAAAGAATAAAAGTTAAGATCTTGCCGTTCAAGACAACGTGGATAGAACTGGAAGGAATTGTGCTAACTGAAATGTTAGAAGGTAAAAAGATAAAGATAAATTCCAGATGATTGCATTCCTCTGTGGGATACAAGAAACAAAGCAAAGGGACAAAACTAAACCAAGCGCTAAAACACTGAAGAAACAAGGTACTAGATAAATGGTGGGAACCTAATGGGCTGTGATGGGGAGTTATTGTTGCTTTGGTAGTAAATATGAATAGGTAAGAATCTATACCCTAAATAAAATGTATAACATTACATTTATAAAATAAAAATAAATTTTAAAAATTTAAAAAATATTCTTCATGCCTCACTAAATAACTTTCAGAAACACTAGGGTCAATAACACTATATTCTGCTTTGTCTCTTAATTCTCAAACAATATTGATGTAGTACATGTCATGAAGTTTCCTGATTACCTGCTCTCTCCCATTTTGGGAAACTGACCTTCACAGTACAAGTGGAAGGGCACCATGACCCTGGAATTTCAGCAATCATGTATAACTTTTCATCTCCCTTGAAAACAAACTCATCTCTGGTCCAGTTTACCTACCAGAGATTTTTGTTTAGGTCCACTCAGTCCACCCTGACTCATAAAGAGTATATAGGAACGGGTAACATGACTGGTATTTGTTCCTTCTTCAGAAGAACTCTGAAGACTCTGAAGTGGGTCACCGTCTCCTAAGATCAGTTTTGTATACCAGTAAACTATAGGAGTGGCACTATTGGTGATATAAAAAATAAGTTTCTTAATACTGTCACTTATAAAACTGGCCACTTATGTGAATCTCTTATAAATAAGCAGGTATTATGTGGTTTGCTGTTTTTCTACACAAAAGAAAGGATGGGGTTCTCAGTATCTCCTTAAAGCCTATTTAATCTCTATTTTGACTTTTGTCTGGTAATTTACCTCTAAGGATTGTAAGGAGTGTTAAGTGAAATAACCAATATAAAGTGGTTAGCACAGTTTGTGGAATAGAATAACTATTCCATAAAGGGAAGCTATTATCATGACTGATTATTTTAATCTCCCTAATTACCTTTAAGGACCTTAAGGACAGGGACCAAGTCTTATGTTTCTTTGTATCCTCCTAGCAATTAGCATAGTTTCTGGCTCCATAGTCAGCTTAATGAATATTTATTGAAGAATATTCAATACTTTTATTTCATGGTATTGCTTATTTCACAATTTTATTTTGCCCACCTGTGCCCCTGTGTACCTTGGATCCCATTCCACTAAGAATTAAGTACATTTTGAAGTAAATATTTGTTATCCTTAAATCCAAATAGCACAGAAATACAAAATTATTAGTATAAATAATTATATACCAATAAATTTGATAGCCTTGATGAAATGGATAAATTTGTAGATCAACATAATCTGCCAAGACTAATCCAGTAAAAAAAAAAAAGCAAAAGAATCAAACAAACCAATCTCAAACATGGAAAGTGAAGGAATAATAAAAAAATCTTCAGAAAAAAAATAGCCCAGGGCCCAATAGCATTACAAATTATCAAACCTTTAGAAAAATAATGCCCACTTTGCTCAAATTGTTTTTAAAAATACAAGAAGAGGGCCCTCCCTGGTGGTGCAGCGGGTTAAAGCACAACACTTAAGAAGTTAAAGCCACTTCAGCATGAGTTCAAGCCCCACCCCAGAGATGACCCACATGGCGCAGCAGACTTCGCCTGACCTGCCCGCTGCTCCTCTCAGCAGTGTACTTTGTCAGTCAGCCTGTTCTGCTTCCCACTCTGTCTCCAGTGAATCCTTTCACCATCTCTGCATCTATGGCCTGTACCCCAGTTCTGTATGCATAAATAAATAAATCTTTAAAAAACGCCAGCATTAGCTTAGCATGGAAGTCAGATAAAGACAGCCTAACAAAAGAAAATTATAGACCAGTAGCCTTGATAAACATCAATCCAAAAAGTTTCAACCAAATAGTAATAAATGAAATTTAACAGTATATGACATGCATTATATATTCTATGATCAGTAATGTTTTAATATATGTCAATCAATGCACAATACCAACAAAAGTAAAGATAAAATTTATATGATATCTATAGATGTAGAGGAAGCACTTCATAAATTCAACACACATTTATGGTAACTCTAAGATGGGAGTGATAGAAACCATCTTTATATTATAAAGGCCATATATACCAAACCAGTAGTAAATATAATATTCAATTGTGAAAAACAAAGTTTTCTTCATAAGACCCAGTACATGGAAAGGATAATCATTGTCACCACTTTAACTTAGAGTTAGAGATGTTGGCCAGTGCTCTACACATTGGAGCCAACCCAAGATGGCTGCTGTCTGTAGCAGAGTCCTCTGCAAGAAATGGAACTGCTAGAACCTTGATCTTGGACTTGACAGCAGCCAAAATGGAGAAAATAAATTTCTACTGTTTAAGCCTCCTAAGCTTTTTCATAGTTAACTCCTCACCCCTCAATTCTTCTTGCCTTTAAAAGTAGATAACTATCTTCAGTATCTCCCTCTGCTATTTATGCTATAAAAAGTCACTACAAACGTAGTAACTTAAAACAACACAAATTTTCTTACAGTGAGAAGTGCAAAATTAGTCTTACAGGGCTAAAATCAAAGTGTGGCTGAGTTGGTTCCTGGTAGGGACTCCAGGGAGGACTCTGTTCCTTACCCCTTCCAGCTTCCAGAGTTCCTCAATGTTACTTGTCTTTGCTGGGCTAGCCCAACTCAGATCCCTCACTTCTGATATCACAATTCCTACCTTTGTAGTCAAACTCTGCCTGTCTTTTATGAGGGCACTCCTTATAAAAGGAGTGATCCTGTGATTGCCAGGATTACCTAGGATAATCTTCCCATAGCAAGGATCACACCTGTAAAATTACTTTTGCCATATAAAGTAACATTTACAGGTTCTGGGGATTCAATCTGCTGCTAATAAATACCACACAAAACTGTCACCTACTTAATTGATGTTATGCAATTTCTAAATTCTCGTTAGTGTCACAGACTTGTTCATCCATTTTTCTATGTTTTGTTGAGAAACAAACATTCTGTCCAGTTGGACAGAATTTGAAACAAGTGGCATAGACAGTTTATGGAACAAATGATACTTTTCTGGGAGTAATCTAATTTCCTCATGTACTGTAGTTTAATTTGTCAACAGCAAGGTAGCTAAAGCTGTCTTCTCATGAAATGCAATCAGTTATCCTCATTTGTGGGTGAAATAAATTTTTGTTAACAAAAGGTACAATTTATTTTAATAAATTGTATAATTTTATATATTAACATAGTGTATAAAATGTACCTTAAGATACACAGTATGTTGTATATACTATAATCATTAAAATATCTTGGGTGTTCACTGACTTGAGGAAACAAGTAGTCTGAGAAAGTGGCACAAATTGAAAATGATGTGGTGATCATCTTCTAGCTGTAGCAGCTGTGTCTCTCAGAGTGGTATGACCTTGGGTGTTTTCAAAACTCCACTGTGGGTCATGAGAGGCCACATTTATAGCATGGCCAATAGTTTTTCAAAAGAATATGTAAAACAAAGAAACATCTTCCTTTATTTATTTTTTTAAACGGAATTTTTTTTTATTTTATAAGTTTATTTTTACATCATTTTGACATTTTTTTTTTCATTTCAGTTGTAATGCCCGCGGGTTTCCCATCACCAAGTCACCCGTGTGCCATCACCATAGTCCCGTGCACTTCCACCCCCATTTTTGATCCCATTCCCCACTCCACCCCCACAAAATGTCTCTGGTATATGGCTGTTCATTATTCTTACATCTTCCTTTATTTTTAAAGATTTTATTTTTGCATAGAACTAGGATATAGGGCAGAGGTAATGGTGGGGGTTCACCAGAGGCAGCAGAGTAGGGAGCAGAACTGGGAGATTTCTGGAATACATTGCTGAAGGGAACAGAGGGAGGGATTGGAGAGGTCTGTTGCACTGAGTGTCTCTAGTAGTGATAGCCTGAGAACCCCTAGGCCACCAAGGAGGCAACATAAAGAAAAATCTTAAGGAGAAATATCTCAAGCTCCTTCCATGGTAACCTCTAAGAAGGGAGACAGGGTTGTTTTTCTGTGGTAGTTTCTGTTCCTTTCTTCACAGTCTTTCTTCTTACAAATGAGTATAATCCTATAGCCCATGCTTAAACTTCAAAATATGTAAGTGACTTCACCAGAGACCATTATATCCTATATGAAGTCAAAAGTATAACAGAACTGTCTCCTCAAAATGGAATCATTCAGCAGACTGAAACATTGAGCACACCAGGGAAGGAATAAAATATTTTATTGAACCATTCAAAATAAAAGGTGATACCTAAAACATACCCCGCTGTTATAAAGAGTCAATGCATAAAAATTAGCATGGAAAAGTCTTATCTTACCTTTAACTACACCTAGCCTCTCAAATACAAAACTGGAAAGTGTTGGAAAACAGAACTTATCAAAGGCACAGTGTAGCAGTCTGTGCAAGTGTAGCTGACTGCCACCAGTGACCTGCATGCTCGCTAGGAGATAACTTACAGTGGAACTGAGCTCCAGAGTGCAAAGCCAATGCCCTCGGCAGGGCTAGAACGAGGCATTCTTCGGTTTATTAGCAAACGGCAAAAATCTAGTTGCGAAGCATATTAACTCACCTTTTAAAATCTTTGTGGTACATTCTGGTTGACAATTTCCAGGTCATAAACATTTAACTAGTAGGTGAGGGGGGTTAGAAACCTTGGAAGTGGCAATGGGGAGGTGAGAGTGGGTAATACCTAGATTCAGCTACTAAGATTTGTGACCTCAAGCAAAGCCAGCTTTTCTGGTAAATCTGTTAAAAGGGAATGAATGGGATCAAGTAAATCAGTCACACGACAAATTCTGAAGTATTCTTTAAATGCCGTAACATTAACATTAACCTCATTTCCCACTTGCATTCGTTGTAATTGCCTAAAATTCCGTTATCTTCAAACGAGTTTTCATAATATCATAAGACAAAATTTAAAATTTTAAAACATTGTTTATCCTCAAATCCTGCTACCAGCCATTACAGACTGTTTCTAGTGCAGTGGGAAGAGTATAGTGTGGAAGCTGAAAGGCCTCTAGTAAAATTTTGTGTTGTGGTACAAAGGTTTGGTTCCCCACCCCTGGCTGAAGAATTTAACCTCTTCAAAAAATGATGGTGGGGGAAGAGGCTATAACTTAGGCAGTACCAGGAAAATAAAGCCATGTCCCTTGTCCCAGTAGTGGCTCCAGAGTCTGGGCTCTGCATTCCCCAGAAGCATTCACCACACAGAACCCCAGCTCAGGCATGAGGAAGAGCAGGAGCTGTTACAGATCACAGCACTTGCAGCATCCATGAAGGCTTTTTGCTTGTTAAGCAAAATACTCTATCTTTTGTGTTTAATTATGCACAATTGTGGTTCTCCTCTAAAATAACAATAAACAAACACTGGCTTCTTTCTTGTAGAAGAACAAAGCTATACATCTCCAATTTAGGAACTAAGAAAGATTTTAAAAGAAGAAATAATTTTTTTTTCTAAAGGAGTTGAGAGTTTGTCTCTCTTCTCCAAACCACATTAGACAAAGTTTGGTGGATGAAGAACAAATGAGCCCCGTAGGCATAGCCAGTCAGCATATTCCCTCTCAAGTCTCTTAACATCTTGCAGAAGGAACAGATGGTTCAAGGTAGTCTGACGCGTTTGAGAAAATCCAGGCAATTGGAGCAGGAGATCCAGGCTCTGGACACTGGCACGTTCTGTGAATCTGGATCATGGTTTTCGCAACCAGCCATGAGCCGATGAGTCTCTACTCTGTCATGGCAGAGATACACCAAACCTGTTATTACCATCCATTTTAAAATTCTCTTTGTGGGGTCGCCTCCTATCTTCCCTAGATTACATTAAAAGCAGTCTTATACCATGGTTTAAGCTTTGACTTGGGAAGAATTTACCATCTGGAGACTTTGGAGAATTAGTTAATCCCTCCTCACCAGTTGTTTCACCTCTGAAATGCAAAAAATAATACTACACATTCATAGAGAGAGGAGATCTAACACTTGGTGGAAAGCCTAACATAATGTTTGGCAAATAGTAGCGATTATTGATCATTACTAATATTTCTACAAAGTACTCCTTACAATTTTTCTTGTGAATTTATTCCCATTCTCAGAGCCTGACCAAAGTGACCTGGGCTACAAGCCTTACTTTCTCCATCTAAAACACCACATTGAGATTTTTTTCTTGATTCTTTCTAGATTCCCAAGTTTTACAGAAGGTTATCAGAGGATAAAAACTCAAGCCAATACTCTAGGTCAAGAATGGACAGATCATAGGGTCAAATTCTGTGGGCCACCGGTTTTTGTAAATAAGATTTCATAGAAACACAGCCATGCCAATTAGATTATATGACATCTACAATTAGTGTCCAGTTATAAAGACAGAGTTGAGTAGTTGCCACCATATGGCCTATAAAACCAAAATGTTTACTATCTGGCACTTGCCAACTCCTGCTCTACTATAAACTGTAAAACCACAGCAACTCTTAGTTATTAGTTTTGAAAAGGACAAGGTAAAGAAGGTCTGAAAGTCCCCAGGCATTGGAAACATATTTAATGATAACTTTATAATGGGAATATTTTTTGGTATATATCACATATTTACACATGTAAAAGAATATCTGTAAAATTATTTTACAAATGTAATCTCATGTGATGCTGTTAACATCCAGATAAGGCAGCCTGGGCATTTATTTTCACAAATGAGATACAGAAATTAAATGCTAAGAAGTATTTTTTAAATTTAGTTTACAATTGGGTCTTTCTACAATACCCTTTTATTGAACAACAACAAAATAATAACATAATACTCGTATACCCTTTTCTTTCTGTAATAATGAGCTACTAATTGAAGGTCTCCAGTCTTTGAAGAGCACAGCTTCATGAAATTTCCATGCTGGAGACACCATGGTCCTGTTATATAGCTAGAGTTTAATTCATTCAAATCTTAGTCCCATAATCTGAGACAGCACTGCCTGTGCTGCAAACAATAATTATAGAGCAAACAGAGGGTCACAGAGTCCCTGTTCCCCTGAGTACCCTCTGTCCCAGTATTGTGCTGTTGGAAGAGAAGGTGTTAGTACATTCCCTCATGAGCTTCTGTAAATGTGCCCCAGTTCAATACTGTGTTACAGAAGGCTCCTGGAGGGTGGAAAAAGGCCTTATGCATTCATCTCTTCTGTGACAATGTGACAAGAGCCAAAGTAAAGTGATGACAAATCACATCCCAATCTCCTTCTTAGTAAATTTGAAAAGTTTGAATGATCCCATTTCACACAACTGTCATGCTCCTTAACTAGCTAATGGTTCCTACTGGTACTTTATTCTGGAAATTGGCAGCCTAGCACTATATTTAAAACTAGAAGAACAAATGGAAGCCAAGACATTGAGTAGGTCTGTTGTAAATATTTCATCAGAAGGCTGGAGATGACATCTGGATAAAAAAACATTTAGCGCAAACCCAGAGATACGGTCACTAGAGATGTAGGCCTTCTGATGGTTAAGGAGTCAACAGCATTCCCAGCAGTGTTTCTCAAACTTTATCATGTATCAGAATCTCTGGAAGGCTGGAAGTGAACACATTGCCAGCTTCCTCTCAGAGTTTCTGATTCAGTGAGTGATGCTGCTGCTATGGCCCAGTGACCACATTTTGAGAGCCACACAGCATTCTGGAATCTAAGCTCTCTATGAGTGTCCCCACACTTTGAATGTGCCTGTGGATTTCTTTGGGTTATTATAGAATGCAGATTCCAGTTCAGCAATTCTAAAGAAAAAAGAGCAGAAGGGTTATTATCTTGTTGAGCAGCTCCTAGTCCATGCTGATGCAGTGTGTGTGACCCAAGAGGATTTCAAGTTGGGGTTAGCCAGGGATTCCAAAGTGTTGCCAGAACCTGAGATCTATTTATTTTGCAAGTGGAATTAACTTTTGGAAGTTTCTAGGAAGTTATAGCATCCTTCAAGACTTTCAGTTTGCAACAAGTATTTTTCCCCTGAATCCAGTGCTTTTCTTCCTTTCCTTTTTGTCTTCCTTCCTATATTTCCCCTCTCTTTTCCTTTTAAATTCACCTACAATCTATGAATTAGTTACCAAACTGAGGCCATCTTACCATAGTATAGACAAGTCTGAGAGTCAGGTCACCTGGATTCTAGTTTGTACTGTGGTTCTTATAAGCTGTGGGGTCACAGAATGATTCTTGGTCTCAACTTCTGCTTCAAAATGATGGGGCTGTCCTGAGTGGTCTCTAAAGCCCTTTGAAACTCTCAAAGACTCCACTGTGTGCAATGCAATCAAAAGTGCACTTAAAAGCAATAGTACAAATGCTGCCACCTTTGGGTAGAAAACATAACTTTAGCTGAAACACAACTTTCAAGGAAAAGACATTTTACTGAAATTTTCATGGCCTGTAGCACCAATGCCAATTACTATTTCTTCCCCATGGTTACAATTCAAACTGAAATCCCTTTTAACATAAACTTCAGGTACAAACCAATATGTTTGATTTTGAGGTCATTTGCTTTTACATACATTAAAATTATACAGCCTGATCCATATTCTGTGAATTTGTAAAATTAATTTATTTGAGGCAATATTGGGTGACAACACTCTATGTGATTCAGAAGAACAGGTTGACATTTTCTCAGCTGTACATCACCTCACCCCACCCAGTCCAGATGTCCCATTAGGAATGTCGATGGTTTCAGAAATTTTGAATCAAACTAGTTTATAATGCATTCCAATTAAATTATTGACTAGTAATTGAACAACTCCAAAAATGCACTCTAGAGAACTAAATTTACCTGGATTTAAATTTTTGACCATTTTACTTTCTAATTGTGCCTTTTGGCAAATCATTTAACTTCTTCCATGGCTTTCTTTTGTTATTTGAGGGGTTAAAAAAAAAAAGTAACTGTAATAAAGTCCTTGGCAAAGTTGTTGACACTTGGTAAGCGCTCAGTAAATAGGGGATATTAGCAAACAATGCCTGCAGGGCCATCTATGATATTGAGAACAAAAAGAGTTTTGAGGCCAGAAAATTGGTCAATCTTTGGCTGTTCAAATTTTTTGACTTTGTACAGTTCACTGAATCTTTTTGAACCAGTTTCTTCATCTGCCTAGAGGCCATCACCACCTTCTAGAGTTGAGAATTAAGTTATATTGCTATTAACTGAATTATGCACATCCCAAATCCATAAATTGAAGCCTCAGTCCCATGTCACTTTATTAGAGAGAGGGTCAATAGGAGATAAGGTGAAATGAAGTCATAGAAGTAGGACCTGATTCAGTAGGATTGGAGTTCATATAAGGAAAGACCAGAAAAGTGGTTGCCTTCCACACCCCAAGCAGAGGCCACGTGACTATGACGACAGTGCCTTCTCAACCCCAAGGAGAGGTCTTACCAGACACTGACCCTACTGGGGCTGTGACTTTCAAATGCCTTACTGTGAGAAAATTGATTAATCTATGGGTTGTTGAATCTACTCAGTCTGTGGTATTTTGTGACCGGCACCTGAGCAGAATAACACAGCTATCAAAATTCAGTGTGCATAAAGCACTACAAGGACTTTGAAAATGTTTTCTTTCACCTTCCTTCTGCTCCCCTACCCCAATGAAGAGAATGTTACAATTATTCTTCATTGTTAAACACAATTCTAGAGTAATTTAAAATTTCCACAAGACACATAAATGCCTTAGAAACATACTTTTATCTGTGTCCTTCCACCCACAAACTGGAGTAGCATGTCAGTAGACTTAATGTTTTATTTTTTTCCAGTCTGTAAACAGTCATGGAGTAATGGAAGATGTTTATAAGTCAAATGAGGTTGGACCTCTTCACTGCTGTCACCTGCAGATGGCACTCTGGGAATAGACAAGTGGCAGAACTAGTAAGAGATGTCCACATGGTGTAGAACCAAACATATTTGGGTTTGTAATCCACTAAGACTCAGTTAAAATTTTTTCACGATAACATGTTCACACAATGGAAAGTGATCAAGGTTCACACAAGGGAAAGTGATTCCCAGTTTATTAAGGGGAAAACCATGTTAGGCCCTACAAACTTGTCTCCTGTCCCAGTGGAGGAAGCATAATTTCCTAAGAGGGAAGCATTTTTCTGCTCAGTGAACTGGAGACTGTGTCTCCAAATAAAAAGGAGGACCCTTTGGTATTCTTTGCAGCAGGACTGCAAAAGAGAGAAAGGCAATTTTAAAACTTTATCACAAGTCCTTAAAGATCTTTATATGTCCCTCCAATTGCTTTCCAATTATATTTTTGACCACTTCTTTTTTCCCTTTAGCCACACAACTAATTACTCCTTCTTGCTTGTTTCCGGTACTTCCCTTTTTTTAGTCTTTACTCATTTTCTTACCCTGGAATATATTTTTTCCCCCAACATACTGGGGTTTACTGTTGGGTCCCATGTCACCACATTCCATTCTTTTCTGTGTTCTGGAAAATATTTCAAATATGTTTGTAGAGAAAGCAGCCTTCAAACATAGAGATAATGTCTCTTGCAAGTACAAAGTTACCAGCTTACCATTAAATAAAGATCTGGGTTCCATAAACTCAAGATTTCTTCCTCTAATACAATCTACGGCACTGCACGTGCAGCTGTCTTTGTAACTTCCTGTGTAAAGTAAGACTTGGGGAATGAACATTTTAAATGCTGATACTCTGGCTGCTGCTATAATGCTGCAAGTTCTAAGCTGTTCTTTGTTTCTGACCCAAGAGTCTCATGTCTTCTGTTAGCATCCATGAAACTGGAGCAAGCTAACTTCAAGCCCAGTCCTCCATAATTGACAGCTATTTCATCCCTCACCCCCAGTTCCTGATTATCTTTTAAAGGTCCCTTTTTCATAAAAACACCCTAAAAATACCCTGGCTAGTTTGCACTTGTGTCTATAAAGTAGGAGAAATAACTGCGTCACAAGTCAGAAGTCTGCCCAAGTATCTACCTGCTTGGTTGTTGTGTAGATTAAACAAATCAGCACACATAAACTATAGGTGCCAAAAATTGCCTTCCATTTTGTATGCTACAAATTTATTTAGGTATATTATTTCTTCTACTTGTCTTCAGTTTCATTGTAAATAGGAATTCCAGTGGATTAATCTTGATGACCTAGCTCAAAAGAGGAGGCATCGATATTTTTAAGTAATTCTTTCATTCGAAAACATTTACTTATCATCTGCTATGTGCCTGGGACTGCTCTATAAATGAGTGATAAACCAGTAATTATTAATATTGAAAAGGAGCAGGGGAAAAATTACTAAATTTAAATTTAGGATTTTTTTGTTTCTAAGGATATAAAAAGAAGGATTTGAGGAAAGCATTTGAGACAAAATGAGAACTGTGCTGTATCAAATAAAGTTCATGTTTATTTCATTTAATGCTCAATTTTTTCAAAATAATCTTATTGTTTCCATTGTCAGGAATGGATAAAAATAAATGCTATAGAACTTCTAAGACTTTTTATTTAATTTGAAAACGATTGGGGTGCTTTAGAACACCTTTACTTTCTCATTTGTTTGGCCATTCTGTGCATCTGCGACTTTCCTTTTCAAACCAGTCTCCCATATACTGTCTTCAGCTCTCTGTACATGGGGCATAGAAATCAACTTTTTCCTGAAGGCAAGTCTCTGGTTCAGTTTGATTGGTGAGCTCCACCCTGTGCCAGGTTTTGGCATCTGACTCTGGTAGAAAAGGTCTCAGCATTGTAAGTGTAGGAAGGGTGGAGGCATCCCCATGACTTCACTCTTTCATTGAATGAATAGGTTTCTCTCAGATAACAGCCACTCTGAAGCATGCCAGCTGGAAGGGAAGGGCCAATTTCCGAAAAACAGCAGCCCCACTACTCATTCATTCAATCTTAGGCGTCAGTGCCTGAGAAAAACACTTTGCTAAACCATAGCTTTGGCTACTCTAACACTATGTAAAATACATTTGCATCTCCCTGAAAGGTATCTGGAAAGACAGAAACATGCCATAATTATAATCATATTTGCAACAACAAAAATAAGTATTGCTATGTATCAAAGGAGATGCTTTTTCTTCTTTCTTGATACTATTCTGTGCTAAAAAGACAACAGTAATCCTCACATATTATTGCCTTTGCTTGTTGCTGGGATCCTACTGCCAATTTAATTTCCTCTATGTGTTTATTTTTTACTAACTCAATCAGCACAAAGCATAAGCAATGGTAAAATAGCATTTTATAACTATAAAGTAGCATCAGAGTTATGAAGGGGACCATTCTGGAAGATCAAGTGACCCAAAGAAAATGGAAGGTAGAAAATGTCAGGGTCCTCATTTGTTTCCTTATCCTACACATCATCCTCCCAAGAATTTGCAACTTTTCCAGCAAGCCTAGCATGTAGATAGACTTAAATATGTATTCATTGAATCAAATTGAAATGTATTTATTAAATTTTAAGGAAACAATCCATTAGCGGCACACCTGGTTGTGGACTTTAGACATACCCTAGGTCAGAAGTTGTATTTATTGCCATCATTAGTTTAGAGCTGTATGCTCTCCATTCAAAGCTATGTCGAAAGATGAGTCAGGTTCCAGTGCCAGTGTTTTCAGAAAGTTGCATTATCTACCTCAGTCAATAGCCAGGCACAAATAATTTTCAGTGCAAAGAAGTTTCCTGCAGTCATCAAGTTCTATTTATTTTCCAAAAATAAAGGAATACCTTTCTATTACCCAAAAGGATAATGTGCTTGAGTGAAATACCTTTTTATTGACAGTTACCTGACAGATGAATGTAGAAATAATGCAGGGAGCATATTTCTATGTAAAATGATTTTTATATTATTAAAATCACTCATTTATCTAGCAAGTTGATGAATATTCATTGATGACTTGCCCTTCTGCTATTTAAAATTAGGAGCTGAAAAATTGCTGTTAAAGGATTATAGGATCTTCCAAACCTGGAAGCTTCAAGACTAAATCCCAGCTCTCTTAAGGGAGCTCCCTGGGCTGGGGAGAAAGCTTGGGGATATAGGTGAGAAGTGAATCTTTGGATTTCTCTGGGTCCTAGTCTACCCCAGATTTACTTGGTACATCCCTTCAGAAGGAGCCAAGTTTAAGTTCAACGTAATTCTACCTCAGAGGATACTCTCCTTACTTGTTTATTCTTATAAATTCTTTGGTGATGAATAATTTGAAATTTGAAAACAATTTAAAATAAGTGGAAAATGCAAAGATTGTTTCATTGTTATGAGTATTGTTTTAAATAGTGGGTAAGACTGTTTGTCACATCTTTTTTGTGTCAAAAGTGTTTCTGGGCCCTCCCTGGTGGCGCAGCGGGTTAAAGCACAGCACTAAGAAGCTAAAGCCACTTCCGCATGAGTTCGATTCCCGCCTGCCCCGGAGGTGACCACATGGCGCGGCAGACCTCTCCTGACCCGCCCGCTGCTTCCCTCAGCAGTGTACTTCGTCGATCTGCCTGTTCTGCTCCCCACTCTGTCTCTGGTGAATTCTCTCACCCTCGGCATCTCTGGCCTGTATCCCAGTTCTGTATGCACAAATAAATAAATCTTAAAAAAAAAAAAAAGTGTTTCTGAAGCCAAAAAACGTGTGCTTGAGCACCAGCCCACCTGCCTGCATGATGCTGAATCATGAGTTCCATGTCCCAGAACTTCTCTTTCCCTATCTAGTAAAACATCTGTCCTCTCTTTGATATGAAGAATGAAATAATGAGTGTGAAAGTGCTTTGAAAGCTGTGAAGTGTGGAGTGAATGCAGGGATGACAGTAATCATGATGATTACTAATAGCAGGTGGTTTTCAACACTTTCTCCCCAGTAGAACTTAAACTTGAGGAAAGTAAGCTCTTTGTTTAGCTGCTGTATCATCAACACCCAAGGAGTATTGATTAATAATAAAAGTGTGAATTCATGGTTCACATATATTGCCAATTTTTTCCTACTTGCTTATAATTGTTAATAACAAAAAAAACAGAAGCAGAATTATATTTACCATTTTTTTAAAGACCTATTTATTTGTGCACACAAGAACTAGGGTACAGGCCATAGGTAAAGGGAGGGAAGGGAATTCACCAGAGACAAAATGGGGAGCAGAGCAGGCAGATCGATGAAGTACACTGCTGAGGGGGGACAGCAGGTAAGACAGGAGAGGACTGCTGTGCCATGTGGGTCACCTCCAGGGCCAGGGATTGAACTCGCACTGAAGCAGATGTGGCTAGCTTGCAGTGCTGCACTTTAACCCATTGTGCCACCAGGAGGACCCAGAAGTTGTTTTTTAATGTATACTCTTCAAAGCTGTCTCAGCAATCTTCCTAAAATACAAATATAATATTCTCTGCTCATATATGATTGACAGCTCACCTAGTATTTTAGATTACCTTTTAAAGACAGTAATTAACAAGAAGGATATTTTATGCACTGGCCCTTCTCTGCCTATCCTAACTTTTATAGAACTGCTTGAGAGTCTTTTAGGAAAATCTGGAAGCCATTTTGGTCACTGTTATACTCCTCTCCCCCTGTCAGCCAGAGACAGGTGTACTTTTTGTCTAAAGATAACCAGTGATCTAAAAATATTTTTCTCTTGTCATCTGGGGACAAGAACTCAGTATTAAAGTATGTGCACACTAGAAACTGAACACTGCTGTGTATAATACAAGCCATCGACCATAGTTAGTTTCTGTGTTGTGTGGCAAAGTGGAACATGTGTAGATTTTCTATTCTCAACCAGAAAACTGGTCCAAAAGCTACATCAGGATACCTATACAAACTTTATTCTCAGTTAACAAAAGATTTTACTGCAATAACATAGGAGACTCCATGACTCTTAGGAAGCAATGGATTATATTGTGTCTCTACATGGTTATGGGCCAGAGTTCATCACCACTGTCTTAGTTTTCAGCCTACTCTAACAAAAACCATAGACTGGGCAGCTTAAACAGAAAACATTTATGTCTCTCAGTTCTCTGGACTGATAAGTCCAAGATCAAGTTTTCTGTGGACTGGATATCTCATGAATATCTGCTTGCTGGTTTGCAAATGATTGCGCTCTTGCTTTTTTTTTTTTTTTTTCTCATGGCATGGTAGAGAGAGGGATCATCTCTCATGTCTTCTTAAAAGGGCACTAATCTGATTCATGAGGGTTCCACCCTCATGACCTAATTTCCTCTCAAAGACCTCATCTCCAAATACCATTGCATTGGGAATTATGATTTCAACATTTGAATTAGGAGGGACCCAAGCATTCAGTCCATAGCAGCTTTTGTAATGACACATCAAAACTGTCCAGAGAGAAATGGAATACATTACAAAGTAGAATGTAACCCTTAAAATGCATTACAAAGTAGAATGATGGACCTGTGTAAGGGAAGCGCACTCTTCCCTATGTATGCAATATCTTACTCATCATCTTCACTTGGCCTATTAGATTGTTCTGCTGCTAGAATGAGCTTTCGTTCTGAAAACTCTCCCTGGTTCCTAGGCCCCATACTCAGAGATTGAATATATTTCATTCCCATATGCTCCACCAGCAACATCTGCTCTCATAGGACCTATGATACATATGATTTGTATTGGCCTGTCTGTCTTCCCAGTAGGGCTGTGATTATACATTTTGAGGTCATGTTGTATTGTCACTGTTCTCCAACACATAAGCATCTGATGAGAAACACATTATGATGTATTGTGAACACAGGTGAGACTTTATTGACTAGTCTCTACTAAACCAGCAATCTGTCGGTGATTCTGAATTTTCCTGTTAATTTTATATTTTCCACTGAGCTAACATAAACTGTTTTTGTTGGCAATGTGAAACCCGAAGTCTGCTTTAAACCAATTGAATGTTTAGCTGAAACAAAACCAAACCCAAAATCACACTAACCTCAGGAGACTGAAAACTCCATATTATTTTACAAAAAGAACATTTACCTGCTTTCAATGTGCAATGAGTTGCCAAACAATCTACTTTCCAATAACCTCAGAAAATGATCAGGCATGATCCTGCCTGGGATGGTTCCACTCTACAATACAGAGTAGAAAACTGCTGGCACTCTTTGGAATCCGTGATTTCCCAAGTTGAGCATAACCTGCATTGCTAATAGTTCTTCATCTCCCTCTTGAAGATGAAAGCTGCTTCTGTGATGTGCCCCTACACAGAGCAGATGTTCCAGTTGGCTTTACATAAACAAACCATTCGCCCAAGTCAAGACTTGTTCCTACCAGTGCAGTTAATTAACCTGTCAGTTAATCAATTGTTTATTGAAGAGCAGGAACTATTCTGACCATTGAGAATATGCTAGTGAACAAAACAGTGAGCCCTGCCTTCAAGTAGCTCACTCAATTCAAGAAGTATGGTAGTACTGGTTGATGGTAAACATATAAATAAAATTATAAGAAATATCCAGGGTAATAGAAAAAGGATTTCCTGCTTAAAGGAAATAAAAGTTAGGTCTTTGCTTTATAGAGTGACTGGCTCAGAGCCAGAGAAAGCACTAGTTGTAAGGATTATTATTGGAAAGAATTTGTTGTAATTAGGTAAACCACGTACTATTAACTCTGAGCTACAGGGATATGGAAATAGAGAACCTCCTTTAAAATGACACTGGCAGCTATGGGATTTTGCCTGTGGGCTGCAGTGGGATTTAGCATAGAACTGTATTATTTGGCACAAAAGTAATTTTCCTTCTTCTCCTGTTTGTCTCCAAGGAGCAATATGAGCTATTAAATGTATATAATGAAGTAAAAACCTGACTAGTTGAAAGGAAATTAGGGTACCTTGGCTTTTCTGTGTCAGCCTGACTAAAGTAACTCATTAGTGGTCAATCCTATCATAGAACCAGAAACACCATGTACCACAGGGGAGACAGCACGACTCAATTTTGACATATCTGTGCAACACCTGAACTATCATTCACATGGATCACTTATTTTACCTAAAAACCAAAGTTGATGTCACCATGGATGGAAAACCAATATCACTGCCATAAATAGACACAGCCATGAAAATAAATGTCATAAATCAAGCAATACCATTATAATCTAGCTAGAGAGTGTCACCTACTGAAGCCTCTAGTCTTTTGAGGTGGTTTCAAGGCTTTGTTAAAGAAATTGGCAACTGTTAGACTTCTGACGTAGGAAGGAGGTAACTTTTTTGAAACCATTAGAAAGAATACTTGAGAACTAAAAATGGAACAACCCTTTGTGATTCAGTATTAGTATCCTGTCCATGCATATGCTAAGATAATATCTTGTTCTGTGTTGGAAGGCTGTGCATTTTGAGAAACTCTAGGCTAGATAACCTGGAGAATGACTTCCTGTGCTGAAATAGTGCACATCTAGAGACACGCCTCTCTGAGACACACCTTCTCATTGGGGACTGGGAGAAGAAATGCTATTTGAAGTTCACCAAAAGTTGCCCAGCTGACTTCTTCTTCTCCCAGCCCAACATCTCTACTACTCCCCTTTTCTGTCCTCTACGTGTGGGAGGAAGGATAGCCAACTTAGCCTGGAAAGTGATCTTCAACAACACGGAAGGATGTGGGAGAGAAAAAAGAAGAGGGCCCGAATGGAAAAAGAGATGCAAATCAGTTACAAAACCATAGACTGGAATGATCCCAATGGAGGAAAATCTCACCTCCTCAGTTAAGTGTTGAGCTTGCAGAACACCTGACATGAGGACATTTGAAATCTCTTTTGTGGAGGCAGTATGTTGAAATTTAATGCTTAATGATGTTTGACTTTCACACTGATATGTAGATTCCTGTAAACAGTGACACCTAAAACTCTTATCATAGGACAAGATGCCCCCTCTCCAGGATTTTCCAGTTCGTGAAGAGAAGCATCCAATTCTTAATGAAGCCAAGCAGGATTTATGGATTCTCAATCTTTTTTTTTATTGACTACCCCATTGGTCTTTCTAAGCAGTCTCTTTTTTGGCTTTGTTCAAGCAAGGAATTAGTCATAATTTAATTTAAGTCAAAAAATTAATGAGTTCTCCCCCTTTTTTTTTCAGTTATTTATGAAAGACCATTTAGTTCTAGGTGCTCAAATGTTATGGTTTATGTTTTGCCTAAATCTTTCCCGTAAGACAATACATTTCTATGATTTCAGAAAGAGAACTCCCTCTTGTGGCAAGAGCAGTTGTTGCAGACAATTCTAGAACTGAGTTCTAAAATGCTGAAGAACAGGTTAGATCTTAGAAACACCCTGGCTTTACAGGTGAGGTAACTGAAACCCAGGGAAAACAATTTTTATCTGATTAGTGACTGAGCCAGTTGTAGTCAGAACTCCTGTTTCCCAGTGTAGAGTATTTTCTCTATATTATAGAAGTTTAAGGACTGCCCCATCTGGTATGATTTTTTCCTCTTACTATTCAAATTTCTGTGTTGACTCTGAACAAATCTGGTGGAGAAACCATCCCCAGTCTGGATAGACTACATCTCCTTTGTGCTTCTTGGTGAGCTTTCTCTTATGATGCAATGAGCATTTTTCAGAGCTGGGCTATAAATTGCATCCTGTATTCCTGACAGCAGTTTGGCCCACAAAACAAAGACCACTTCCATCTCTTTAGGAATAAGTACCATCTCTCCATCCATCACTTGGATGCTGCTTCAGATGTAATTGTCTTTAATGATTTTTGGTTTGTTGTGAGAATAAGTACGGTCAAACAAAAAATAGGGGTGGGGCTACAGAAGGACAGACCACAGAACAGCTTCCTATCAGGGTAATGATTGTAAAACTAGGAATATGATGGGACTCTCCTTACCTTGCTATTCAAAATCTGTTCCACGGACCAGTAGCATCAATATTGCCAGGAAGTCTTCCAGAAACTCTGATTTAGTGGCTCAGGAGCTGAAATTGTGTATTTCTCACAAGCGTGCAGGTAATATCAGTATTTGTGGTCCATAAACTACACTTTGATAAGCCAGGGTCTAGAGAAAATTCACTTACCCATCAAAATTGTAAAGCACAAATCAACGTTCTGTTGTCAGGTGACTGAGTACAACTTAAGTGAAGAAAAATGACAAGTTCTCTGATCTCATAAGCTTGTGACAAGAGCTGATACTTACACGGTCTAGCAAATTTTGTTCCACTTACTGTCAGTTTTAGTCTCCATTGAGTAAGGAGAAAGACATGAATTCTGAGACCCCAAGTCCACTTCTCACCCTACCCATAATCTTAACTGCGGTCCATTATATAACTTCAAGTCTTCAAAACAGTTTCTACTTAGAACAAGTTAAAGTCTAGGTCTGTACACCCAACCTCCACTATCTCCTATAAATTACCTGTTAGGTCCCCTTGAACCAAGAATTCTGTTACTAACAGGGTTTCCCAGTAGAAGCAATAATCATTGTGTCTGCAGTAACCACGAGGCAATGGAACGCCAGGAAGTGAGGGCATTTGGAAAAAGAACAAAGCAGCATCAGGGATTTTTGGAGGAAAGGGAAGTTGGATGGTCCAGAATACACTCAGTTATCACACAGCAATTCTGGTGACATCTGAGATGAGTAAGATTCACATTGGTTCACAAATACTTTGATATGTAGTCTATAGAAAAATGTTTCTCATTCTTATAATATTTTGACAACATCAATTATGGATTATAGCCTCAAGCTTTCTCCTACTATGATGAGTAAAATGATAAGACTTTTGAAAAAGTAGCTCTAGTCTAGTTCTGAGTTGGTGTAAATAATTCCGCTTAGCGAAGCAAATGTCAAGACTCCCTTTCCCCACTGGAAGCAGGTGGGCAGCACTAAGATGGAGAGGCATTCCTGGCAGGCCCTTTCTGGATCTGATTGGTCAGATGCTCTGGAAAAACAGCCTGTGAGGTGAGAGCACAGGGAACTGGCTCACAGGGGAGCGCTATGGACAAATGTGCCTGTAATGCAGTCGTGAAGGATTGGGAACCATAGCTCTTTCCAGAAGGGATGGGGAAAGAGTGCATTGATTGTGACTCCAGGTACCTCTGAAGCTCACCCAATCCTAAGACCTCTAAAGGAGATGTGGCCTTTCAGAGATGTCCAGATTAAAGCTAGGAGGTCATGTGGCCTGTCCCGGGGCAGGGGTCCAACCTCAGATGAAACAACTTCCTGGGATGGAGGTGGAACTTCCTGGGATGGAATGATTCCCAGGCGGAAACCAGGTGCAAAGAGAACCTATAAAAGCCACCAGACTGGGAATGCGAGACCTAGTCCTGAAAGGGTGGAGGGGAACATTTGAGACCACACAACATCATCCACTCCAGGTACCGATTGCAACAGATCCTCTTATTTATTCCTCCAATAATTGATGTCTCAGGCCTGCTGTCTTCCAAATTTGGGAGTATTTGTCTAACAAAGTAAAATCATCTGGGGCAACTTTTATACAAATTCCTACTCTCTGAACTTATTTTTATGTGAAGGCAAGGTTGAGAACTTCAGGTCTAGTAAATCCAAGTTATTCTTAAATCTGAATGAAGGGCAACACTGTCCCTTAACATGTACGTGCGGTGTCTCAGGATTATATTTGGCTGACATGGGGCAAGACTGTGAACTGAGAATTCCAGCCACCACTGCTCCAAAGGGATTAATTAGAGATGTGTAAGGTGTTTAGGGGAATGAAACAGCCAACATAAACACATACACCGCCACCTAGTCCTGCTGCCACCTCCCAGGACTTTGCAGATGAGTTTTATTGGCTAGATTTTAAACGTTTGAAGCGTATAGTTTGTTTCTTTTTCTTTCTGTAACTCACAGTTTGTTTCTCTTTCTTCTTATTTTTGGTTCAGTGTCTGCCTTTGGGTCCTTGTATAAAAGAGACTTTTATCCACCTCGCTCTTGTAATCCCACCAATTTTGGCTGAAATACACTAGCTGTTAGTCTTTCATAGCAGAACAAACTATACATGAAGCCTCATCAGAATCATATCCACCGTTACAGTCATATGATATAAAAATAAAAATGCCATCAATGTATGACCTTTTCTATGTTACCAGCATTAGAAAAATCCATGTTCTTAGGATGTGCTTTTGTGTGTTGTGTTTTATGGTTTGGGTATACATTCCATGTTATAAAATTTTTTCAAATATACAAATAGGAAGTTGCAAATAGAAATGCAGAAAAAAATAGTATATTTGACAGTTTATATACATCACCTAGCTTCAGCACTTATTAATATGTGCCCCTGTTGTTCATCAGTGCTTACAGTTTTTGCTACTGCATCTCACCCATCCCTCCCCAAAACTGGTTTATTTTGAGGCAAATCCAGATGAATCATTCTAATATAAATAGTTCAGAAGAAATAAGATTTTTAATCTCTGTCAATATTACTAATTCATCAGCACATCTCTAGGAATTGATGTGAACTCTCAGTCTGTACCAGAAATGGAAGATTTCAGAATTATTCATTCAGTAGAAAGATAATGCTCGTTACTTAGGATACAAAATAGGAATTGAATGTATTATCTGTCTTCATGATTTTTGCTTGTGTGGAGGGTTTAGGTGGTAGGTAGGTAGCAGTTGGGGGTGGCAGTGAGCAGCGGGGAGACTTGTTGGCTACTGTGCAGTTTGTGGCAGTTGTGGATGTGGGAGGCACATGCTTTAGGAAAGCCTCTTTGCCAAAACTGATTTCTTGAGTGAGTTTTGAAGATACTTTCCCAAACGATGACAAGGAAGTTAAAATGATCCAGGGAGTGGGAAGAATCTATGAAAATCCTACTTTCATAGCACATTAAATACATATGTGCCTGTGTGTTAAAATCATTCTGCAAAATCCACCTTCCTAAGGGTGCCACTTTAACATCATTATGAAACTCGGCCACTCTTATTCCACACAGAACCTCCAGAATGAATCTAGTCACAAAGAGAGAGAAGGTCTACTCATCTATAACTACTTTCTCAGCCTACACCAACATTTCTAGCTTGATTCCCTCAACCTCCCCAGAAAAACTCTCAGTAGCTATTGAGAAAAAGGGGATGTGCATCTGGGCAAATCATAAGGCATGATCTATACAGGGTGACTCAGTGCTATCTTCTCAGCAAAGTATTACTCAAAGAAACTATTGAATTTGAATATGTGTGTTGTAACTTGAAAGAAATAGATAAATGATGGCTGTCAAGTTAACAAAATTAAGTAGACTCTGAATGTTGAGTTGTTCATTTTCTCACTTGTGTGCCAATGAAAAGCTGTTAAAGTGTTTTTAAGGAGATACAGGAATAATACTTAATGGTATTCAGAGGAATTTTGGTATGAAGTATTTCACAGACTAAGACATTAATTTAAAAAAATACTGTTATTTCCTACTCTGAAACTATTATGTGAAATAATATGTATAGGAGAGCAAAAATCTGTAGCCCATTTCATGGGGTGGGTTCTGACAGCAAGGTGGAGGGTTTTTTTTTTTTGAAAAAGATGTTTATTTACATGTAAACTTGGTTGTGTTAGGGTGTCTGTCTCACTGTACTGGGAAGATCTAATCTCTTTATCATTTTTCTGTGGAGAAGAAGGAACTTAGATATGCATACCTTCGCTTGCTGTGACTCTATTAGCAAACTCCCTAACTGATCTCCTCCTTTCTTGACCCAATACTTTTTTTTAACTCAGCTACTAAAAATGGCATCTCAGACCATGTGATGAATTGCTCAGGTTTGCTGGGGCATCTCATATATATGGGAGGTATGCATTATATTATTTTCTTTTTTTTCCTCTTATACATCTGCTCAATGCATATTTGATTATTTACAGCCTAGTTGATCCCAGAGGGGTCTGGGATGATTTCCTTTGTGCCCCAAAACAAGTTAAATCCCTTTTCATAAATAAATCTATTTAATCTTTGTAATAGACTTGTAAAGTAGATCCTAGTCTCAGCATCTCAGGGGCAACCTGGGAACCCCTACCTTGTACACTCAACATAGGTTCTGCCATCAGCTGGATAAAAATAAAGCATGCTCTTAACGCCTAAGACCTTCAGCAGAAAAGAACTTTAATAGAATTGTGTGCTTAGAGATAAAAAAATAATAGTTTCTCAGTGAAACACCCAAAGTTATACATACTCTTGTGCATAAATACCCAATCAAACAGGGTTGCCTCAAAGTGAGGCCACTGAGCCCAAATCTTGCTACAAGTTTTAAAACACCTTTTTGTAGGGAACCACAGGAAAGGGGCAGAAAGAGCCAGGTGAGTCTGGGATGAAAGAGCAAAATCAGAGAACCACTCAGGTTAATGGCTGCCATTGCAAGCTTCCCCATGGGTCTCTCACGCACATTTCTTCAAAATATCACAACATGTCTCAACTCCATATATCTACTTTCATGTTCTCCAAGCCCCTGGTGGAGTCCACAGTGGAGAAGGAAACAGGCCTTTCTTTACAAACCTTTCTGCTCGTGTGCCTCCTCTTCCAAGTCTTTTCTCTCCAAATTTTCTTCTTGCTGCTTAGATCTACCCAGGTTAGGTGGGGCAAAGAACTTGGACCCTCCCCTTTTATGGAGATTATATTTTAACACTAGAATGACATCCATTTTGGCAGATAAAGTTACAGACAGAAAAGGTTTAAGAAATTGGCCCAAAATCATACAAGCACTAAATCTGTTTTTGAATTTAGTTAGTATGATTTCAGAAGCTACAGGGTCCACTCTATGCAATATACCTTCACCCAAAAATTTTTGTTTTAACCTTTTATGACCTTCATGTAGAGTCAAGCTGTGTCATAGATCATTTTAAGATTATAAAGTTTGCTCTGTAAAAATCCCTGGTATTTTATGGCAAAAATGATATGCCTCTATACAAATGTCAACAGACTTTTATCTATACTGTAGTCCTAACGGGAAAGTTTATGTTGCCCACAGTATGGTATTAGGTGTGTGTGTGTGTGTGTACTGTAGGTTAGTGTGTATGGGTAGTACATCCATATGATGGTGTCTTTTGCAGCCATGAAAAAAATAAATTTAAAAAAATAAATTGGGAAATATATTTGAAATACATAAGTCAAACAATGCAAATAACTACAACATTAAATGTGTATAAAACTATGCGTATGTGTATGTGTGCATTTATACATATATATGCATGGTGTATCTTATGCATATATATATTCATGTAGTGAGACTGAAAGGAGAGAAGAGAAAAGAGAGGGTGAAAACAATATGCCACAGTAGTGATTAGAGGTTAGAGGTATTTGGAAAGATTAAGGAATAGTTTTATTTATTTTTCTATCTTCTATAATAAAGTTATGTTGATTCAAACTAAAAAAACTTTTTATTTTGTAACTACCTGTATTTTTAATTTTAAGATAATTAAAATTTTGGTTGAGAATCATGCATGTATTCAGCTTGTAATTGTGTTCTAGTGCTGCTATTCTATTTTATTTTTATATTAGGAGGAGGATAGGAGGATTTAAAGAAAACTCTCTATATAAACACTCTGATAAGCATGTCAAATCTTATCTTTATCTTGACCCATTTCTGAATGCTTTTAAGAAGAAATAATTCACATGTTTTTATTCAGGCTCCTGAAGGTCTTTTCTTCATTGATATTTATCTGACATAGGAAGCAGAATGATCATTTAGTACATATTTGCAGGAGGATACATTAAGATCAAAGATGATCAGAGACTGCAAAGTATTGTGTAGTGAATGATCTGCTGCAGTGCAGTGTTACATAGTTTTCTTCAGTTTTGCATGGAGTCATCCTTCCTTCATGCATACTGCATCCTCAAAACTGTCTTTTCTTTAAATAATGCAGTAAAGACATTAAATAATTTAAGTTGCAAACAGAAAGTATAAAAACCTTAAACAGAAAGAGAAAAGGTTGAAAAGAAAGAGATTAACATTTTTAGAGAAAATACTTGAAACCTTTCATGCTATTTAAGGAGAAAACCCACATGAATAAAAAGTGAGGGGCTGGGGGAATAGCCATTCTTTGTTAAGCAGGAAATTGATGATCTTTGTTAATTGTCTCATCTGAATGAGGCCTCTGGTACTGCTGATTAGATAGCAGAGTTCCAAGTAAATTTTAAATTACTTTATAAAACCGGCAAGCTTCATGCAGGAGCTTGAATTTATTGGAGAAAGATACTGTATGCTCTGGTAAGTGTAGAAGAAAAAAGCTGCATCTTGAAGAACCTGTTGAAAGATAAGATCTTTTCACAAAAGGTTTATGGTGTTCCATTTTCCTGCCCATACTGGTTTTCTCCATTTGTTGAGTTTTTTTTTTTAATGGATTTTAAATGTCTTAGGAAATAGAGAACTTTTCCCTGATCCAGTCAAGAGCCTGATAGTTTGCCCAGAAGTTGACTTTCAAGCTTAAGCAAAGGCACAAAATAAAGGTTCTCACTGAATGAAAAAGGTCTCATTGGAAAGTTGGAAAACTTTGGTTAAAGCAATTTTAAAAAATCCTAAAATCTTAAGATTCCAAATAAATAGCACTCAGAAGTGTACTAAATAATAGAATCACGTGGTATTTTCTTTCTATCTCAACCTGTATTTTCTCCATGAAACGCCTAGACCACACTGGCACCCTCTTCATCCTTCTCCTTGTCTCTTAGTATCAACACTTATCATGGACAGTTCACCCAACTGAGTAATAATGTAACAGCTGAAGAGTTTCAGTAAATGGTTTAAAATTGTGAAATTGTGACTGCTCTATTAGTCATTGATCAATGCACCTAACCCAGTGTTAAAAAAAAAAAAATTTCAACTGAGTAAAATTTAAAGAGCTTATTGGCTTTATTCAATGATTCATGAATCAGGCAGCTTTGAACTTAGCAGACAGAAATTCTAAGGAGCTGTACAAAATGAAACACTTTTCTAGGCAGAAGGGAGCAGGAACAAGGAAGTTACTTTAGATTAAAAAAAAAAATATGTGGGTTGGTTATGACAGGGTTACTTGCCCTGTAGTATTTATTAGGGAAGTTACCTAACCAATGCTGATCTGGTGATTCCTGGTTGACTGGTTTAAGATTCCGTTTCTGGGAGAGCCGAAACTTAACAAGTCTCTGATGATGTGCGGATTAGTGTGAAAACTCCATTTTTTTAAAAAAAGATTTATTTATTTTATGCATACAGACCTGTGATACATGCCAGAGGTACAGGGACAATGAGAGGATTCATCAGAGACAGAGTGGGGAGCAGAACAGGTAGAATGACGAAGTACACTGCTGAGGGGAGCAGCAGATGAGATAGGAGAGGTCTGCCATGCCATGTGGGTCATCTCTGGGGATTGAACTGGCACTGAAGCAACTGTGGCCAGCTTATAGTGCTGAGCTCTAGCCCACTGTGCCACTAGGGAGGGCCAAAAAACTCCATTTTGCCTGTTGTCTCTGACATGATAATGTTGACTGGTGAAAGGATGGGCAAACAGAGGCAGCAATATTGGGAGTCATGTCAGGAGATCTGGAGAATGCTGTCAGAGGTAAGGTCTGATCTAGTCATCGTATTTATTGGTCCACTTCAAGGTTACTTGCCCGATGGGGAGCCCAAACAAGCTTCACAATTACACTAATTTACATGCCTTGTCCCTCTAGAGTTAGAGGCTACAAATAATTCTTTCATTTTGGGAGCATGAGAGGCCCAAAGGGTGTTAATTCATCCTAAAGAAAAACATCTAAAACACATACTGCTTTTATTCATGAAGATAGTCTCTGCAGTATTATTTACAACAATGAAAAATAGGAAACAATTTCAATGTTTTACAATAGAGTTTAGTAAATTATGACACGTCAACCCAATGGAATATGGTCATTAAAATGATAATTACAAAAACCACAGAGATATATTTATAGTATATTTTATGTGAAAACTGTAGAATATAAAATGTGTTTGTAGTATGTTAATAACTTAATAAAGACATGGTTGTTTTCAGAACAATACTAGGACGGAGTACATAAATATGAAAATAGCTGTTTCAGCAGTGGAATATTACTATATTTCTCCTTTCTAGCTGTCCTAAATGTTTTTTCGTGACTTATTATTTATGAAAATTAGAGTCATGAGAGATAGTGGATGATGAACAGATAGATGGGTTGGAAACTTTAAAAAGGAAGATATGGGAAGAAAAAAGGCCATGTTAGGGGTGGTGTTGTGCAGCTATCCTGGGGCAGGTAGGTTCACTGTTGCTTCTAAGAGTTTAAAAGAGAATCTTGGCGCCCTTGGCATCATCTTCACAGGTTATATAGTAAGTTGGGGAAACAAGGCAGCAGGGAGGCAGCAACTTGAGCCCCCCCGTTTTCTTTACACTTTTCCTAGGGGTGCTCTCTGGAGTTCTCTCATGGCCTCAGCTCTTCTGTCATCACTTGTCCCCCCCATAGGCACCTTCTGCCTGCGTGACGCCGCCCTCTACCTTCCCTTCAGGCGAGGGTGTGCACACACGCATGTCCACACCATGCTCCAGGTGTCCACAATCAGGCACATGTGGACGCCCCATGCTCCCAAGTGCCTCTGCATCAACATAATCAAGGCCACAGGGGACAGCCACAGAGGCCCGTGGCACAACACACCATCAGGTGAGGTGAAGGAGTGAATTTTGCCATGAAGGGAAAAATGATGAGTTTTTACTTGTGGCATCGACCACCACACATATACTTTTCAGGAATCTTTTTCTGTCATTCTCAAAGTTCTGGTAATTAAAGGAGGAGGGTATGTACACATAGTAGGAGGACACAATTATTTTAATAAGTTTTTTGGAGTATAATCAATATAAAGGGAGGATCCAGTTTTTAAAACACATTTTGATCTTCCAGTAAGAATTTTTAATAATTGAATGACTTAGAAGATAAAGCTGCTAATAGGAACAATAAGGTGATTTTTACAAAAGTGTCCACTAAATTCCAACAAGACTGCACAGTTGCTTCTCATAAACCTAGTGGAATTTGTCCCAAGGAGCAAGTGGCAATTAATCACAGCTGTAGTTTGTAGAACCTGGATAATTAGCAAGTGAAAAGAAGACTCCTAAATTCAGTCAGAAAAAGGAGCAAAATAGATTCCTAAACTCAGTCAGAAAAGGAGCAGAGCACTTTAGACAGAGAATCATATGGCTGCATCCCCCTAGAAACTTTTGGGTTAGTACTGATTTAAATACATATCTGAGAAGAAGCTGAGAAATGATTGGATTTTAAGATGAAGACAGTGAGGGGAGGAGATAACTGCTCCTTGATGACAGGCCAGGATGCCTGGAAGGAAGGCCAGAAGCTTTGAATTTGCAAGCGTCTCTTCCTCAGTAGCAACACACAAACTTGTCATAGTGAATGAGTGACAAGTGGTCTGGACAGGCTTATCTTTGTAGAGATTTGTTGGAAATCTGGGAAAGTGGGATGAACACAAACACAGGAATCAGTAAACCTGAACGCCAGTTCAAATCCTATGGGGCATTCCTGTGTCCAGCTGGAGAAATCATTTCCGTGATTTCCATATCACTAAGGTGACTGATGATATCTCTAATGTGACTTATTCGATGTGTTACTATCAAGAGAAATATGATAAAACCTGAAGTACTTTGAACAGTCTGTACAATTGCTGTACCCATGGTCTATCAACAATCGTCATCAAGAACATTCTGGGTAATTATTTATCCAGTCAAAGTGACAGGGTTTACTTTCACCATTACTATGTAGACTTGCCAATTTCCTCTTTTCCTTTGATCAGGATGTTTTTAGGGAATTTTACTGTGAATCTGTAGGAAAGAAAAGGCTTGTTCCTGCCTAGACTCCATTTGGCAGAGAGTTTATCATTAAACATACAGAGGGCATGACTAACACAGGAGAAATTGCAGCTTTCTACCCAATGTAAGTAAATGGCTATTGGATAATAGACTATTGATTAGATAATTTGCTTCAGAGTCATTAGTTTTCACACAGAACTGAACCACTTCTGGAAATTCAGATCTCTAAAATTATGAGACTCTATCTGGCAAACACACATTTTCTGAAAGTGCCCAGTCTATTAAATGCAAAATCAAGGCCATGTGAGTCCAATCCTTTATCTAGAAAAGGGTGTTGCCTAGGCTATTACACTGACTTTAGGTGGTCAACTTTTTACCTAAAATTTTAACTTTCATTTTCCATTTAGTATCTTTGATGCCTTTGATCCTAGAAGTCTTAACTTCCACCATCTCTTAGGTTTTTTTCTAATAATGCTTAGCCCAGTTTTACAGAATGTCACTAAGTTTTGCACTGCTGACATTTTCTGCAAAATTCTTTTCATTTTTCATTTTGTTGCCCAAAATGTCAACATGCAAATGTCCTCTGAATTTGCCAACTTGTATCTGTATGGACATAAAATAATATGTGACAAAGACTAGCAAAAGAAATGATTAATGATACTGAATGCATTGCCTGTTCTTTCTATATGGGATTCAATCTAGGCTCACCTTTCACAGTTCAGTATGCTACCAGATCTCAAAACAATGCTCTAATTTTTAACTTTTAAATAACAGTATAGCAGTACTGGAGAACAGTGTTTTCCTCACTCACATTCTAATTATGATGCACAGTATTTTCATAAAATTTGATCTCATCTTCACTCAAACAGGCAATATTTAGCATTTCTGCATTCAATTTATTTGTAGCTTAGGCAAGTCTATAAGCAGACTTGCACTGTTCAATACTGGGAGAAAATGAAGAGAGGAGCCTGCCTCAGGGCCTCCTTTACAATGATTTTGTGCACTCTTAACTCTTGATACTTTGGGTAATCCAACTTTGTCAGAGGATTTAAGAGGGCACCGCTTGCCGGAGTTCACATCAGTTTATCTGATACATTATAATTCAAAATTCAGTATTACTTTTGTAATGTATCAGATACATTATAATTCAAAATTCAGTATTACTTTTGCTTATTAATGAGAAACAAAGTAAATGATGACAAAATTCTTTCACAAATTGGCGTCAGCGAATAGGAGCTACCACCTGGACTAAAAAAAATTTTAATTCCTAATGTCCATTTAATTTGGTCTCCCTAAGCAAGATCAAGCTATTGAGTCAGTTGCTATTAAATCCCGGATTATCTGAGGGGTTTAAGAATAAGGTGTTCCCTGTGTTAATTGCATGAATTGTATCCTTAAAATCCCATGAATTTATGACCAGATTTTAAAAACTTAAGCACTAATGAATGGATAAATGAAATGTGTGTGTTTACACAAACACACACTGGAATATCATTTAGCCTTAAAAAGGGAGGACATTTTGACTTACCCCACAATATAGATGAACTTTGAAGATATTATGCTAAGTGAAATAAACCAGTTACAGGCCCTCCCTGATGGTACAAAGGGTTAAAGTGCAACACTATGACGTATGAAATATCCACAGACACTGCAGCACATGCCAGGGGTTGGGGGTGTGACCCACATGGCACAGCAGACCTCACTTGTCCCACCTGCTGCTCCCCTCAGCAGTGTATTTCAGTTGATTGGCCTGTTCTGCTCCCCACTCTGCCTCTGGCAAATCCTCTCACCTTCTGCACTGCTGATCTGTACCCTAGTTCTTGTGTGAATAAATAAATCTTTAAAAATAAAAAAGAAGCCAGCCACAAAGGGATAGATATTGTATGATTTCATTGCTTACTTGAAGTCCTCAAATTCCTAGACATAGAAAGTGAAATGGTGGTTCCCAAGTGGGGATGGGAGTAAGTGTTTAATGGAAACAGAGTTTTAGTTGGAAAAGGTGAAAAAGTTGTAGAGAGGTATGGTGCTGATGATTGCACAGCAGTGTAAATGTGCTCTGTGCCACAGTAACTGTATACTTGAAAGTGCTTAAGTGGTAACATGATATGTATTTAACTACTTATGTTTAAATCAAGTTCATTTTCTTCCCATCATTGTTAATTTTCAGTATTTGATTTCTCCCCTAAGGTGTAGTCACTATTGTTCTTCCCCTACTGTGGGAAACTACTCCATCATCACAGCCCCTTGCTTTTCCCTTACCCTGTTTTGACTCCTCTCCCTCTGGCTTCCCTGTTGTAGGCCTCAGAGCTACTGTCTGCCTGCAAGTTTTTGTTTGTTTCTTTGTTTGTTTGGTTTCTGTATATTCCAATTTAAGTGAAACAACCCAATATTTACTTTTACCCTTCTGATTTACTTCTCTTAACATAATCCCTTCCAGCTCAGTCCATGTTGCCACAAATGACATGAGTTTATCTTTTGATCAATGAGTAGTATTACACTGTGACATATATACACCACATCTTCTTGATCCATTCATCTGTTTGGGAACATTTGGGTTGTTTCTGTAGCTTATCTGTCATAAATACATAGGAAAGCAGGTTTCCTTTCCCATTAGTGTTTTCATGTTCTTTGGGTAGAACATGAAACATTGCTCAAAGTGGAATTAAATAAAATAATCACAATTTTAAAAGATTAGTCTAAAAATCTTTTAAAAAATTAAAAAAGATTTAAAGAAGAGAGCCAATACAGTAAAAATTAAAAAAAAAAAAGTACAAAAGGTAGAGAGACACTGCCAAAAAAGTATTGACTCAAGGTCAGCGACCATTGACATAGAGTTTATTCCTTTTGGTAGACAACGCTCCAACACCAGGCCTGTTGCTTTGATTTCTCACACCCTTTCTCTATCTGTGCTTGCCTGAATTCCAGTCTGAGTTAAGGAGGACACTGTCACATCCATCCAAGAAGGGGTTACTGCTAGGAATTAGGATAGAAGCTACAGAGTGACAATCAGGATCACCTTCTTCACATGTAGCTGAAGGAGCTTACTGCAAATCTTCAAGCTTTACTTCCAATTAGAGAGTTTTCTGCAAACTAACTTGTCATTATAGTATTAAAATGTGCACAGAAGTTGGTCAACTATGTCATTCTATGTCTGTTTCATTTTTTTTTTTAAGATTGATGCATACAAAACTGGGGTACCGGCTAGAGTTGGGGGGAGCAGTGAGAGCATTCACCACAGACAGAGTGGGGAGTAGAACAAGCAGATGTAGTGAAGTGCACTGCTGAGGGGAGCAGCAGGTGGGACAGGAGAGGTTGGACACAACATGTGGGTCACCTCCCTGGCTGGGGATAGAACTCATGCTGCAGTGGCTGCAGTAGTTTCATGGTGCTGTGCTTTAATGCATTGTGCCGCCAGGGAAGGCCTGTTTTCCAGGTCTAATTCAAACAGGTCAAAGAAGGAGCTAAAGCTTCTGAAAACTGCAGGATATTAATCACCTGTGAGGTTTTTTTAATACAAATATAGTTCTCTTATATAAATATAGTACAATAAATACATAAAGCCCCTAGTTATCTGTTGTTCTGGGACCATGTGTATCATGGGTCATATTTTAAATGGTGGTGGCAAGACAACTAAGGAACTTGAAATATTAACTCTAGTTTCCGTTCTCTGGATTAAGTTTATTTTATTAACCTAGGTTTGTAAATTACAATAATTTTACTCCTTGTGTCTGAGTACACTCTTATCTTTGATCTTTACATGCTTTCTTTGTTTTATTTAGATTATTCATCTGCTTGTTAACTTATTTTGTCCATACAGAATTAATGGCTTCCAAATTAGTTTTCTTATCCATGAAATAAAGAAGTCAGATTCTCTGTTTTCTATGATTTCTTTCAGTTCTGGTGCTTCTTGGAGAGAATAAGGTCTGAAATGTGTTTGGCTGGATGCTATTATATAACTAGTGCTTAATAAGTGGTAGTTATGCCACAATTTATTATTACTATCTTTATTATATTTGACAAATTTCCATGACTGAACCTGAATTTGATACACTGGAAAATTGAGATTCTAATCTTCTCCATAAATGTGGAGATTCTGATCTCCTATTGGGCAGTGAAACTTCATGTGGTGTTTTTCCTGCATGGTCCCCTCCATGCTGTCAGTTACCAGTTTATCATTGATATACAGAATCTCAAATTAGAAGAGATATTAAAGGTCAGTTGGCAGCAAAGGATATAGCAGAGGAAGAAATGAGTTGTTTCTTCAAGCAAACTCTTCCCAGAATAATTCTTTTTTGCAGAGTTTCAAAATGGGTCCTTGCAGAATTCTTGCTCACTTCTATTAAACTGCCTGGATTTCTGTTCGTTGCATCTTACTAAGATTTTTGTTTAGAGTTGTGAGGGACCTTGACAGAGAGGCCCAGTGCTAGGGGGACCTCATTATCAAGTAATAAGTTGCTAAGTATAAGGCAGAGTAAAAAAAAAAAAAAAAAAA
>NW_004567107.1:33616283-33866726 GCF_000260355.1 Condylura cristata | reverse complement strand
CAAACAAAAAAAACAACAAAAAAAAACTGCCTGGTTTCCTGCCATATGGCAAGTTAAGGAGGGAGGTCAAGTCCAGCAGCCCTACTCTTCCCATACAAAAAGGAAGCATTTGTGCAATACTTGGATGTCAGCTTCTTTCCCAATGTTAGGGGAGGCTTTGTGCTAACCACTGCTGTTCTATCTGGTCCTTGTGTCCCTCTGGCTACTGGGGCAATGATCATCAACAGAGCTTAAGGTCTTGAAAGAAGTTGTTTTTGCTGCAGCTGTTGATCCTTATCTAGAAGCATCATTCTAGCCAACTGGCTCTAATTGAGGAAGCTAAGGAGTTCATTTAGGTAGATCTCAAGCAGGAAGTAGGATGAGATGTAAATCAGTGGGACAGAGGATTTTTTGGTATCATTTAAGTCTAGGAATCAGTCTTGGAGAATGCAGACACAGTTGAAGTGGAAAATAATTGCAAAAGTGATATCAATAAGGGGAATGATCTACATTTGTAGGTTTGCTTTGACAGAAGAGTGGGGTTCCAAATTTTTTTATTGTTTTAAACAGATTTTTTCTCTTTTAAATACATCTACATAGGGAAGAATCTACCCTTTGAGTAAGTTAAATGCTGGCATATGAACTGGTTTGCAAAGTTGAAGAGTGGTTTGCCCATTTCCTACCTCACTTTCCAATTCTGTTTCACATTCAGTGCAATGAATGGTGTGTGTTTGTGCCAAGCAGAGCACACTAACATAGAGCAAGAGTGTTAATGGAAAGAAAAAGAAAAAAATATCAATGAGCAATTTTGCCGCTTTCTTGGAAACAACCCCCAAAACTAGGAGGCCTGGTGCAGTGATTCTTCTTTATTTCATTTAGTTTGAAGTGCAGACAACATGGCTTTCAAAGAGAAGTGTTTTATGTTACCTTTTCAGTCCTAAACAACAATGGCCCCAACATCCCAGGAAACATACATGTTAGGTTTCAAATTTGACATATGAAGTCCTTGTGCAGTCTTCACAGGGTCATTCTCCTGTATGCTGATCATCCTCAGAACAGTCCCTCCCTCACATCTCAGAAATGCTTACAAAGTCTGAAAGAAAGGAAGAAAGTATCCCCTGGAAGTATATGGAGAGTTGAGTCTTGATTGGGCTCTTCCAAGGCCACCTGACAACCATCAGATTTTAAAGGAATAATCCAGTGCCCCTATGACAGTTACAGGTGATCTGTGTAGCAATTAACAGAGAGCTAATAGACACTACACATTCTGAACACAGTTTAGGGAGAGAGGAAGAAGTGGGTACAAACTGCCTGGCCTGAAGCTAGACTGCCAAATCACTAAAACCCACAACTAATGTTTATGCTTTTGCACCTATAAAAAACAGCTTTTACGGCCCTCCCTGGTGGTGCAGCGGGTTAAAGCACTGCACTAAGAAGCTTAAGCCACTTTCACATGAGTTCGATCCCCACCTGCCCCCGAGGAGATCCACATGGCATGGCAGACCTCTCCTGGCCCACTCGCTGCTCCCCTCAGCAGTGTACTTTGTCAGTCTGCCTGTTCTGCTCCCCACTCTGTCCTGGTGAATCCTCTCACCCTCTGCATCTCTGGCCTATACCCCAGTTCTGTATGAATAAATAAGTAAATCTTAAGAAAAAGATTTGCAGTCACTCAAAAGTCTGAGGTCCACTAGCACTAGTCCTTTGTACTTCCGCTCCTCCAGCTCCTCAACTTTCTCCAGTGCCTAGCATTCTAGGTGTTCAAAAGAGATGTATCAAATCACTGAAAAAATAAATGAAATACTTTCCCTTTTGCAAATGATTTCATTTTTGTGATCTATCGCTTCATCAGTAATGTGGAGATGTTACTTTATGCACTTGTTTTGACCAATACCTAACACAGCAGACATTCTACTATGTGTAGAATGTCTTAAAATGCTAATTTTTGTAAGCTATGAGTTAAGCTTTACAAGTTTAATGAATGTTAAGTTTATGAATTCTGAGTTTGCAGATCTGATTCCAGGGGTGGTGTTAAAAATTTAAAAAGTGAAACTTTGGTTGATAAAAGGCGTCATTGTCCAAAGATATAGATATGGTGAGCTGATCATTTTAGGAAACATTTCATCAGTGCTTAGAAAGAAGGAGGGATGGAGAAAGAGAAGTGGGAAGGAATTAAGATTAGAGTGAACATTTTTAAGGTGAGTTGAATTATTACATTGAGGTTAATGTTCTTTTCACATGAAATCACCTCTTTCCAAAAAAGCCAAGGAGGTTGTCCAGGGGAAGAGGGTTAATTTCCTCTTCAGCCTCCTGCAAAATACACCAATCATTAATGAAGGCGGCACAGCCATAGTGTTCATCTCAACCTCTGTGGTCCTTTTTATATTGAAGTCCCTCAATGTTAGAGGGCCTTGCCTGGAAATGTTACCAGTTTTTTCCCTTGGTGGAAAACAAGAAGCTCTCATCAGACTACATGCAACACATGAATGAAGTTATTCTTTGGGCTCCATCCACGGTTATATCAAATATTCACAGAAACATCTTTCCCCAATTCCACAGCTGGAATTCTACTCTCCAGTAGCACAGCCTGATATCGGATGCACAGATTTCGAAAGTAGTCAGGCAGCAGATTTGGCTTCGGAGCTGAGGACGCTGGCTTTTGCAAGAGTCGCTGAGCCTCACCGTCTTGTGTGGTAGTTTCTCTCGGGAGCAAAATGTGTGAAATAAAGAGTTGTGGAAGGCACGAAGAATTAACGAAGTGAAAATCTCGGGTTATTTATTTGGCAATTGACACACAAGTGACCTTCTTAAATACTTAGTTTAAGGAAGTTCAGAGTGAGGATGAATGAATCTTCAGGCGCTTTACTCGCGAGTAAATTTCTTTAGTCTTTCGGGAAGTGACGATAACTTCATACAGATACAGGGGTGAGGAGGATGAAGGAAGTAAAACCACAACGCGGGGGCTTTCTTTTCAGGCCTTTGGAAAGATTGGCTTTTGGGGCCCGGGGCCCTGGAGGTTCCAGGCTGGAGAACTAGGCGGCGCTAGGACCTGCTTGGCTCCAGGCAGCGGCAGTTTTCGGGCGGGCGGAGGAGCAAGAGGAGGAGGAGGGAGAAGTGGGAAAGGAGGGTTGTTAAGGGGGGCGGGGGGAGTCATTTATGCAGAGCAGGCGCTGCTGCCATCGCCACTCGCACGCCTCTCCCGCTGTTCAGAGCCGGAGGAAGCGCTGGGAACTGCTAGCGAGCGCTTGGAGTCAGGGCCAGCAGAGGGGGCGCCCGGCCGCTGCTTACACCGCCGCCTCCGCCGCGCTCGGGGGCTCCGAGAGCAGTGTGGGCAGGTCGGTGAGTCCGACAGCGGAGACTGGCAAGACCCAACCGCCGGAGGGCGTCCGCCGGACTCAGCGGTCTCTTGAACCCGAACCGGGTGCGCCCGCCGACCGCCCCACGGGCCGAGAAAGCAGGGAGCACAAGTCCCCGCAGCTCCCGGGATGGTCTAGGAGCCAGCGCGAGAGTCTGCTCCGCTTGCTGCCGGAGCTAGCCTCCCCCTGCTGATAGCCCAGGACTGCGAATCGCCGCGGCAGGGGGCTGCGCGCCGGGGCTGCCCGGGCCAGAGAAGTTACTTGTGCGCGCCGCTTAGTGCGCTGAGCCAGCGAACCAGCGGGGGAGGCTGCAAAGCTCCGGGGCCATGGGCTGGGGGAGCCGCTGTGGCTGCCCGGGACGGCTGGATCTGCTGTGCTTGCTGGCGCTGCTCGGGGGCTGCCTGCTCCCGGTGTGCCGAACGCGCGTCTACACCAACCACTGGGCAGTCAAAATTACCGGCGGCTTCCCGGAGGCCAACCGCATAGCCAGCAAATACGGATTCATCAATATAGGACAGGTAACAACATGCTGATTCGACCCTTGGCTCTGAAGCTGCCCGGGGAGGAGGGGCGTCCCCCAGGACCTCGCGCTTCTAGTCCCCTCCTCGTCCATTTTCCCCCTCCCCCTCTTCCAGATGTGTTCTGGCAGCTGTTGCCCTCTCTCGGTCTCTCTCTGTGTCTGTGTCTCCATACGCGCGCGGGAGCGCACACAGACACACAAACACACCCTCCCCAAAGTTGCAGGGGTTTGTGTTTTACTTGTGTTTTGTTTTTGCAAGTCACGACAGGTTAGTTTCTGCGGAAAAATCCAGAGTGTGCCTGCCCCTGTGGTGATTTCGGGTCCCATCCGACCTTCTGACGCGGAAAGTCTTGGAGCACTTGAGCTCTTTTGGGGTAGAAGGGGGTGAGCGCGCGCTTGGTACCAGCTTCTTAAGGTTTCTGAGTGCGGGGGATAGGAGAAAGGCAAAGGGAAAGCCTTTCCAGTTTGATCTTGAATTTAGCCCCGAAAGAAGTTTCGTCTTGGACTGGAAGAACCCTGGAGCGCTGGGAGCGCTGAAGGCTGGGGAGTTGGAAGGGAGAAGGAAGGCGGAGAGAGGGAAGAGGAGGCTGGACCCCGTGTAAGCACAGCTTTTGGGGTAGACCTCTCTGCTTCTCGCGCGTGATCTGAGAGGGGATTCCGGAGACCGAGAGGGGGATGGGTAAGAGGAAAAGCCAGGAAACTTCCAAGACCCGCTAACCCAATTCTCCGGAAAACCCGCGAATCTTCTCCGGGAGAGATGTGTGGGCTCCAGGGGCTGCTCCCGGGGGCAAGAGTTGGGCGGGCAGCGGCATACAAGGTTTTTGTGGGTTACAGGTCGAGAACTTTAAGTAGGGCTCATTTCCGTTTGAAAATGCTAATAAATTGAGCGTTATGGGGATGACAGAAAGCGCAACAGATTGGGAAGCACCACGAGACTAAATGTTGTTGGCTGCTTCTATCTCTGCCCCGGCTGTGTAAACGAGCCCTTGAAAGTGCACCCCTACACCCCACTGCCATACCCCTCTCGCAGGCGTCTTCGCCCTGGCGAGACCTGGGGGGTGAGGAGACTGCCCAGTTTGGCGATGCTCTGTCGAGGGTGGGAGGTGATGGGTTGCCCTCACTGCCTATCGCTTTGGGATCTGCTCAGACTGCGCGTGCCTTGCGTGCCATGCCGTGTGAAGGGACAGTATAGCGCCGGCTGGTGTGGCTGGAGCGAGAGAGCTTCTGCAGCTTGATGCTATTGCGCTCCACATCCCGGAGCTTGAGCCATGCAATGCTGGGCATCCTCACCTCCTAGGGAGCGGCTGGAACACCTCAGGAAAAAATTGGGGAGTACCCTAGGGTTCAGAGGCAGAGCCACGGGGGTGCAGAGGGGAGGGTATGTTCTAGAGACCAGAGTCCTGTGGAGGACTTAGATCAGGAGCAGGGTACCAGCCGCTGTATGCACACACACACCAGGCAGGAAGTAAGCCAGCCAGATTTTGTTGCCTGAGTACATGTCATCTTCAGAGTTCCATTGCATGAGCTTAAATTTGGGTTTGCATGTGACCTTAGTAAGTAACTGGGAAGACTAGCAAGGAAAGTCATGCTAATATAATATCTCTTTCCAGAGACGCATCCCTCATGTGCAACTAACATTGAGCATCTTGTGTGTACTTGGCATGGTTGGAAGATTATGTTCTTGAACTTGCACTTTAATCTGCAAACCATCCAGTTTTTGGTGGATAATATTTTCTTTACAACAAGGAGAAAGCTAAATAAGACTCTGGAGAAGTTAACCTGTACAGGGTCACCATCCTAGAATGAATCAAACCTAGGCCAGTCTGTTCCAGGCCTGTTTTTGCAGGAATCTTGCCATTTTAGGGAGAAAGGAATGAGAAAGTAAAAACCCCTTTTTCCGGCACTCGGATTTAGTGGCTCAATAGACTCTAGAAGCAGATACCTAGTCTTAATTAGTAGATACTTAGTTCAAACAGCCTTGGACTTCTTGAATACAAGGAATTTCATGATTTGTAGGAACAGACAGACCTGCATTTAAATGAACTCACTAAATAAAACTTAAGTATTGCAGAACTTGCCAGGGTGTGGGAGGAGAAATTGTTACCTACCTTTGAACAAGCAGACATGCAGATTGTGTCCAACGGCCTAACGTGACTTTTACAAAGGGCTTTCTAATAAAGATCCATGGGTTTTTTTTTTTTCCATTTAAAACAATACTAAGAAAGCTTACAAACCACAACACTAAAAACTATTTATTGTGGCTTTTACAATGCCAAGGAGGAAATTTAGTGCTTACAGAGGTTACAGAGACCCCTTGAATTGATGAGCCATAACCAGGGTAAAAAGATCAGCTATTCTTACAGTGTAAAGCATTTCCTCTGTAGATCAAAGGAGTGTAACCCTATGCTATGGCTTTGGGATGGTAAGTTGAGTTCACACATGCACTTATCATTGCACTGTAAGGGCCAAATGTATTTCTTATTTACCGTTTATTGCTCTGACCTTTTAACACTTTAGACGTCCTTTTGTTATTCTTTCTTTTCATCAGTAAACCAGCTGTGGTTCAGTTAAGGGCAGTAACTAATTTGCAGATATCTCTGGAATGTTCTCCTGTTTTTAACCTTTTGGGATTGCGGTCCCATCTCATGTGTCACAAATTGGAACTGAACCTTTATTAGTTTCTGAAATCACTTGATATCTTGGTAGTGCTTTTGTTATTTTCTATCTAATATTTTAGGGGAATAAGTTACTGAATTTTCACCATGGTAGAGATACAGTTTTGACTAACTGCTTAGAATTTCAGTGTAATGTTTTATATAGCAGCTTAGCGTTTGAAAGTCACCAGTGGTGAAATTTCTGGCCTAGAGATTTCTATAGAAAAGCTAAGGCGTGTCTCTTCTGCTCACGAGAGATAGGATGTGCAGGCTAACAGAAGAGCAAGCAAACAGGCAAAAAGGACATGCTTGACATCCTGGAAGGGAACACTGAATGTGGATTTTCTTGACTTGGGTTATAGAGCTAGTGTTAGATGTTGGTAGACTTTCATGTAATGTTTACATTGTGTGAGTGTCTGTGTCTTGACGTTCAGAAATGATGTCATATTTTTCAGTAGCAGTTGTCCTGTCAGCATAATTATTTTGCTTGATATTAGTGTCAACTGTAGTATGTGATATTTCACCTCCAATTCTCTCTCACATCCTCTTAATGTCTAGAAGCACCAACACCTGCTGGGCTGGCTGGGGGCAGGTGTACCTGCTCACTGGCCCACGTGGGGGTGGATGGAGCTTTGATCTTCCTGACTAATAACTGTGTTTTGATCCTTTGAGCTAACAGTGTGTGGCTGAAGGATAGAAATGACACAAAAGTGTAACACTTGACGTAATGTTAATTGTAAATCTCTGGGATTACTCTACTGAACGGGAGGAACTGATTTCTGTTTATTTGGCCCTAAGGGGTAGGGTTGACAGTGTGTTTGCAGTACACAAAAGTTGCATTTGTTCTTCTAGTTCTTCTTATAATCCTTGATTCCAAACTGAGATTATAAGTACCGAATACTCCTCTCCAAACCATGTAAGTTATCTTAAGCAAGATTCCAAAAAGATAAAACCGAAGGCAAGAAATACTAGGAAAATATTTTACCCAGAGTTCCCATTGAAAACATAGCTGGAAAACTCCAGAGACACCACTTGCAAGGTCTGTGAAAGCAGGAAAGTCATTGAACTTAGTGAGGCCCCATTCCTCCTTCTGTAAAGTGATAAATCTCTATATAACAGTGTGAGTTGACTATGCAATACTCTGCACATAGTTAGGCTTGCAGAAGTTTTGTTGAAATTCAGTCTGAAATCAGACTTTAGATAAGGAGAAATGAAGACATTTTTATAATGGAGGATGCAAAATGTGAAGATCAGGAAAATAAATTTTCGATGACGGAGTGAAAAGAGCCAAATAAAACCTTTGTAGATGAAGGAACATGGTTTTCCATTTCAACTGACAATTTAAAATAGGTTTAAAATAGTTTTCTGTTGGATTCTGGCTGATTTCCCATGGCAGTACCCTCCTCTTTCCTTGATATTTGTGGTCCATTACATATTATAGAATAAGCTTGCTGGAGATGAAATACTGGGAAGGAAAATAATCTGAAGACTGATTATTTTATATAAAGCCTTTTACATTGGTATATTACATTCAATTTATTTGAATCTATATTTTGCTGAGCCTGAATATACTTGTATGAGGAAAGTTAGAAGAAACATTTTCCAAGTGACAATGAAGAGATACTTTAGCAGGGTGAACCTTGTTTAGAAATATCCTGAAGTCCCCCTGCTGTTGGTTAATTTTGACCTCTGAGTAATGTAGGGAGCTTGAAATGTTGATCCAAAATGGAGAGTAAGTTCTGGGTGCACATGGGTGGCACTGAAAGCAGGGGACTTGGCTAGTTTGCTGGCTGCATGGGTGTGGACTGTGCTTCCTGAGTAAATCCTTAGGCATTTTGGAAATAGAAAAGCAAACTGATGTGGGAGTCCCAGACTGACTCCTGGTGCTACATCTGGTTTTGCAAAGGACAGCTCTTCACGCCTGAGAACCTCAGCCCGACCTCTGTTCTCCACTCTCACAGGCACCGTTCTCATGAGCAGGGGAACCTTCACTGGAAAAAACAATTCACTCTTGGCCTCTTCCTGGTGGGTCTGTTGCATTAACCTCATAGACAAGGAATGGCTTGTATGTGGCCATTGGGATTTTGGGGGACTATTTGAAATGAAAAATTGCATTTTATGAGTCCAAAGGCAGCAGAATGTGTCTTATCACTATCTGTCATGAGCTTATATCCAGAGGTCCTAACCTTAAAGGTCAGCCAGAGAAGCAGGGTAGTGTGCTGGGAAAATGTCCAGCCATGTCTGAATCTTTGGTTAAGGGAGAGAGTCTTGACCCAGAAACATCCCCTGGGCAGGGAGGAGTATTTGTGTTGAGGTTCAAGTTATGTGAAGTAGTGTCTGGGCTTCCCCCCTGGGTTTCAGTAGTATCTGCAAGCATCACTCCGCCTGGGGACTATATCGCTGGGCTGATTTAAGCTCTATTCAAAGAGAAACTGACGTTGGCTTCCTGGGTGGTAAAACTGAATGCTTATAGATACTCATTCTAGAAGATATATGTATGTATGACATACATATATGTACACAGATATTAACTGTTTTTATTAAAGTTAAATTTGCACATAGTTTATAGTAAAGTTACCCTTGTAGCCTTCTAACTAGTTCCAACAAATTACATGTCTAAGAGTACCAAGAAAGAATAATCACTGCCAATAAACTCTTCAGTTTTGGTTCATCTTGGGAGAAAAATGTGACCAGAAAGAAACAAAACTAGGAGTTAGAAGGTTGGAGTGAAACTCCATGTTTTTTTTTCCCCCCTTTGTTAACTAACTTAAGCCTTGGTGGCTCATTTTTCAAATAGGACACTGTAATACCTGCTCTATCCACCTCACAGCATTGCTGTGAAATTAGGCCTCTAATAGTGAACATGAGTAAATATACATAATAAGGCATAGGAGACATTATACCACCTGAAAGAGCCTTAAGAAGATACAAAGGCTGGTCAGAGGAAAATACGAGAGAATGCTGTGGTTAGTGGAGGTTTCTGTAATGGAGCAATTTGTGATTTCCAGGATTCTTGTGATTGTCCCTAGGTATTGGGTTGGGTTAGAAATGGGGAGGAGTCATTGTCCTAGATTGTTTTATTAGGGTACAGTGACACCTACACTTTCCCCCAGGAGCCAGGGAGAAAGGTGTAGGGAAGGGGCAACTGACTGGACATGAAGCGCTCAGACTTGGCACTCCTGATGGGGCAGCTTCGGTTTTTGAAGCCTATGCAATGTGCAGGTTGCAAGGCGTTTGCTTCAAAGAACTAAAACATGGTCTTTTAAATTCGTGTGTATGTTTTAGATGTGGGGAATAAAACTGAAATACAGGTAGGCCTTGAAGGAATACAGATGGGACTCTTAGGTACAAGTGTCAAACCCAACTCACACCGCTTAAATAAAACTAAAGAACAAGCAGAAGTGAAACAGGATATCTATTGGTTTAAAAAGACCCACATGCCTTTATGTGTAGTTTTAAATCAAACTGAATGCTTTTTGCAACCAAGTCTTTCTTAATCTGTGCTTTCTTTGTGGTAAAACCTATCCTGATGTGAGCACATTAATTGGGGCACTTTTTTTTGTTGTTGTTGCAGAGATGCTAATGGGTTTGATTATTGTCCCTGATTTAGGAAGAGGTGTGTACAAAATGCTCCAGTGTGTGCTCCACTATACTTTTCTTACCTGAAGAATTTTGAATTCTGAAATACACTTAGATCCAAGAATTTTAGCAAAGTAATTGTGGGTCTGTCTAGCCGAAAGCCAGTGATAGGTATTACTCCTTTTCTGGTGCTAGTGTTATGCTCCTCCAGTCCCTTTTCCACAAGCAACCAAAAAAGTATGAATTTTAGTATTCTCTTACCCAGTATTGAAATTAACCCCTGACAAAGATTCCCATTTATCCTTACTAGATTATATCCTTTTCATGAGCCAGTTTGTCCATAAAGGTGGTTATATTTTAATGGACATGGTCACATATCCATCCTTATACTGGGGACATGTTGACCTTTGATGGATGGTCCACCAACTGGTGAGGAACAGTTACCCAAAGGGAAAGGAGATATAGGATAAGAGAGAAGCCCATGGCAGATGAGGGTTGCCTTGACTGGGCATTTCAACCTCACCAAGAGTTATCTTGACAGTCTTGAGAAGGAGACAACAATCTGTTGATTTAACAAATGAAGTGATGCTCTGCTACCAACAGCCTGGGACATTTTACCCATAACTGCAGGTTAGCAAGACAATGTGGAGTTCCAGGCAGTGCTGTCTGGTTCAGACCTGCCTGGGGTTTAGTCTGTACATGATGAGTTCATAATAGTGGAATCAGGAGAATATTTGATGGTCCCAACAATTCATCTGTAAAATTAAGACTGTCTGCAGGAGCATTTGGGACAGCAGGAGGGATGGGCTTTACTATTGTTGGTAGATAGCAGCAGTTGCAGCTAGAAATGTATAGTAGGCAAAGAAAACTTAGGATGGGAGCAAAATAAGAACTGATATTCATCTACCTCAAGATTAGTGAAGATTCAATGTGTGAATCCTCTGAAGTGCATTAATTGCTGAGTTAAAACACAGAGAGCTGAGCATCTAACCTACATTAATCTCTGTTGAGAAGTTTTGGGTTCAGAGAGGAGATGAAGGGACAAGGAGGCCTTGAAATTAGAGTCAAAGCACAACAGAAAGAAAAGGCATCCCGTTAGTGGAGGTGCAGTGAGGAGTGCGTGGGAGTGCCTGAAGGAGAGGACAGCTGACCCGTGGCTCAGAGACCTGGTGTGGGGCCGCCAGTGTTCTTGGTGACCTGCTGGCCTGAAAGGCAGAGGGGAAGCTGGGTTGTGCAGTAGCACAGGAAGAAGTGAGTACAGATTCCGAATCACACGCCTTCCTTTCTGCCTACGCTCTCTTGTCATCTCTTTCTTGTCAGTGTACTGGGGTAGTTAGGGTCAGAAGCCTAGAATCAAAAAGGGTGGAATTTAACACTGTCACTTCCGAGATGGGCAGTGGAGGCCCAACTAGGTAAGTGTCCTGTGCTCTCTGTGTCTCGGTTTCTTCATGTGTGAGAAAGGGTTATACCATAAGGCTGTTGAGAGAATGAATTAAAAGTGTGGGACTAGTCCATGGCATATACCACATAATGTTGTAAATGTGTATATGTGTAAATATGTATATACACATATTTTAACTATGTCAAGTTTAGTTTCTGCATACTGTTTCATCCCGCTATTTTCTCTCTTAACATAATATTGTGAGCATCTCCCCAATGTAACTAAATAATTTTAGACATTTTTTTTTAAAGATTTATTTTATTTGTACATACGGAACTGGGGTACAGGCCAGAGGCTCAGGGGCAGTGAGAGGCTTCACCAGAGACAGAGTGGGGAGCAGAACAGGCAGATCGACGAAGTACACTGCTGAGGGGAGCAGCGGGCGGGTCAGGAGAGGTCTGCCACGCCATGTGGTCACCTCTGGGGCAGGTGGGAATCGAACTCATGGGGAAGTGTCTTTAGCTTCTCAGTGCTGTGCTTTAACCCGCTGCGCCACCAGGGAGGGCCAATTTTAGACACATTTTAACAGTTGCATAATTGAAGGCAGACACAATCTTGTCACTGGAGTGACCATACACTATCATATTTTACTAGAGATAGTGCCAGTTCATGCTTGGAGTAAATCCCATGAGAGCTTTTTACATCTCCTTTTACTTTCAAATTATGTCCACGCTTGGACAAGAAATGACGTGGTCACCCTGATTGTATGTCTGTTTGTGCTTGTGTGTGCATAGTGGTGTATCTGTCTTCTTACTACTGGTGAGCTCCTCTGAAGAGTAGGGGTGGCGTCCTGTTTCTTCCCCACAGTTTGTATATTCAATATGTGACATTGAGGACAGTGGGCATGTAGGGCAGGAATCAGAAGGGCTTATGCCAGAGGAACAGGTTTGGAAAGGAAGAGAAATACTGGTGCCTTGAGGATAAGGGAGGATGAAGGGTCAGTGGCAGTTCAGGGGCATTCAGGCTATGGAGGGAAATCAGGGGCCATGTGGTATCTGGATTTATTTGCACTTTAGAGGTGAAGGCCGCTCATGAAGAGGGAGGAACTGGGGGAAACTGATGTCCAGAAGTCCAGTATTCAGGACATCCTTAGGAATTTCTGATAAGCACCAATAATGAGTGTCTATGAACAAAATTGCCAACAGTGAGCTTATTAGAAAAGGTTAAAGGATGAATGAGAAAATGATCCAATCTACATGATTTTTTTTGCTATTGTTACTGATGTCAGGAACTTGCTATTAGAAATGGATGAGATAGGATGTGAGAATGTATAGGGTGAGAGAGACGGGAAAGAGAACCTGTGGGAAGCTGTGAGTGGGTTCGGGGTTGAATGGCCCCTGAATACAAGGGGTACCATCTTTGAAATGACTAACCGCAGTAGCCGGGCTTTGAGAAAGTGCTAGGGCCAAAATAGGGCTGCTGGACAAAGGAACAAGGTAGGGATATAGTTTCAAAATAAAAACAGGGCCAGTTTGATTAGAGTAATAGCAGCAGAAAAGTGGGAGTACCTCCTCCCAGGCGGCCTGAATTTTTTTGGTAAGCTCCAAGATTGAAGTATTCTGTGTGATGATAATGCCCAAGGTGTCAATATGCTGACCAGATAGAGAACGGGAATGCCAGTGGGCGGAATGGAGTAAAGAAAACTGTGAGGTGGGGATATTGGAAGGGCTGTCAGTTTGGATAAGAGGAGGATTCCAAGTCATATGTGCTGGTGTTCCCATTAGGCCAATAAATATGAAGTTTGCCCCATACTTCAATTCTCCTTGGATAAATTTAGGTATTATCTCAACTTTACACATTGGTGTGCTGTTATTTGCACTGACAGTCCTGTATCAACTTAAGGGATAAAGATAGACACATTAATGATTGCTTTCAACTCCCAAATGTGCCTTCTTGTGTTTGATTTAAAAACTGAAGATTCCATCAAGGGCTGAATATAGAGGGAAGAATATAAGCGGAGAATGTGGAGCCAGAAATAGTATTAAGGATGATTTAAAGTAATATGTACCGTACCACATTTTATGTTTACCGCCACCTTAATTTGTCATGTAGCCTTACTTCCCATCTGATTATAATAATTTATTTGTGTATCACACATTCTGCCCTTTACATATACTATTTTACATAACATAATGTAATTCTGAACCTGTCTTTTATGTTTCCTTACTAAACACTTTTGACTTAAGAATATAGATGCTTTGAAAAACATGTGTTTTAAAATTATTTATAGATTGTGCTCTAGTAATATTTTAGATTGTTCTGTATAATATTAGATTAATCTTATTTGCATTTGTATGATAATGTGAATGTTAATTTAGGGTTAGCAGCACAAAGAAGGCCTTAAATTTCTAGTTTAACCTGTGTATTATATGAGGTTAACTTTGTCCTCAGAATATTATACTCTGAATGCCATACCAGCATTGAAGCTAGTTAGAATTTATTAAATGAGGCCCTCCCTAGTGGCACAACGGGTTAAAGCACAGCACTGAAGAGGCAGTGGCTCTTCAGTGCGAGTTCGATCCCCAGCCCCAGAGGTGATCCACGTGGCACGCAGACCTCTTTTGATCGCCCCCTGCTTCCCTCAGCAGTGTACTTCATTTATATGCCTGTTCTGCTCCCTACTCTGTCTCTGGTGAATCCTTGCACCACACCCCTGTACCTCTGGCCTGCACCCCAGTTCTGTACGCATAAATAAATAAAATCTATCTTAAAGAATTTGTTAAATGCAAGTCCTTCCATGATGTCTTTCCCATTGTGTGTGTGTGTGTATGTGTGTATACACATATATGTCTATACACATATATATTTGTATTAAATATTAAAGGTTTTATATTTTTGCAATAAGTACTTAAGACCTGGTATTTTTCTCCTCTTGAGAAGCTATTCCAGCTGTAAAAATACACCAGTTCTCTCCATATCTATGTTCCCAGGCTTAAACCTTGTTTTCACTGGTTAAAGTTTCTCAACCAAAATAAAACTGACTTGCTGGTGTGAGTGCAGTACGGAGAGGGGAGATGATCCCAGGATTTCAGTCTCATCAGCAGATACTCTTACCTGTCAGTTGAGAAGTCACTGCTTACTCACCCTGGGCCTGTGTTAGTTGAACTTCACTAATACGTTTTTTTCCTCTCTCTGTGTGGGACCCCATTCATCATTTTCAGAGTTATTCAAGAGAAAACTAAATTGTAGACCACTCAGGATTTATTACAGCCTAGCTGCCAGCAAAATCTTTTTTCCTTATTATTTTTTTAAACTGTGGGGTATCTTTCTATTTGGTTAGTGCTCATGAACCAGTTTCCTAAATGCGGCATTCTTTGAGTCAGTACGGGATGATGGCAATGAGTTTGGACCCGTCGGACAATGCTGAGAACCAGTAAACAAACTGGTGAAAACACGTCATTTAATTGTCCTCTAGGTCCAACCCTGCCACTAATTTGCTGTATGCTTATAGGCTGTTCACAAGGTTTCTGTCTTAATTAGTCTCACTCAAAAAATAGTTACTGAAGGACATCCTCAAGAAAATGAATGAAAAAATTAGAAAAATATGTGCAAATCATATCACATATTCATGATATATAAAGGACACCTAAAATTGACAATAAAAAGACAAATAACCTTATTAAAAATGGCCATAAAGTGGCTGGATATTTATCCAAGGATTTGCCGATAAGCAATGAAAAGATGCTTGACATCATTAGTCATTGATTTGTAAATCAAACCTATAATGAGATACTAACACATATTCACTGGGGTAGATAGATAATTCTGAGTGCTGTCAAGGATGTGAATTGAGACCTGTACATACTGCTGGTGGAAATCTAAAGTAGTACAACCACTTTGAAAAGAAGTTAGGCAGTTTTCAAGAGGTAAACACAGGAGTGGAAAAGCTATTTCAAAGAGTCAATAGGTAGAAACAACCTAAATATCTTAACTGAAGAGTGGGTATATATATATATAGTATATCATTACAATGGAATATTATTCTGCACCATAAAGGAATGAAGTGGTGATAACATGCAGCAAACTGGATGAAAACACTGATAAGTGAGAAGAGCCTGTCCTAAAAGGCCACATTTAGTGTGATTTGTAGATACGAAATGTCCAGAATAGACTGACCTAGAAACAGAAAGTTGATTGTGGTTGTCTAGAGCTGGAGGAGTTGGGGGAGATGAGGAGTGATACTAATAGATTTCTTTTGGGAGTGATTAAGTGTTCCACAGTAGTGATGATATGTGCTCTGTAACTAAACTGAAAAAAAAAAAAATAGAGTAGCATACTTTAAGTAGGGGAAATGTATGATATGCAAATTATATCTCAATAAAAATTGTAAAAAATACTGGGTTGTCAGAAATCATGATGTACTTTTTCTGTTTTCTATGCACAAATGCATCATGACTTTTCCAATAACCCAGAAATTATTGACTGTTGTTTGGTAGTCATTTTGTTACACTTACCTTTCATAAGATAGATCTGCTTACTAGCAGCTTATGTTATAGTGGGAGACGACAAGCTACAAGCTAGTAATGAGATTTAAAAAATATTTCCAGGGCCCTCCCTGGTGGCACAGCAGGTTAAAGCACAACACTAGGAAGCTGAAGCCACTTCAGCATGAGTTCGATCCCCACCTGCCCCGGAGGTGATCCAGATGGCATGGCAGACCTCTCCCGACCCACCCGCTGCTCCCCTCAGCAGTGTACTTTGTCCATCTGTCTGTTCTGCTCCCCACTCTGTCTCTGGTGAAGCATCTCACCGCCCCTGCACTTCTGGCCTGTGCCGCAGTTCTGTATGCACAAATAAATAAATATTTAAAAAATATATATTTCCAAATTAAGATAATTGTTAGAAAACAAAATTTGTTAATAAAGTAAAAAGGGTAGGCAACATTTTCATTCCAAAGATTTAATTATGCATACAGGAACTGAGTTATAGGCGAGAGGTGCTGGTAGTGAGAGGATTCATCCGAGACAGAGTGGTACAAAACAAGCAGATCTACTGAAATACACTGCTGAGGGGAGTGGCAGGCAGAACAGGAGAGGTCTTAAGAATGGTCATAGAGCTCATTGAGTGAGGAGGAAACACTTGAGAAAGGTTGAGCAAAGAACCATCCACACAGGTGTCTGGGATGGGTGAGGTCCATGTAGAGGAGACAATCAGAGAAAGGCCCCAGAGGAACAGAGCACTAAATGACCTCTACAGAGAAGAAGTGTTTGAACTTGACTTTGGTGATGCCATTTTCCTGTTGAGAAGCCACCAGCAGTTCCCCTTTGCCACTGTGTTAAACCAGATTCTTTCCCTGGGTGTTTAAAGGACTTCGCCTCCCCTTCCTATAATACTTTTTCCATTGTTACTGCTGCTCTGTACCTTAACACAATCAAATTGGACAACTTTGTCTTCCCCAGCTATTATTTTCAACGTTTTCCTATTTCTGTGCCAGTCTTTCCGGCTGGAATATTCAGGCAGGAACATCTCAAATGTCACTTCTTTACTATACCTGACTCTGGAGGTACAGGTAAAATAGAGATGTAGGTAAAAATCACTATTTCTTTTTTTAGGTTTTGACTCCTATAGTACCTTCTCCAAAATGTCATAGGGGATTTAGTAGTTTTCTTTTTCCCCTTCTAGGAGATTTAATTATTATTCAGTAGCATGTAGCTTGGAGATTTGCTCTATGTAAGTAATCATTAAATAGTTGGTTGAACCCTAATATATTTAATAGACATGTGGCATATGTAAAATAAAAAAATATCTGAGTGGGCCCTCCCTGGTGGCGCAGCGGGTTAGAGCACTGCACTAAGAAGCTTAAGCCACTTCCACATGAGTTCGATCCCTGCCTGCCCCGGAGGAGATCCACATGGCGTGGCAGACCTCTCCTGACCCGCCGCTGCTCCCCTCAGCAGTGTACTTTGTCGATCTGCCTGTTCTGTACCCCACTCTGTCTCTGGTGAATCCTCTCACCCTCCACATCTCTGGCCTGTACCCCAGTTCTGTATGAATAAATAAATCTTAAAAAAAAAAAATCTGAGCACTGGAGTAAAAATTATATAAAGTTCACCTACCCAGTCAATAAGGAAAGCTAAGGGTACAGACTGCTCTCTATTAAGGAATATAGTAAAAAGCAGTGACCTGGGATTGATGAGTCATTTGTGTGTGGATTCTGAAGTCCAGGGCTTCCTGGGAAATAGCCTAGTCCTTATCTTTAAGTGTTTCAAACCTTGGGTTTGTCAGCAGGGTCATTCTTTCTGGCTTTTACTTCCAAGAATTCTTAGGATGGGAGTCAGAGTACACAGTGTGACGTTGTCCACTCTGAGAGCCAAGTCCCAGATCATCCCAGGACTGGTTGGCTTCTCTCCAAGACCCCCAGGGAATCCTGAGGATCCAGTGCTGGGGTCACCTCTCTGGGGGTGGTAGTGAAAGGACTGTGGCTATTGTAGAGCAGAGAAGAATAGCACAGAGAGTCCCCCCAGAAAAGGAATTGATCAGTGTATGAGAAGGTTGCAGATTGTAGGCAGATATTACTGTTTGTGTGGTAACAGCGGTAGCAGCAGAAATGAGCAGATTGAGTGAACATTAAAGATACTAACTACTATGTGATACAAACAAGTAGCCTCTTGTGATGGTCAGAGGCTCACGATATGGCCTGTCAGGATTGCCATTTTAAAGGGCCAAAACACTGTAGTTAAATCTACGTGAGATGAGGATAGCAGACTCCAGAACAAAAGCTGTAAATTACATCTCAGTCTTTAAGGAGTGGCTCTGGAAATCTCCGTGGAGTTAGGAAATAAATTCAGGACAAATGGAGCAATTGTCCACTGGGAGTTAATGCTCTTTACTTATAAAAGGAATGTTCTGTGCTTGGGTGACATGACCAGGGGCCATTCTCTTAATGGAGATGGTCTCCCCATCTGACCTCTTCATTTTTATCAGATTGAAGCTTCAAATAACCAGTCCTTCTGACTCGGGCAGATAGAGGGAATGGTGAGTTGTATTTTCCGGGTCAGATGAAAGGGAGATGAGAAGACCGTTTTCCTGGTGTAGACAGTTCTAGAGTAGGACACGTCCCTTTCAGTTGTGATGGGTCTACTGTAGGACTTTGTTACTTCTTGTTTGGACTGTTGCAGCAGTCTGTCCCCACTGTCCTCCCCTTAGAGCTTGACACATAGCTTATCAATTTATTCTTCCCAGACTGGTTAAAGACTTTTCTTCTTCTACTTCTTTTTCTTCTTCCTCCTCTTTCCCTTCCATACCTCCTCCTACTTCTAATGATGGCTGATACTACTACCTCTGTTCCTCCTCTTCCCTTTCTTCTTCCCCTCCCACTTCCTCTCCTTCACCCTTTCTCTGTTCATGTCTTCTCTGTATCACTATGGACATCTTTGGGCCTAAACATTCCCATTATTTGCATGTAGATTGCCATGTCCTGCTTCCTGCTCCAACTCATGTTATCTCTTTTGCCTGGACAACCTCATGCCCAGGTCTCATTTGTTCTACTAGATCCTTTCTCAGATGTCATTTCCTTAAGTGAAACTGCCTGTGACTTCAACTTAACAATCTTAACCACTCATTGCATCTTATGTGTATCTTTTTATGGCATTTAACATTTTCTTTCTGTATTCAATTTCTCTGTTCTAGTTCTGCTAGACAATCACCCCCCAAGACAGGTATCATTTTTTTTTTTAACTTTTTGTTCCAATTTTGTTGACATGGTAATTGTTTACATAACTGTATTTTTTTTTAAATAAAGAAATACATAATTTGTTTACTTCCTTGTTAGTAGTTTGACAGTCTAGGATTTCTCCCCTCAAGTGTGGTCACTGTAGCTCTCCCCCAGTGCACCCACAGTCCTCCCCCGTGGTTCTCCCCCGTGGTTCATTGTGTTCACTCTCCACTTCTCATCTTTCTATCTGTCCCCAATGCTTCAGCTTTATAATGTTCAACTTTCAAGGGCTGGTTTAAAATAGAGAAATAAAATAAAGGGTCAGGTGAAGACAGCATTCCTGTCTAGTTTATCTTTGTAGTACATCTGACATCTAGAAGGAAGCCCTGAGGTTAAACACCTTGTAAAATATTATGAAATGGGCCCTCCCTGGTGATGCAACAGGTTAAAGCACAACACTGTGAAGCTATCGCAGCCACTGGAGAAAAAGTTCAAATCCTGGCCAGGGAGGTGACCACATGGCAGACCTCTCCTGACCCGCCCGCTGCTTACCTCGGCAGTGGTAAGCAGTACATTGCCTGTTCTGCTCCCCACTCTGTCTCTGGTGAGTCCTCTCACCCCTCACACCTCTGACCTGTTCTGTATGCATAAGTAAATAAAATCTTAAAAAAAAAAATTCTGAAATGGATAAAAGGCTTTGAGTCAATAGGGCAGGGAGTCGACAAATTGACAGTCATTAGTACTATGTGATGAGTATTTCCAGTTCTCCTCACCATGGGATAGGATTGCTTTTCCCCAATTTTGATGTAAAGAGTGGCTATATAACTTAGTTGGCCAAGGAAATATGCACAGACTGACACGTATCCCTTCCCTAACCATGTGCACATGGCTTCCTGTGACCTGCAAAGCTTCAAGTTGTGTAGGCTCCCATGGCCTGGGGCTTGGGCAGATAAGCATCAGTCCTAGCACGTGAACATGTAACATGAGCTGGAAACAAGCTTTGGTTGCTTTAAGTCATGGAGATTCATGGGTGCTTTTGTCCCTACTGTGAAACATTCCCTATTCCTACTAATCCAGAAGTAGAAGAACTTTCTCCTTATCCTTACACACAGTATAGACTGAGATGCCTGATGGAAGGGGTAGGGGAAGAACCCATGTGATACCCTGAATAATTCACGTCTGTGACTTAATAGGAAGCCTCAGTGATCTCCAGTATCCATTTTGCTCATTATGATCTTGGTAATTATGTGTTCAAAAAACAAAACAAAACAAAATCAGATATTAGATATTTGCAAAGGTGTGGGTGATTGTGTTGTTTAGTGGTTTGCATTTCCTAAAAGCAACCCTTGAAGATCCTAAAGCCAGTTACTTTCAGATTTGCCTCTGTCTGGTCTTCTCAGCTCTCTGAATGAGACTTATTCCACAAGTCAGATATACCTGATCATGACTGGGAAGTCTCTTTAAAAAATGGATGAGTTTTTCATTTTCCAAGAACGTAGAGATTAATGCATTGTAGGTTTCATTTACTTTTCCCTATCAAAGGAGAATATCATGTTAATGGTGTACCTCAAAAAATCATTCAATAGAAAACTTGCTTCCTGCTTACCAGTCGCATGTGGTTGTGCCTTCTCTAAGGCCCACACTGTGCTTTCAAATTATTACACTTAAATTTGCTGCCCCATACAGCTGGAGTCATGCCTTAGTTGCTAGAGAATTCACTTCACTAATGGGGTATCTTTGTACTTACTGATTTATGTGATGTGGACACAGCAGGGAACATCTGAGATTTAAGATGTCATGGCCTAAATTTCCAAATGTTGAAATGAATCCAAAGCAGCAGATTTTTCTTTTTGGCAAGACAGTTTGGCAAGACTACATGCAAGTAACATGCAGTGATTTGGTTTGTCGATTTGTGAGTTGTTAAAAGTCAGAATAAAATGAGGAGAGTAGATGCTACGTGATACGAAAAATAGTCCTAAAGGTCATGTGGTTGTACAATCTTAGCAAGGTAAGCACCTTGAAAACTAGAGTAGTTTTGAGTGACTTTGAAACCCTGCAAGTGAATATATGCTTTTTTTTTCTTGCTTAAATATGCTACTACCAAAATAGTCAAAAAAGTCAAAATCTCATTTAGTTGGTACTCGTTCTGAAGAGGCAATGGCTATGATCTAGAAAGTTTTTCTCCTAGTTTGTACTCCCCACAGGTGTTGCTCACATCTGGTTCACTTGTGGGCTTTCCCTTTGCCATCATTCTGTCCTTCCACAGTCATTGGAAATATTTTAGAATGGCCACATTATGCCGAGAATTCTAAGTCTGGGAGATGCAACAATGCACAAAATTCCCTACATCCTTGCAACTTACAACTCATGAAGGTAAAGGAGTCTGCTGGCTTGCCTCAAAACAAATCACCCCATGCTCAGTGACTTAAACCATCATCATTATTGCTTCTAAGACTGTGAGTTGACTTGGAGCCTCTTCATCTCAGTGGATCTCCTGGTTGTGTTGATCTAGGACCTATTCCTTCACATTCCTGGGGGTTGGGTGATTGGAGGAAATGACCTTGTGTCTCTCATCCACCAGGCTGACTGAGGCTTTTTCCCTCAGGGCAAAATGTTAATCCAGTGGGCTGGGTGAGGTAAACTTCAATATGCACATCTTTTTATTCTGCATGTGTCTTACTTACTAACACTCATAGGTCAAAGTAAGTTACCTGACCAAGCCTACTTTAAGAGACATTCATTTTTCTATAGAAGGAGATGCAAATTATTTGTGGCTATACTTTCCAATCTATTACATAAGGGGGGAGGGGAAACTAAAAGTAAGGGAGCAGTGGGAATGTTTGGGAAATTTGTTTCAGTTGTAAACAGAATGGCTTGGGAAGTATTCATGGAAAAGGTGACATGAGAAAAGATGTGAAGAAGAGGTAAAGAAACAGCCCTATAGATACTTGGAGGAAGCACATATAGGAGAGCAAACAGCCAGTGCCAAAACCCTGGGCTGGAAGAAAACCTATACAGTGAAGGAACATCAGACCTGTCAAGCCAAGTGAGCCAGCTGGATCGTGATGGGCTGGAGAGGTGGGTAATGGGGTAGTTAGGAGAGGTGAGGTAGGTGCTCAAGGTCTACACTCTCACATTTTAGTATGCAGTTAAGTCAGTTAGAGAGCTTGTTAAAATGTGAATCTGATTCCGTGACTCTACAGTGGATCAGGGGCTTTGTAGTTCTCACACGTTCTCAGATTGTGCAGCAGCCATTACTGTCTTGGAACCACACTTGGAGGAACAAAGCTGTCAGGTTTTTGGGCTAGGCCTATTAAGGACTTTGGACTGTCCTTCAGAAAATCGGATAGCCATTTGACAGTAATGAGCAGAGATGTGGCCTATTCCTTACTACCTGATAAGAGACCTTGATTGCATAGAGTATTTAATTACCCACATAAAATACAAGGGAATAAAATACCAGTCAATGGAGAAGAACTTGTGTGAATTTAGGTTGACTTAGCTTCAATCACCCAATTGTCCTTTCCTCTACAGGCTATTTTCTTCTACTCTGGTGAACAAGAAAGGCACTGCTCTCTGGATACTCTACTCTCTTCCACTCCCATACCAGAACCCTTTGAGAATAGACCAGCTCTGCCTTGCAATCTTGCAGATCTGAAATCTGGAACTGTTCTTGTGTGACTTTTCTTTTCCCTTTTTCCCAGTTTTCTTCACTCACAGTTGTCACGTGAGTGCCTTACAGGTATCTGCAGTGATTCTGATGGATCATCCTTGAGGGGATCTGGACATCAGTGATCTGCAGTGTGCAGCCAGAGCTGAGAACAACCACTGTGCTCAGTTCTTTCTGAACACCTGATATGCTGGCTGTTCTCCAAGAGCTCAAAGCTGCTCTTTCTCTGAGGAATCCACCCTCTCTCTGTGCAGGTCTCAGCTTTCTCTCTCTTCATTACCATCAATAGACAGGATTCATTTTCAGCTCTTTCATTTTGCTCATTCTAGCCTCATTTAGTAATCTAGTAGTCATATTTTGCTTAGAGACAGTCTCTCTGTTTAAGGTAGAGGATGAACTTTGTATAGCTACAAAGATGAAATATGAGTCCAAATACTTATTTTTGGTGTTTGGCATCACATATTTACTTTTTTGTGTGATTGATATTGGAAAGACCTGTCCACATAATATAAAAGTGTTAAAAATTTAAAGTTCGTTAAGTGAACTCCTTAAGATATTACCCAGGAAGAAAAGGTACTGCAAACACCGAATGGAATAGCATTTGGCTCCAAGTTTCAAATTTACGAGCTATCTCCTAGTGAGCTTAGAGAGACAATTTTGTGTCCTGGCTCCACTGAGATACACTGGGTATTTAAAAACCTAGATCTCATTGCTACATATCACTGCTTCTGGTAGCTTTTTCTTTCTGGAACTATCTGTTAAATGGCATATCTATATTTTTGTATTACATGTAAACATTTAAGTGCAAATGCTACATATTTTTAGCACTTCTTTATTACGTAAATCTTTGGACACCTTAAAATATAGAAATGGCTGGGGATCTCTGATACCCATGGAGAGGCCCTTGCAAAACCCTTTGTTATTCCTTAAGATGGTGGTTTTCTCCCTTTTGATCCTTTCTCTCTCTTTCTCTCTCTCTCTACATGTACGTGGGTTATATGTCTTGTTCAAAGGTCCTGTTTGTTCTTTAATAAATTTTTGTTTCCTAATCAAAACAGGAAATAAAGAAAAATGAAAGGCAGTGCAGAATATTATCTGTAAGTTGTGTTGTAATTCGCTATATCATCATGTACCCGGAATGACTTGTCTGTGCATCATTAACTTGTGTCCAGATTTAAACTAATTATTAACTCAACCAGTTGGGTTGACTTACATGTTATCATAAAAGGTTCTGTGTTGTGAGAGCATGACAGAGTTTCATAAGATTGATTGCTTGAATCTGGGGATCCTGCATTCCACAAAGACACTGTCTTTTGTCACCCACTCACCACTGGAGTTGGTTGTGCTCTTTGGTTGGGAAGAACGACAGTGTGTGATGTTTTAAATAATGGTAATTTCTTTGTCTTGAAAGAAATGCCACCTGTAATAGTCTGTGACTTTGAAAGAGTTCTGATAATGTCTTCCCAAATGTAATTGCCCTCAGGTAGCTAGGCCCAGTGGGCTTTAGAGTTGCAAGTACAGTGTTAGCTAATCGTGTCATATAAAGATGAAGTAGCTGAAGGCCCTGAAGAAAAGACTCAGGGCACTAAACTGATGTTGTTAGACTTGAATTCTGGTGTCTTCAAACTAATTTTAAAAGGAACTCCTGAGAGTTGCCCGATTCATAATATAGAGAAATTTTTCTAGTTATCTTGACCCTTGAAAGAATGTCTATATTGCCCATTTCTTGCTAATTTTTTTTTATATTTATGCAGACCTGTGTTTCCTTAAGAAATGAAAGTGTGGGAGAAATTGGTCAAGGGAGTTTGCGCATTTAGGTATGTGACTATGAATAAGTCACTCAATTTGGAGACAACACTTTTATTCTTTGAAAAATTTTCATACCTTTTTCATTAAACTATCTTGATACAAAATGATAAGTTTTTCTTTAATAAAACAGGTTAGTTCTACCATGGTGGCTATTTAGTAGTAAGGTAAATGCTTAATTTAATGACCTCAGCATAACCATCTTGAAGGGTTCCTTGGAACTAGAGAATGATTTCCTGGGAGGAAATCAAGAGGCTCAGTTTGGGAAAGCAGGGATAGCTGTCTCTTTCTCAAGTAGAAATATGACCGTGCTATGACAGGGCTGCCTTTACCCAGACTGCAGTGCCTTTACCTGGACTGTGAGGTAAGCTTGGCTTTCCTTGACTGATCCTGACTCTCTATGTGCTTTGTTAAACTATGTGAGATGGGGTAAGTTGCTGCATCCATTACATGGAACATCCTAATTCTATTTACAGGACTGTGGGAATTATGCAGTAGCTGAAATAACAGAATGGAGACATATCAATATATCTCATGCACTCACTGGAAAAATTCAAATGAATGTGATACATTTGAAATGGGGAAAAATGCTTGTGGCTGCCCAAAGTACTCTGGCCTTTTTTGCTTGTGTTTGTTGGGGCTTTAAAACTATTTCTACAATTTAGTACATAATGTTGACATGTTTGAATTAAGAGGGAGGAAATCTTGTGAAGCCCTGTACTGCTAAACTGCCTGCATTCATTTGAGCTATACAAATGTAATAGGCAATATCCAGTGTGTGGAGTATTAAAATAATTCATGGATTAATTTTCAGTCTTATGGAGGACTCAGATGGAAGCTTAAGATACATTAAATGTACTTACTTTTTCTTCATTTATCCAGATATGAGGCATTTGTCCAGATAAGAATATCTTCAGTTATTGCAAAAATCTGTAAATATTGCAATGATTCTTTCGGTAGTAGACTGTTTGGGGTTTATCTTTTATGTCAACAGTAAGCACTTGGGAATGATAGAAGAGAGATACTTAAAACTCAATCTACTGCACCAAGTACATTTTGTTAAACATCACTTCTAACTTTCTATTTTATGGATACAAACATCTACTTGGTAGACATAATGGTCATTTAAACTCTCATTCTGGGCTTATTTGACATATATTTAAGATCAAGCAAACTGCTAAGATAAAGGTTAATGGACTCTTTATGTTAAGAAAAAAATTAAAAGCTTGGCATTTTTGCTTGCTTCAGGAATTGTTGAGAATAAGATAGTAATTCTAAACTTAATCAGATTGGATTTGAAATTTTAATAAAAATTGAAACTATGACTCTGACCAGAAATTATGGTATTATTTAGACTAGTTAGGTATATCCTATAAGATAGTGAAATTTCAAGACAGAACAAGTGTGTGCCAGCAGAAAAATCTTGTTTTTTTTTTCAGTTGCTACTAGTATAAAGTGGGGTAAATCCTGAATTTAGCCAGACCTTAGTTTTATTATTTGGGAAATCAGGGTAATAATTCTTCCCTTATTTCAGTTTTCTTTCATTCACTCACTTAATCATTCTATAAGTGTTAATTGGGCTGCCACTATCTATCAGACAATGTGTAGGTGTAGACAATATAGTGATACTATAAAAGTTATTAAAAAAAGTAACAATAAGCAGCTTCGCCAGATAGCTTACTGGGGAGGACTACTTAGCAGAAAGGTCTGGGAAGATTTTTTCTAAGAAAGTCATATTTGAGCTAAGATGTAAAAAACAAGGAGGAATTGGGCAATGAAGAATTGAACAAAAGGGAATTCCAGGTAAGGGGACAGCAAGTGTAAAAGTCCAGGGGCTGGAGACTAGTGGGCCTGGAACATAGAGAGTCAAGAAGAGGTGCTAGAAGATGAGCTTCAAAAGATAAATGGGAGCCAGATCTGGCTAATGAAAGCCTTTTAAAAATTTTATTATAAAAGTAACAAGATGTCTTTGATCAATTTTACAAAGGGATATGATATTAGCTTAACCATGTACAACAATGATAAGGAAAACACTTAAAAGCTGAAAACAGTGCAAGTATGAGAAATTAATGTTGATGTTACATTGGCTATCAAGACAACATGTGAGTCCTGTATTCTGTTTACAAGGTTGTAACATCCTTGTAACATCCAAAGGTTGGTCACAAATGGTATCACTACATGCAGATAATAAAAAATGATGGCATTATTTTTATGCAGGTGTGTGTCTGGCAGAGACAGAAGAGATGCTTTGATAATAGTTTCCTTAAACTAACTTTCAAATATTGTTGCCTATGAACATGCATCCACTGAAGAGCTGGATGTCAACCCAGAGCTTGCATTGGAGTAAATATCTGCTCCTAAAGAGTAGATCATTTGGTCAGAATTTTAAATTTTTAGTCCTTGTATATCAGGGACACCTAGTGTTAGTTAAGTAGGACTCTGAGAGAATACATTGATAAGATAGTGCAAATTAAGTTTTGTTTTATAAATTGAGCATAACTGCTGGTATAATTGTTATGCTATTTGGGACTCTTCATTCATTTTCTCTGTGCCAGAGGGACTCTCATTCAGATATGTGAAAATTACATTTTTCTAAGACTTCTATTGAGATATCAAAACATTTTCTTGAAAACAGGGAGAAATTGCAGGATCATATGGAAGCTCCATTTTTAGCAGTTTGAGAAACCTCTACACAGCTTTCCATAGTGGTTGCACCAGTTTGTATCCCATCAGCAGTGCAGGACAGTTCTTTTTTTCTCCACACCCTCACCAACATTTATTGTTGCTTTTTTTTTTTTAAATAATAGTTTATTTTTACATCATTTTGTGCATTTTCCCATCTCAATTGGAATCCCTGTGGGCTTACCATCACCAAATCACTCATGTGCCATCACCATAGTCCAGTGCATTTCTCTCCACACCACTGTTTTTGATCCCATTCCCCACTCCACCCCCATAAAATGTCTCTGGTATATAGCTGTTCGTTATTATTATTATTATTTTCTTGCCTGGCCCATTATACTCCTACTATGAGTGAAACCATCTGGTATTTTTCCTTTTCTTTCTGGCTTATTTCACTAAGCATGATTTTTCCAGCTCCATCCATGTTGCTGCAAAAGGCATGTTTATTTTTTTTTAGTTGCTGAATAATATTCCATTGTGTATATGAACCACATCTTTTAAATCCAATCACCCACTATTCGGGCATTTGGGTTGTTTCCATTTCTTTCCAATTATGTGCCATTAATATGTGCCATTCTCACTGGTGTGAAGTGTTACCTCATTGTAGTTTTGATTTGCACTTCCCTTATAACAAGTGATGCTTAACATTTTTGCATATGCCTGTTGGCCATCTGCATTTCCTCTTTGGAGAAGAGTCTTTGTAGCTCTTCTGCCCAGTTTTGATGGGGTTGTTAACTAACTTTATATTTGTTGAGTTTCATCTATATCTTTGTGATTAGTCCTTATACATATTATGTGCAAAAGTTTTCTCCTAGTCAGTGGGGTGTCTGTTTTATGTAGTGTCTCTTTTGTACCCAAAGGACACCAAAACAATAATTCAAAAGGACACCTGCACCACTATGTTTATTGCTGCCCTATTTACAATAATTTACAATAGGGAAGAAGTGGAATCAACCCACATGCCTCAAAATAGATGTGGTATATACACAATGTAATATTACTGAGCAATCAGAAAAGATAAACTCATGCCATTTGTGGCAACATGGATAGAACTGGAAAAGAGCATGCTTATGAGATAAGTGAGAAAGAAACAGAAAAATACCAGATGGTTTCACTCATAGCAGGAGTGTAAGGGGCTGGGGGGGAAATATATCTATATCTATCTACATCTACATCTACATCTACATCTACCTATCTAGTAATTGTAATAAAGTAAAAAAGAACATCAACTAACAACTATAAACAGAGATATTCTATGGGAGGGAAGGGGAACAAGATCGAAACCGGAAAAAGACTGGAAATCACATGGGACTCTGGTGATGACACATGGGTGAAGTGGTGGTGGGAAGTCCAAAGGGATTACAGTTGAGATGAAAAAATTACAAAATGAAGAATAATGTAAAACATATACATATATATAAATAAAAAAAGAAGGAGAAAAACATGTTCTGATCTTTATGGTCTGAGACATTTGTTGGAAATTTAAACATTATTGATGCTTTTGCATGGGAAGCAGTAACTAAGATGCAACAGCTCATAAAGTAGAATATGGCAAGACCTAATGATTATTAGAAGAAAACTTTTAATTTTTAATAGTTACAATTATTACTATGTAGATCACCTATGAAATTCATTCTGAAACTTGACTCACTTGGCTATGAAATGAACGGATTTATCATCAACTACACTTCTGTTAGTACTGTGCACATGATTAACGTTTTTAATTATCTCCTAGAATTGAGTTTGAAGAAAATTCTACTTGAAATCCAATTTTATTTTCAACATAGATTAGGTTCATAACATGATAAGATGGGTAAAACCTGCATTTAAAAAAAATTTATTTTAAAAAGTCTTTTTTTTCCCTTAAAGTTTTATTGACTTGCTACTAGTCAACATAGACTTTGTGAGGACAACTTCATATATACATACTCCATCACTCTCCCTCCACCAACTCTCATCTCAGTCCAAACCCTCCCACCTTCCCTCCTTCCTCACCTTTTTCTCTTCTTTCATCCCACCCCACTCCACAGGTAACAGTATAATTTTTGTAGCATCTAAGATTGTTTGTTGTGTTATAGTTTGCTTATTTATATTCTGTGAATGAGTGAAAATCCAGTAATTGTCCTTTGCTTTCTGGCTTATTACGCTGAACCTAATCACTTCAAGTTCCTACCATAGTTCTTTTTTACTATGTAGATTGTATGGGCAAATGGAGGAGCAGGTTGTGTTGTGTCTATATTGTGAGGTTAAGATAATTTTTGATGGACAATGTAATTTTGTCCATCAGTCATTCATGGTGACTACTTCTTTGTTTGGGGATTTAGTTAGCTAAATATGATGATGACTAGGTTCTGATTCAGATTGAGGTGGGGCACATGAATACACATTTCTACTATGCTTACAGGTGATGCCTGTAAGACTGATGCACTGCTTCTAGTCTCATGACACACTTTGAGAATCATTGGTTTATATAGATTTTTGCATACTTTCAAAGCACTTCTATTAAGGGTATGGTTAGCAGCACTTATGAGAGTCTGAACCATTTATGCTTTCTCCTTTATTTGAAAGGTACTTGTCATACTGTCAGTTTTGAATGAATCTGTCACTTAGCATACTGACTAAGATGGTCATCTGAGTGAAAGCAATACTTTACTAAGAAAAGTATAATCCTTCATTCCTCTGTAAATGGGAAGCTTTACTTATTATGAATGATTCTCAGTATTGCTGTTAGCACTATATAATTCTAAGTGTTGAAATGGTTGCTATGGCTTCTAGGGAAGCTCCACAATTGAATAAAGCCAACTTGATGATAGATATTAACTCACAATTTCTTATCATTTCACTTTTCCATTTATATCACCTTTCCAATTTAATTTGATGACTGGATATAGATTTTTTGTGTGTGAGTTAGGTTGATCAGGAATACATGTAATATATGTGATGGTGTGCATGCATTGGCATAGAGTAAAAACCACTAAGTAATTCTGTAAGGTTTGACAAGTGAATATTAAAGACTTCATATTAAAGACATGTAACAATTACATCTGAAAACATTCCCTTGTGCTTCAATGTAATCAGTTTCTTGCTGCAACCCTCAACCCTGGCTATTTATAGTCAATCAGTGTTTTATATTTATCATTGTTTTGGGGCGTATATATTGTCATTTAAAGAATGCCATAGAAATGGAATAAGACAACATGTGGCCTTTTGAATGTGGTGTCCTCCTTTTTTACATATTAGAGAGTCCTCCCTGATTAAGCAACCATAGTTAGCTTCTTTTAATTGTACAACTATACCAGTTAGTTTATCCGTTTACCATTTACCAATTGATGGACATTGGGTTGTTTCCAGTTATTGGTGATTATAACTAATTGTAAACAAACATTCAGATATACATTGTTGTATGAATGTAAGTTTTATTTTTCTTGGGGAGAAAGTATAGCATGGACTTGATGGGGCATGCAGTAGTAAATACTTAATTTTATAAGACGTGACCAGTGTTAGCAACAACCACATAAGAGCCTTCTATATACTCACATCCTCACCATCACTTGTCATTTTTCTTTTAGTTGACCTATTATAGAGGTTATTTATCTGTGACAGCTTTAATTAAATCACTGGAAAATAGATGCCCATAATGGCAGAGTCTAAAGTGCTATAAAGTAAGATCTAAATTCACATCGGCCTACATGTGCAACTTCTCATCAAGATAAACTCCCCTCCCCCACCTCACTTCCTTCTACCATTATGCTACAGATAGTGTTGGTTATTCTCAGCTTTGGGCCCAGTTTTGGGGTCACTGCAACTGATCAAGAAGAACCAAGATGGGGACAAATGTACATGGCATATCTAAATAGTCATTGACAAAGATTTGGGGGAGCTTCCTCTCATAATTTTTTTTTTTTAAGATTTATTTATTTGTGCATACAGAACTGGGGTACAGGCCAGAGGCTCAGGGGCGGCGAGAGGCTTCACCAGAGACAGAGTGGGGAGCAGAACAGGCAGATCGATGAAGTACACTGCTGAGGGGAGCAGGGGCGGGCCAGGAGAGGTCTGCTACGCCATGTGGTCACCTCCGGGGCAGGCGGGGATCGAACTCATGCAAGCGGCTTTAGATTCTCCGTGCTGTGCTTTAACCCGCTGCGCCACCAGGGAGGGCCTCATAATATATTTTTAAAATGAGGGTGACAGAGTCATCACTGTCCTGAGCCTTAAGCTGAGGTTTTCATCAGAAATAGTCTGTCATATATATTTTTTATATTTATTTATTTGTGCACACAGAACTGGGATACAGGCCAGAGGCTCAGGGGCGGCAAGAGGCTTCACCAGAGACACAGTGGGGAGCAGAACAGGCAGATTGACGAAGTACACTGCTGAGGGGAGCAGCGGGCAGGTCAGGAGAGGTCTGCCATGCCATGTGGTCACCTCCCGGGCAGGTGGGAATTGAACTCATGCAGAAGTGGCTTTAGCTTCTAAGTGCTGTGCTTTAACCCGCTGAGCCACCAGGGAGGGCCCAGTCTGTCATGTTTTCATGCTCAGTATCTTTCCCTTTTAAGGCTAAATATAGCACACCATTCAAAGTGCTGTCCAGTTCAAAATACCCTGTTCAACAGTATGATTAAATATTGGAAATTCTGAATCAAATTGTACTAAATACATTTTACTACTTTGGGGGAGGGGGCGTGCAGGGACTAAAAAGAGATCTTTTGAAAGAGTTAAAGAGTGAATGAAAGGGAAAAAAACATGCCAGTTACTTTAATGTGAAAATCAAATTATTTAGGTATTTTCTCATTTGAATTTATATGTAATATTTGAATGGAGATCCCAGAGTAAATTGTTTTCTTCCTATGGGATGGAATGGATGGATTAGAACAGGATTCTTCATCTTGGTTATACTTTAGATTCACCTAGAAAGCTTTTTAAAAGATAACATCCTTAAGTTATATTCTAGGGTGCAGGTGGGGGCCTTTATGTTAGTATTTCTTTTAAGCCTCCCTATCTTTTTAATGTTTAACAGAGTTGAGAATCACTGGACATAAACATAAAACTTACTGCTCCAGGGATAATTTTAGAAATGTTTTTCATCTGTCAAATTATGTGCTATTTTCTGTGTGACATATGTTGAAATACTTCAAGTCGTTAAGAATATCAGTAATTGAAAGAATACTGACCTATCTGCAGGCTATGTTGCTCTCTCTTCTCTGCCTTTCTTGGAGTGTGTAGTGTTGCAGCGGGAAGGGAATTGGAGGAGTGGTATCTTATAAACAGATGGAAGAGTTTAAATGTGCAACAGTACTCCTTGTTTCTCTAGAAATTAGCAGAGTTAAAAAAAACTTGTTTAAAAGAATAGCTGACTATAAATAGCAGTAATAAATGTTCTTATCTGAGGAACGTAGTACAAGGACTATTCTACATTAAGGATATAATTATTCATTTTGGACAAAAATGGATTGAAGAAAATAAAAGCCTAATGCATTTTACAGTTCATTCTTAAATAACTGTTACATTCTTATTATAAGTTGAATGTTGAACCCAATCCATATGTGTAATACACTAAAATGAAAAATTACTTGAGTGTTCCTGGGAGAAATATTCTGATTCAGTAAGGAAGATGGAAATTTCACATTTGTACTTGACACAGTGGGTTTGCTGGAAAAAAGTCAGAACGTGATCTTCATGTTAGCAAGAACTTCGTCTTGTTTGGTTCTCAGTAGTGTCCCTGGATCACAATGTGCATAGCATATTGTATGTTCCAATCAGTAAACGTCTAGGCAGACTGTGAAAACATAGAGTAGAAAATAATAGAAAACTATAGTCAATACTCAATAGAAATGTAAAGTTTATCATTTACATTTAAGAAATTAAAATATAGACAGGAGGTGAATCAAATTACAAAGGGTTTCTGAGGATGTTTTGGCTGGCCGAGTTCATTCTACTAAAAATGGTTAGCACGCATCATGGATGTCATCCTGGCTCCTCCATACCTGGCACAGAGATATGTTATACCCTTTTCTAGGACAGTATTACAGATGTTGACTGGTCTCAGGGAAGCTTCCCTAGAAACCTTGTCACTTAAGGGGAAAAAATATATATATATATGGAGACACCTCAAGTATTTAGCCAGAATCAGGGAAAACCCAGTTAGGGACTCAGTGACTCTGGCATGGGAGAGCGACGACACTACTGGATTGGAAGGCACAGTCTAGAACCAGGAGTAACGAATGCATGTCAGCCAAATAGCTGGAGGAACTGTCTTAAGGAATGGATTGCCCCAGAGAGTGCACTGCTCTATACTAGTTTGAAGAATGGATTTCTGCGTTTGGGTAAAAGTCAGATTAAAATCCTCATTTTGTCTTTTCTAACTCTAGATTCTATTATTTGTTTTGAGGCAGACCTCATGCAGTGAGCCAAGACTGGAGGGTTTTCACTTGAACCCAGGAAAATGCGATGCTTACCCTGTATGTTGTGTCTTTGTGTTTCTTTGGTGAAATTGTAGCTCTTTTTTGTCTGCTCTAGTTTTGTAGTTAAGATGCTTTTGATTGCCTGCTTTTAAGATGAACTCTAGGGACCTGGATTCTCCTACACTCTGCTGATCAGGTGGCTTTAGAATAAAGTAAAAGAGGGCTTCATATTGGTGAGGGCAAGGAGGTAGGATGGGGTTAGAGAGGATATTTGAGTGTGCCTGTTGAATCTCATGTGGTACTCCAGAACCCTGTGAATAACACTAATTTAAACAAGAATTAGAGTGCAGTAACTAGAATAAGTAGAATAAGTTTAGTTTTAGAGTCATTCTGACCTGGTTTCATATCCTGACTCAGTTGCTTCCTTATTTGGGGAGATGACTTAATCTTTCTCAGGTTTGAACTCAATTACCATGTCCCATAAGATCAGAATATTTTTTTCTTTTTTTTTTAATTTTTAATTTTTTTTTATAAGATTTATTTATTTGTGCATACAGAACTGGTTATGGGCCAGAGGTGCAGGGGCGGTGAGAGGATTCACCAGAGACAAAGTGGGGAGCAGAACAGGCAGATCAACAAAGTACACTGCTGAGGGGAGCCTTGGGCAGGTAAGGAGAGGTCTGCCATGCCATGTGGTCGCCTCCAGGGCAGGCTGGGATGGAACTCATGTGGAAGTGACTTTAGCTTCCTAGTGCTATGTTTTAACCCGCTGTGCCACCAGGGAGGGCCTATTTTTCCCTTTTTTACAGGGGAAAAAAATAAATGGGAAAAAAGCATCAGTAAGTGGTAGCTTTTGTAGTACTAAATGTACAATCGCTTTGGAAGAAAAAGTCATTTGCTAGTTCTGTTTTGCTGGGCAAGTTACTTCTTCTTGGACTTGACTTTGTTTTGTGGATTAACATCACATTCACAAAGTGCTTAACAGAATGCATGCAGGGCCGGTATTGAACATTGTTATTATATTGGCACTACTGTTTGAAGCTTGCTATCTGAACACCTGGAGACTTCTGGAAATTACGAAAACTAAAAAAAAAGCTCCAAAGAAAAATCGTCTCATTTTATTTCCTTTGCTTTTCTTGGATTTCTGTAGAAGTGCTAGTTCTACCTTGTGTTAAATTCCTTATGGCTGCTATAGCAACCACAAACTTAGTGACTTACAAGAACAAAGTTATTATCTGCAGACTAGAAGTCCTACCTAAAATAAAGGTGCCACTAGAGGTTCCAGAGGTGACTCTTACTGCCTTGCCTGTTCAACTTCTAGAGGCTGCCAGCATTCCTTAGCTTTGGCCCCTTATTCCATTTTCAGAACCAGCAGCCTCCCTAAATCCTTTCTTCTCTCTCTGCTCCTATCTTTCTCTCTGACCTCTGCTTCAGTTATCATATCTCATCCTCTGACTTGATCCCCTCACTTTATAAGGACCCTTCTGGTCACACTGGACCTGTCTGGATAATTCAGAACAGTGCCTTCACCCCATCTCATCTTGTAATCCTCATTCAATCAGACACACAGAGTCTCCTTTGCCATACATGGTAACATATCCACAATTTTGTGGGATTAGGATGTTAACATTTTGGGGGCCATTTTTCAACCTACTACATACCTGTATAACTTAGTTACCTCTGAACTCATAAAGAGTATACATTAGTTGTAATTTTCATATATCTATAGGTATCCTGAACTAAAAAATGATTGTGATGCTATTTCTCTGATTTCATGTATTTAATTCTGTGAAGAAATTCAATACTGAGCCTGAACTTGAAAAATCAAACGTATCCTTTGAGTGACTGACTTGAAACTAAGTTAAGAAGAATTTTTTCCAGTCCCAGAATTTAGGTCTTAATTTATTTCAGTGTCGCTGAAGTAAAACTCTTCATTAAACATTCTGTCTTCCCTTCCCTTCCAGCCTTCTTTGCCACCCCATGAAAAAAAAAAAAAACACCAAAATAATACCGATATGTAGGGAAAAGATAGTTGTGTATATGGGAAAAAAACAATATAAATTTAAAACTTGCAAGTAAGGATTATCACTTACCTCTTTATCGAGTGTGTACGAATATCCAGTCAAAACCAACAGGATAGCCCCCTGGTATTGAGCACAGAGCTGTAGAGTGCCTTGGAATGTCCTTAGAAGGCTCTGTAATTGATTGGGTGACGGAATGAAAGATTCATTCTTTCAAATCAAAGGTAAAGATAGAGGGACAGAAGAAACTGTTCAAACTTCATCTTAAATAAGACATTTTTCTTACTACTTTGTGGCATTCCCTGGGCTAATGTAATAATATCTAAGATGTTTAATGTCAGATATTACACTTACTTAAATGTGTTTTTAACTAATGTACCATTGATTTACAAAAATATATTTTAGGGTGCATCTTTATGTACCTCTATGTGCATATGAACCTCACCTCACCCAACACCAATTGGTGTTCAATTTCTAATTGAAATTTATTTTTAAAATTTAGTGTTTAGTACCCTCTCTTTCCTTCCCCCTCCAGTCACCACTAGATTTTTCAGAGTCTAAAAGTTTTTCTGCTGTGATTGTAACATTGAATGTCTCTGAACTAAATGGTGAAGATCTGCCTTAAAATTCTCACCAAAACATGTGGTACATATATACAATGGAATATTACTCAGCAACCAAAAAAGAGAAACACATGTCTTTTGCAGCAACTTGGATGGAGCTGGAAAAGATCATGCTTAGTGAGATAAGCCAGAAAGAGAAAGAAAAATACCGGATGGTTTCACTCATAGCAGGAGTATAATGGACCAGGCGAGAAAATAACAAAAATAATGAACAACCATAGACCAGAGACATTCTGTGGGGGTGGAGTGGGGAATGGGATCAAAAACGGGGGGCTGGGGGAGGGAAATGCACGGGACTATGGTGGTGGCACAGGGGTGATTTGGTGATGGGAAACCCGTGGGGATTACAATTGAGATGAAAAAAAATGTGCAAAATGATGTAAAAATAAACTTTTTAATAAAAAAAAAATTCTCACCAAAACAATGACACTAACATAAATTCTGTAGGATCTGTGTTAGAGTCAGAGAGAGATGAGTTTTCTTACCTTGATAGAACACAGGCATGAACTGTCTTACTCTTGGAGCTATTTCTCCATACTTTCATGTTTGCTTTGCTGGAAGTTGGCAGAAATATCCTAGAAAACATCTCTGCTCTCTACAGTTCTTAGGAATAGCCCCCTGGGTAAGTGAGATCTTTGGGTAGCTGTGTTTTTAAGTTCATTCTTAAAAACCTTTTATTTGAAACATCTTTTAGAGTAGTTAAGTTATATGCTCTGGAGTTAGACTATTGGGAATCAACCCAAACTTCACCCCTTACTAACTGTATGGCCCTAGGCAAGTGGGTATACTTTGTCAATTTCTGCTTTCTTGTGTAAAATAGAAGTGATGTTGCCTGCTTCCAGGCATTTAGTTTGTAACCCATAAATATTAGCAGTTCATTAGATTTCTATGTTTCCTTGCTTTCTAACTGAAATTTAATATTTAAAGAATTTTTCAGTTAGTTACTTTTGTTAAGTGATTCCAAGAGGTCATTGACTATGATTGGGAAAAGGATGAAACTAAGAAACACAAAAGCAGACTTATGTAGTTGATGATGGTAAATTCTTGAGATGCAATAATTCCACTCATTCAACATTTACCAAGATACATTCTGTTATACTATATGGTAATGCTCTATATCCCTGAAAGGGTTATAAAAAGTTGAGCAAGAAACCCTCCCCAAGTTCAGAGACAGGTTCACTGTTGCTTCAGCAATGCAAGGAAAGAGCCATTCATTCCTTTATTCTACACATGTTTAGGTAAGGCAGGCTCTGTTAAATGGGAGCTAAGGCTAATCCAGCGATGAATAAAGCAAAAGTCTCTGCTCTTAAGGAGCTAACATTCCAATGGAGAAAGACAGACAATACATGGGACAAACAAGGAGAATATGCTAATGTGTTAAGTGCTAAGGAGAATAATCAATTCCAGAAGGGGAGTGAGTATGCCGAGGGGGAGGCAACAATTTTAATTTGGGTGGTCAGTAGAAAATCTGCTTTGCAAAGATGGCATTTGAGCAAAACCCTGAAAAAGTAAGGAAGTGAATCTCACAGATTTCTAGGAGAGCATTCCCAGGTAGAGGAAAACCAGGTACAAAGACTGGGAATGTTCTTAGTGATGTTGAGAAACAGTCATGGCCAACTTCTCTTTGGTTCTCCTTAGACACAGAAGGCAAATAATTACGATTGTTTTACCATATTCAGGAAGGCACAAAGGGGGCATCACATTTACATTTTAATGAAGAGAAAACCATGTAGCCAGGCCCTGTCTCTGTAGCTTTCTGTTTAAATGATTTAACAAGTGGAAATTTCAGCATTGGGCGTTAGAAAGACTTGGTCAGCAAGAACAGTGGTCTTGGTGGCTTGGTTCTTCACACCTCACCTGAGGAGGTGGGGGAAGGTCTGAACTTTATGATAAATACTAATCTTCCTTACCTGCTTCTTAGTTCTAATTTGCAAGCCATTCTGCAGATAGAAAAGAGAAAGCCAGAAATAGAAAAGGGGAATTTATGGATTTCAAAATCATTGTTACTGAGATATAATTTACATGACCCCAAATGCAGCATTTTGGGGTATTTGGAGGAGTGCTGACAAATGTAAATACCACATGGTGTGATAATAAATACTAAACAAGTAACTCATCAGGGAATAAGAATATCTCAATTTGTAGCTTTTGCTGATTTTTCCTGTTGTAAATATTTCATCATTGTGGATTTCAAGTCATCAGTGTGATGTCTCTGAACAGGGTGTTGGGAAAGGATGCCCTTGGATCTTGGAAACCTGCCCCAAGCTTGGTCCACTTACTCAAGCACTGCTGTCATTACTACCACAGTCAGACTATCAAATATTCTCACGACTTTAAATGTCTCTCTGGGTTTTTCCCAGTCAGTCCCCATTCTGCCCAGTTTTTGACTGATCTGTTTTCTCTTAGTGTGTCATAAAATTTCATATCAGCGGACTCAGACAGTATATGCACTTTTATATTTTCATGTTTGGAAATCCACACATGTTGCAGTTATCAATTATTTGTTTCCTTCTGTATTGCTGGTTAGCCTTCCATTATATGGCTATCTTACCATTTAGTCGCCTGTTGGTAGACATTTGTTGCTTCCAGTTTGGGGTTATTGTGTGTGTGTTTAAGATTTTATTTATACACACAGGAGCTGAGGTGTAGGCCAGAAGTGGGGATGGGGTTTGAGAGGATTCACCAGAGACAGAGTGGACAGAGAGCAGAACAGGCCGACTGATGAAGTACGCTAATGAGGAGAGCAGTGGGCGGGTCAGGAGAGGTCTGTGGGTTGTTCGCTTTTGGCCTGGGATCCAGCTTATACTGCAGTGGCTGCTTCTAGCTTCCTAGTTCTGAGACCCATCAGGCCCCTGAGGCCATTGTTAATAAAGTTGCTCCAGACATTTGTATATTCATTTTGTCTGGAAATAGGTGCTCATTTCTTTTGGGTAAATACCTTGAAATGAATGTCTGGGTCTTGAGGAGGATATATGTTTCATAAGAAATTGCCAAACAAATTTCCAATTTCACACTCCCACTAGTAATGTATGAGAGCGTGAAGCGCCACAGACCCATTAGAACTAGTAGTTGTCTGTCTTTTAAATTGTAACTGTTCTGGTGTGGGTGTAGCACTATTATGCCTTTAATTTGCATTTGAGCATCTTTCTCCTTGCTTTTTGGCCATTTATTTGTAAGTCTTTCTAAGATGTTTGTTCAAATAGTCCCATTAAATTGTTGAATGGAGGCACATAACTTATCCAAAAGGCTCACAGAATGTGGAGATCTGTCAACTGCAGAGCTGAAGCAGGAAAACAAGGCAGACCAGAACCCAAGAGAACCAACAGGTTCATCAACGTGGCCTCCATGCCCCTGACCTTCGCATTTCCTAACTAGCCTGACCAACTTGCCCAGTTTACCTGGGACTTCCCCAGTTCAGTTGCTGAAAAATACTATATATGCTTGGAAACATGTGAGTCCTGGGTGAACTACCTCCAGAGCTGTGTATGGCAGGCTGCCAACTCTGTGCTGGGAGCCATAGACTGATGCAAGCATAGGTGAGACTGCAGGGCTGAGTGAGTTCTCTGGTGACAGAGCACCTTAATACAGGTAAAGCGGGTATTAAAGATAGGCCTTCTTGCTCCCTGCCCTTTGCTTACAAGTTAGAAGCTTGCTTATGAAGTAGCAGTTTAGGGACACTGGGATGTTTTTTCCTGGAAAAACAAAACAAAACAACCCTCCAATAATTATGTCTCAGCAATGACTATTTTTACAAATTATAATCACGACAGACTCATTTATTTGGTTCACGTTTTAATTTTCTGATTAAGTGCATTTATTTCTAAAAGAACTAAGATATCGAGCCCTACCTGTCATATTAACTGCTAATGTAAAATCATTTGTTAAAAAGCCTTTCCTAAGAATACAGTTTGGTTTGAGAAGGAGGAATGGGCGCACAATTCTGGGTATGGGGTGACAGGCTGCCACTAAGGAAGGAAAAGCATGAAGACATGAATGAGAGAATTGGGAGTGAAGGATGAAAGTCCTCGCTTCAGTATTCTATACAGACTTGTGTTCCTAGGCAAGGAAGAGTGTGTGAGGGGCTGTACAGAAGAACTTGCAAGGACTCAGTGGGAAGGAGTTATTCTCCCTCCTTTATGTGCTGTTCAGGAAAAGGTGGAGCTTTGATCTGTTATTGATTTCATACTTCGTGAATACTCGTAGGGTTGCTGATTTATGTATAAAGTGACCTTCTATTAGTTATATATTGTTTCCTTTTTAGTCCTTGGTGCCAGTGCATAACAGATAAACACAGTCATCTTTTGTTTTACATTACCCCAGAGGAGCTAGATGGAATGCCTGCTTATAGATAATATTACTGCTCTGTTTTCATACACTGTCTTTCTTTTGAATAACTCCCAACATATTATGACATTTTTCTTCTTAATGCTTATTAAATGCCCTCAGCTTGCTCAGTGCTGTTGAAAGAATATAAAGACACAATTCTTGCCAATAGGAACATGCATATTAATAGATGAGAGAAATAAACTTGCTTTTAAATAGATATATATGAAATTCTGGAAGGTGACAGATTACTTTGGTTGGATAAGATAGAATATTTGAACTAATGTTGCTCAGAAAATAGAAAAAAATAAGAGAGGTATATTAACCTGCAGAGCCATAGCCCTTGGCAGAAAGAACACTTCAATTAAGGTAGAATTAAACCATTTTTGCTGAAAATTAACCTCAATTTGATAACTCTGTGATATTTACTCTAGAGATGTAGACTCACATATAATCGTAGCCAATGTAATTTTAGCAATTCAAGAATTCTGGTTATCATAGCATTCATTCAGCAATCTTTCTGAGAAACTATAATGTGTTGAGCCACAAGCTAGGAGCTGGGAGCAAAGCAGATAATGTCCTTGCCTCATTGGAACATATAGGACAGGCAGGCCGATAGGGACAACGCAATTAAACTAATCAACAGATAGCTACAGGTATGTCCGTATGAGTCTGTGAGATGACATAATAGGGGAAGCCTGACCTGGTGGGGGTAGTTTTAGACTACTTAAAGTGAGACACAGGGGTGAGGCTGAAGAAACAAAAGAGGTGGAGGTAGGGGAGGGTGCTACAGCTAGAGGGCGGTGCATCACGCTCAGAGTTCGGGGGCAGAGGCAAGGCTTGGCTGGCTGAAGTCCAGGCATGGCAAGCAGGTGCCCTTGGAGGCAGGGTTAAAGAGGGCGTGGGGCTGTATCATGAAGCCTTGTCGATCAGAGTGAGACAATGGTTTTCTTTCAGTGAGTTAGAAAGAAACGTTTCTGGCACAGCATAAATGTTGATAAGATTACTCTGATTTCATTTAAAACTCTTATTAAATAATATCAAATGTTAGCTATTACTGTTTGCGAGCAGGGGGAGGCCAATAAAGGCTTTTAGGCCAAACTATGATATGGTACAGCCAAATTTGCATTTATAACCTTAATCTAACTACTGTCTAGAAACCAGATTTGAAAGAGTAGGTTAGTCCAGATGATGGTGAGAAGACCAGAAGGAGGTAGTCATCTAACCAAATGTCAGAACTGATATGGTGGGTCACTTAGTAATCTGTGGCTCACTGTGCCTATAGTTCACTCAAGAGGTACTTAGCAAAGTTGTGCAAAATTGTATAAATATATAGCTACCTTTCCAGAAATTCTCTTTTTGGCTATTCAGGGGAACCACTATTGAATCCGCTACTTGGCCTACTATAGACTGTTGAGCACCTTATAAAGCAATCAAAACCCCTGGCTTTCAGTACTGTCCTTCCAAGACCGCACTATTCTCTGGCTTCCATGAGAACTGCTACATCTGACTCAAGGAAAAAAACTGAGGAATGAGGAAGTTACCTTTGTTACCCCTGTAGCTCTTCTGCAGAGTCTTCTCAGCAAAACAAGAGGTGCAAACATGCACAGAGAGCTAGCCATTGTATGCTCAGAAGTATTGCTCTGCCTGACTACTGCTAAGCATGTAAACCTTCATGGTGGACCTGCTTATGATTAGTAGAATCGTAATTACATTCAGGATTAATGTTTAATCATGAGGGTTTAGCTCTAGAGGGTTTAGCTTCTCAACTCTGCCATACAGGGAAGAGTCACCAGAAGGATGTTAGAATGGGCATCTTTTGAGCCCATTCATAGGGTCACCATGAGACCTAACTAAGCCCCTCCTGATAATAGACATCCATCAAGGATTTCCACTTTGTCACCTCACAATATTTGCTGTGTACATGGTTGCTGTGTTCAATACTTGCTGAGCCCCAGTCTCCTTGTTTTTCAAAGTGGAGCTAGTGATATTTATTTTGCAGAGCTCTTGGGGGGGAAACTAAGCTAAATATGATAAGGTGCAGAAGGACACCTGATAGGCACTCATTAAATGATCATCCATTAGTGAACACCATCCACAGCTCTGTAGAGGATATAGGGACTGGTCCCTGAAAGATGGAGATAAAGGTAGAGCTTATAGCAATAGTGATTTATTGGCCTGAATAGATAATGACTGTTGTAAGAATCATGTGGATTTTGGGGAGCATAGTGCTCCCTGAGAAAGCAGTGGTGTTCATTGGTGTGCTGTTTCGTTCATTTATATGTTTTTTTTTTCATTTTGATTAGCTTTTAAATTATAAATATGTACATGCATAAACAATGAAAAGATCTTTTCTGTTCTGTGAGTCTCCTTCCTGAAATATCCTGATTATATGCATATATGTGATAGAGCCTTTTCTTTATTATTCTGCAGAAATCATACTATATTCCATTTTACATGTTTAATTTACTTTTTATCATGGAGATTTCTCCACTTTAGTTCATACCTACTCATGAATTGATGGCAGTGTAAAGTGTCAGTGTCAAAGAAAAGAATTTTAGAATGGCAATGATCTTAGTTGTTTGCATCCTTTTGCTTTTACAAAATTTGCCCAAGTCAACATTTTGTACTTAAGTAATAATATCTATAGCATATATTTTCACACTTGGAAAGGCTGGGTCAAAGGTGAGGAATAATTTCTGTTTTTATTGACACTGTCAAGTGGCACTTAAAACAGTTGAATATATTTACCAGCCTGCACAGTTTGCATGTGTGTCTACATCCTCAGCAATAGTGGATAAACAATCCTTTTGACTTTTGCCAATAAGATAAGAGGAGTTAGAGGTACTAGGGTACATGAAGAGAAACCCTGATCAAAGGATAGAGGTGAGAGGGTAGTTGTGAGAGGGTGTAGAATTTAAATTAGAGAAGCTAACAGGTTTCTGACTCTGTGCCAGGCAATGACTGACGAGTTTAGAAGTATAACTACATTTGATCATTATAATCACTACAGCTATAACCACACTAACCCATAAACACTATTCCCCATCCAGCCTTTGTCCACAGTACCTCCTGTGTCCTTCTTATTTCACAGTTGAAGAAACTAAGACCCAAAGAGATAAAGTGTTGTATCCAAGATCCCAAAGCAAATTTAAAAAAGGTCCTATTTTCCATATTGTATATACATGACTTTAGACCAGCATTCTAGTTGGTACTAGTGAGACTGCAAAAGGTATGAATATATCTTTGGGGTGTACTTCATTTGGAGATTAATAGTTGAATTGGTTCAGTTATTTCCCATAATCAGAGAGATTTCCTTATAGTTGAATGGTTGTGATCTTAAAGCCTATTGTCATATTTCACATTGATAATGGGTTATCTGTAAAGTTCTCCTTCCACAAGAAGTACTATATTTACTCAAATAAAGTCTAGAGAAAATTCCTTAAGATGAAAGTTCTAAGCATTTTGAGATTTCAGTATTTTCTCATGAAGGACTAGGGGCACCTCCCGAATTCCACCTCCAGTCCTCCATTCCTCTGGAATCCTAAAACTGGCCCCTCCCTGACACCCTTTTGGAGACTGAGACTGGCACCTGTGGCTTTCTCCTCGTTGTGTGCTACTGCTTCAGAGCTCAGGATCCTGAGATGAGAGGGATCCTCATTCCCTCACTTGCTTTCAGAGTCCAGGATCCCTTTGGTATATGGTAGGCTAGTTTCCACTTACGTAACAAATGTGAGAATTGAATAATTTAAGAGATATCAGTCAGAGGCTGAAGTCCCAGTGGGAACATGACTTACATGGCATAGAAATTGAGTAGATCATCCTTATTGAACAGATAGGATGATGGTTGAGAATGTACAAAAAAAAGTTGTAAAAAGCCATGTATTTGGAATAATTAAGTTGAAACCAAAACATAACTTTTTTTTTTTAATTAGAAAAGCTCGATTTTTAAATTATTCTATTTGGAAAATACCGAGTTGACATTCATTCTTTTAGAGCAGGATACTGGTATTCTAGAGAAAGAGCCACTGAATATATTTGCCCAAAACAAGTAATGTGTTAGTGCCAGAGAATGAAATTTTAGAAAGGCAGTGACTGACCTTAGAAATTAGCCCAGAGTCCCAATTTTATACAAAAAGAAGCTGAGGTTCACCCACTTAGGTGAGTATAAGCAGGAGTGTGGACCAGATTCTCTTGTCTTAGTTTCTCATATATTTTGCTTTCCGTTTCAGGATCCACATTTCCTAATCTGCTAAGAATCTGATTGTTAGGCATTTTGTTCTTAAAGGAGACAGAAACTTATAATTACAGCTGTCTTAAACAGACCTAACTTTTTTTTTATTATATTTTTTATTTTTCAGACATAACTTTTAACTAGAGAAAGCTACACGCAAATGAGACTAGTTTATTTAAAAAAAAAAAAAAGGTTAAGATGAAGTAGATCAAACTGTTTATTCCAATCTAGGAAGCTAGACTGGTAGGTAGGATATTGTGATCTTTGGTTTTTTTTTTTTTTTTGAAATTGCCATTCCACTTTTAGTTTTGCAACAGATGAATAACTGCTGTGTGTTTATGCTGTCTGCTGAAGTCAGGAAACAAGCTAGTAGTGTTTTCTTTGTGAATGATCAACTGCTCAGGACTCGTTTCAAATTAATGATATAAATAATCTAACAAGGTCCTTCACTGTACATTTCTCAGAGCAAACAAAATGCAATGTGTTTTTATAACCAGACAGCTATTTGATTTTTTTTCTCTCCCCCACATTTGGATATAGATTGATATAAAATTACTTAAAGTGCTGCATATAAATGAAACATTAAAAGGGAACTATGGAGGGGTTAAGCTACCCCATTATAATCTTTAGTTCCTCAGTTGCTGCCTCAAGGACACTCCATTTCATATTATGTGTCCATTTCATATCACGTGTCTTTCTCTTGAAAAGTGATCACCAAGGTTCAAGTAACACTTAAGCATAACAGGCCGCTGCATAATTTATGGATTTTTTTTTTGGTTTGTTTTGTGTCCTTGTTTTGATTTAAAAAAAAGAACAGGAAGGAGAAGACTGTGTTCACACTTTAACTCTCATTTTTCTCCTTTCCCTCCTGTCTTGGCAGATTGGGGCCCTCAAGGACTATTACCACTTCTACCATAGCAGGACGATTAAAAGGTCAGTTCTCTCAAGCAGAGGAACCCACAGTTTCATTTCAATGGAACCAAAGGTAAGAAGAACCAGTTGGGTGGGGACCAAGAAGCAAAGCTTCTGCATTTTTCATTGGTAATACCACACTAGTTGCTGGTGAGCAGCATGAAAGCTCAGATTCCAAGTGCTATCATAGTATCTTTGGTCCAGTGTCTTTGCTGCTGCTTCAGCAAGAAAAAAAAGGGCAAGGACTTGATTTTGACTGAAGTGCCATTGTCATCCCTGTTGCATGAGAGCCCAGGGTTATCAGAAGAAGGTGTTATCTTGGAGAAATGAAATGATGTGGGGCTGGGCTGGTTGGGAGAGGTTGACTTAGATGTATTGACATATGCCCTCCAGCTGCATACAGATGTGATCTTCTGTCTGAACTCCATGCAGGAGTCTCTTCCAGAACCCCTATTCAGGCCTCAGGTACCTAGAGTTTGGGCAGTTTTAGCTGGCGTTGACAAAGCCAGGCTGTTGGCAACTCAAGAACTAAACCATGCCTGGGACAGGAGGGGTGGGAACTGACTATTGGGGTTGCAACAGGCATCTTCCCTGCACTGTGTCTTGGTGTCAGTCCTCTGGACAGTACATCCCTGAGAGGACCTGGCAGGAGGTATGACGTGTCCATTTTGGAGAGGTGGGATGACTTTGAAGTGGGTGTTAGGAAGCTCAAGGTTGTTAGGATCAAACTAATCCTGGCAGTGGAAGTGCCGAGGATGAGTTAAATATCTGTCTGAAATAATTAAGTTAGGGAAAGTGACTGACTTCTGACTGAAAACTACTTGACCTCCCAAAGAGGAAAAGAGGACAGCCTGCCCCAGTTTCTCTGAGGGATCACTTATTTATTGATAGGGAAGGATTTTTTTTTTTCCATTATGATTTGGGTTTGCTATATGAGCTCAGTTTCAAATAAATTGGTCAAGTCCCTACCAGTAAGCAGAACAATCTTACCTAAAGATTCCATGACAATTGTTATTATTTTTTTTGTTGTTGTTAAAGCAAAAAGATCCCTATTGGACTTAATTGGACTTAATATGCAAATCAGGTTTGCAATTTGGAGTCCTACCCTCTGTTATGTGCCATGTTTTGCCTGTGAAATTGTGTCTTTGCAGTTAGAGAAATCACTTTAAGTTTTTAAAAATGAAGAATCATTGTTTTATAATTTGGTTAATCCTACATTTTGACAGTATAGGCTCTCTCCTGTCAGGCAGTAGGTATAATCTCTCACCACCAAAAGCACTCGTTGTCCTCCACCAAAAAAGCACATTTCTTACAGGTGCTAGTTTTCTGAGGGTTGTAGGAATACCCATTAATTCTTCCACTGCAGAGGAATATATATTTCCCCCTTTAACTCTTTTTGGTATTGAAGGTGTTTTAAGAAGCAGTCTTTTGGGGTTGTTTTGAATTAGTTAAATTTGTAAAGCAAGTCACATTTTTCTGCCTGTTAAACAAGCGTTTCAATTTTTTCTTTAACTTTGGTAATTAAAATGATTCCAACTTTAGATCTCCTGTGCATAGTCAATATGAATTTGAAAAACCAAGTTCTAGTGAATTTGGGAGGTAAAAGCAGAATGTAATAACACTTGTTTTCATGAGGAAGAATTTACTAAAATACAGAGCTACTTCACTTTTAAATGCTATCTTCGTCATTTTAGGTCTTTATTTCTTATCTCAGTGCATCAAATAGCATACTGGGATCCAGTAGAGACCTTGGATGTAGGACACATTGTAATTGGAAAATCTACCCTTCCTCACCTAGTCCAGAGGAGCCATGTCCCTATGGGCAGTTGGATGGGTACATGCTTAGTCCTCCTTTGTTTTTTTTTTTTTTGAATCAGTGTTTTTGTGCCTTTTGGATAGATACCTAGAAGTGGGATTGCTGGGCCATATGGAAGCTCCGTTTTTAGCAGTCTGAGAAACCTGCAAAAAGTTTTCCATAGTGGTTGTACTAGTTTGCATTCCCACCAGCAGTGCAGGAGAGTTCTTCTTTCTCCTCATCAACATTTGTTATTGCTAGTTGTTGGAAGATGTGCCATTCTCACTGGGGTGAACTGGTATCTCATTGTGGCTTTAATTTGCATCTCCCTTATTACAAGTGATGTGAACATTTTTCAGATGTTTGTTGGCCATCTGCATTTCCTCTTTGGAGAAGTGTCTTTTTAGCTCTTCTGCCCATTTTTTGATGAGGTTGTTTACTTTGTTTTGGGTGAGTTTCATCAGTTCTTTGTATATCTTTGTGATCAATCCTTTATCGCTAGTTTTGTGTGAGAAGATTTTTTACCAGTCTGTCCTCCACCAAGTGGGATGTCTGTTTTTTCATAATGTCTCTTTTGCTGTACAGAAGCTCTTTGACTTGATATATAGTCCCATCTGTTTATACTTTGCTTCACTATCATTGCATTGGGTGCTGTATCTTCACAGATGTTACTGAGGTGTATGTTGTGTCACCAATCTTTGCTTCCAGGTATTTTATGGTTTCCATCCTTATGTCTAATACACTTCGAGTTTGTTTTTGTACATGGTGCGAAGTAGTATTCTAGTTTCATTTTTTTTTTTTTTTTTTTGCATATAGCTTCCCAGTTTTCCCAGCACCATTTGTTGAACAAACCTTCTTTATCCCATTGTATCTTCTTTGCTCCTTTGTCAAAGATTAGCTGCCCATAAACCTCTGGGTTTATATCTAGGTTTTCTATTTGAATCCACTGGTTTGTGTGTTTGTTTTTGTTCCAGTACCATGCAGTTTTGATATTTATGGCTTTGAAGTATAGCTTGAAGTTTGGGATTATGATGCCTCTGTTCTCTTTCTTTTTAATCATGAGAGTTTCTGCTATTCAAGGTCTTTTGTGGTTCCATATAAATCTCATCAGTATTTTTTCTGTTTCTTTGAAGCCTCCTTTGTTTTTAATAAAAAGAATTCCCCTGAGCATGACTGGATCTTACTCTTTATTCCTGCCCTTCATTTCCATCCAGCTGTTTATGTAAGAGGACCTCAGTTTGACCACAGGTTGGGATTTACCCACAATTTTTTTTTTTTTTTTAGTATTACTTATAGTTTCAGTCATTACATTTTTCTTGAGCTTCTCTTATAGGCCTTCTTTGTTAGGCTCAGGGGATTTGGAGATAAATAGGGTTACCCTAAAGAAATTCACTGCAGCTCCAGGGAAACCCAGGTGACAATGCTTCTCAGTGTTGGGGTGGGGGAGAAAAAAGTAGATGGGGGTCTACTACCTTTCTACTCCATCTCCACCTCCCTCCTCAGAAAACTCTGGCCCACTTTTTCCTTTTTAGTGTTAAATACTTTATTTACAGAGAGGTTGTAAAATTGTTACAAAGAATTCCTATACTGTATGTTTCCTAAACTCCCCAGCTATTAACATTACATTTTATCATATTTATTTGATAATTTTCTTTCTCTTCTGTTTACCTTAAAGCATGCACACACATATGTGGGAAAGTATATATGTGTGTATATACAGGTATATAAGTATATATATATTTTTTATAACACTTTATTTTTACATCATTTTGTACATTTTTTTTCCAGGGTATGTTTACTAAAACCAAGGATATTTGATTATATATCAAATATATATAACCAGTGCAGTGCTTACATGATGGGACAACTCTGGATGTTTACATTGATTCAACATTTTCTAATTCATAATTTTGTCAGTTACTCCTTTTCTGAGTCAGGATCACATGAGTTTTCATTTTTCCCAAGTCCCCTTAGTATGCTCTGCCATACACCCTTTTGTTTTCTTTCTCCCCTTTTCTTTCATGTACTAAAACTTTTCTGAGAGCACAGGCCAGACATTTTGTATACTCTCTCAAGTTGGGTTTGTCTGCTTCCTTGAGATTAGATTCTGATTTCTCAAGAAACTCAGAGAAGCGTGGTGTTCTCAGTGCATCAGATCAGGAGGTACAAGATGTTAGGTTTCTTTCACTACTTATGATTTTTAACTTTGCTCACTTGGTTAAGGTGGTGTCTGCCAGGTTTCTCTATTTTAAATGATGACTTTCCTCTTCCTAATTTTAAGAAGTGATTTGTGGGGAGATACTTTGACACTATGTTCATTTCTATGGACTTTATATCTTATCAGTGACTTTCTATTTTTCACTCCCAGTGAACCTCTTGGGGTATATAAAAAGTGCTGGTGAGACTTGCCTTCTTTGGAATGCTCTCTTTGCTTTTGTCATGGCTGTGTAAAGGCAGATGATTTGTGTGATGGAGTACCGGCAGATTTGTAATTTGGGATGATGGTACCCATGTGACATGGCTTGGTGGAAAATCACTGGCAACATAAGAAGTTTTTTTGTTGTTCATCTTTTCAAGGCAGGGAAAGCACATGGGTGAATTGCAGGGAAAAGGTGTGCTAAAATTTACTGTGGCAAATTGCATGGCTCCTCTCCCTCCACCCCCACCCCTGTATATCTCCCCTCCATCACTTCTATTGCTTTTACTCACAACATTCTAAAGAAGAAAATGCAAGAGTAGCAACATTGCAAAAAACTTTTCTGCCTCTGAGAAAATGCTGTGCTCATAGACTAGAGAATAAGAATAGAGTAGATTCCCACATATTAACATGATGTCATAATTAGCCATTGAAATGACGGCAATTTGCAGACTTCTAGGATAGCATCAGTTGGACCAGTGAATCTTAGTGTTCTTATACATCTTTTTTTTTAAGCTTGAAATATTGCAGCTTTAATATTCATTCACTGATCTATTACATAAAAGCATTGAAATGTTATTCTTTTTTAATAATATAATAGTTTATCTTATACATATCTTACCTTTTGACTAGCCAACTTTTCTCCATAAAACCTAAGACAAATATTAGAACCAATGTTAGTGTTGCGCTAACATCCTCAGAATGTTAATCATTTTAAATTATTTTTAGAAATTTTTGCCTGTCCAGTGACATTTTGGTCAAGAAGGGCTTTATATATATGTGTGTATCATTTTTTTAAAAAGATTTATTTATTTTTATGCATACAGAAATGGGATACAGGCCAGAGGTGCAGGGGTGGTAAGAGGCTTCACCAGAGACCAAGTGGGGAGCAGAACAGGCCAACTGATGAAGTACACTGCTGAGCAGAGCAGCGGGCAGGCCAGGAGAGGTCTGCCAGGCCATGTGGGTCACCTCCGGGGCAGGCAGGGATCGAACTCATGAGGAAGTGGCTTTAGCTTCTTCATGCTGTGCTTTAACCCGCTGCCACCAAGGAGGGCCTAAATGTGGATCATTTTGGAATAGAAGTTCTTTTTTTCTTTTCCCCATTTTGGTAGCTGCCTGTACAGTTGTGGGTAGGGACAAAGGAGATGATATTCTTTCTTATTCTTCATAGTTAGAATAGAAAAACTAGAATCCATGTTAGTTTCATATGTAGAGCTTTCTCTTTTGTCCATTAGATTTTATCTTGAACATTCTAATCATTCAACTGCTTGTCTTTTCCAATCTCATTTGCCTTCAAAATTTATTTATGGATTGGTTTTTGTCCAAATCTAGACTCACCCACTGTTAGGGGATCAGGAATGGGTATTCTTCCTAAAGTTCAATTTCAGTCAACATGCCTTATCACACATAGGTGTAGAGCTGTGTAGCTCAATTATGGAAACACTATGTATTATCATTTGTTGCAGAATTATAATTGTCTTAAATTAGACATCTCTCTAATGCTGGCATAACCTTCATCATACTCCCAAGAGTAATTTTTCAGAACTGTTAAGTCTGTGCAGCGATACAGAGTTCGATATTAGACAAAGCAAATGTTGAATTTATAGTTGAATGATTTAACTTGTTGAGTTATAATCTGCTCAGCTCTAACTTCTAGCTGTTGGATTTACTTTTGTCTACGAGACTTACTATATAAGAGCTGTTTAAATATTTGAAACCCCTCCCTTATACTCCCAGAGCAGCAGTTGTCCCTCTGTAAATCTGCCCAGAATTGAGTTCAAGGCACTCACACACAGAAATAGTGCCCATTTGTTACATTTATACATAGGCCATTTCCTCTGAAGAGAATTTTAAAGCAAAGCAGTCAAGCATCATATAATGACAAACAAGAGGGTGTAGGGAAAAGCACAGGTAAGGAGCATGAAGTGATTAACAAGATCAGATGAAATCAGAATGGTGAAGGAAGAAAGGTAAATTCAGGTCCTTGCTAATCTAATTTAAGGTTCTGGTTTTCAGACCACTGGAGTTTCTCTCTTTTTTTTTTTTTTTTTTTTTTTTTTTGCCTCAAGAATAAAATACATGTGGTAGAGTCAGGGGCGCTTCACTGTACATAATGACTATGTTCCTAAAAAATTGCTGATTATAAGTTATTTACACATACCTCAGCTACTTGGGGGACCTTTAGAGGTAAAGAAACCTATATAGTTAGAAATAAATGCCAAGAAGTGCCTGAATTCAGCCTCCCCCAGCTACCACCCATGACTCACAGCCATGCCTTTTCTCCAGTAAGATTCCGGTGGAGCTGCTGCAGCTTAATCAACCCTCATTTCACCCAAGTTCAATTGCTTCCTGCTCAGGCCACTCCCTCATTTCCTCTCACCCCACCTGCCCTCATTCAAGCTGGTGCTCCCGTGAAGTGTTTTCCTTGGCAGGTTAATTTTCTGTTCTTCGGTTTTAAATGTGATAATAATGTAGTGGTTTGGCTTTTCTTCTGTGAAGTGCAGTCTTATGATCCAGCTTTCCTGGGTCTGCGCTCACACAGCCCTGGGGGTGCCAAGTAGGGATGAGCTTGGAGGTGGTCCCCTGGGCAATACCTGAGGCGCAGCACTGTGGCTCATCGCATGATCCTTGCCATTGGCTCCTTGACATGTCGTTGTCAAACATCTTGAAAATGTCCTGCATTCTTCTGGAAGCAGTGCGGGTGTGGATGCAGTGATCAGCAGAGAGGAGATGCACATGAATGGTCAAGAGGCATTTTGGGGACTCTTCTAGACTGCCATCTTTACTGTCTTTAAGCCATCTATGAATGTGTTCATGATAGTAAATTCATCTCTTTGGCTTTTGTTAGCACTTCTGTGTCTGAAACCCCCCTCTGAAGCTAGGATATAAATACTGGAGATTCACAACATTTGATACATTTCCGTGAGAAGATGGCGAGGACTGTGGAAGAGATGGGAGCGGCGAGGGGCTATGGGGTGCAGAGTCTATTGTGTGCTCCATCTCCCTTTCTGTCTTGTTTCCATGTGTCTCAAATGTCTGGGTGGGCAGAAACCAGAGTCAGATGTACACTGCTGAAGGGAAGGATGGATTGTGACCCAAGCTCCTTAAAGACAGGAGTGAATTAAAAAATAACTCAGCTACTTTGGAAAGGTTGCCAGATCTTCATTAGGGAGCTCTTGGCAGTGTTTCATTTTAAAAGGTTATAAACCCACATGCCTGCAGTGGGAGTGCAGACACCAAGAATGAGTGAGACCAGTCAGATCTAAAATAATTGGCCATACGGTGAAGCAGAGCCTTGCTGTGTTTAAGCGAGAAGCCGGGACTCTGCTGTGGCCAGTTGTCATGGTGGCAGGTGGGCTTGATATTGCCAATTCAAAACAGCCTGCAAGTCTGGATTTTCACATCGCATCTCCTGATTTTAAATGTTGACAGTCTAAGGGTTTAAAATCATTTCTGTGGGCCAAAGGAAAGGCACCTGAGAGGCCTCTTGGTTTGCAACTCCTTGGATAGGCTGTGTGGGGGGAAGGAAGGAAAGCTCAAATCTGACTTTTTCTCTGTGTTAGTCTTCAAATTGAAATACAATTATCATTTGGGCATGAATAATAGGCCCTGGTCATTCAGGTTTTAAGCAAAGGCTGCTCCTGGTAGACAGCTTGTCCCAGTTGCTCCTGTGATCTGCCCAGCTTTCCACTGACACCTCAGTCACTGGCGAGACACTCACTGTCTTAACAGGAAACTCAGGTTGGAGGACGTAGGAAAAGTTAAAGAGAAGAACAAATGCAAATAAATATGGACATAGAATGAGGAATACAAAGAGATTTGATAGGGATTGGGTATGAGATTATGGATTTTTCCTGTTATTTTAGCCACTTTAAGGACAGGTGCTAATTAAAATCTCTGTTACTTTACGTAGTAATTCTAAGATGTCAGATTCTAAAAACGTAGGTGGATCTAGAAAATGTACAGTAGTAACATTCTAAATTTCTACATAGGTCCCACAGCTTATAGCTGAATTCTATGAACTGGGTAGTTTATAAACACAGAAATTTACTTCCCATAGTCCGGGAGGTTGGGCACTTCCAAGTCCAAGACATTGGTTTGTACAGTGCTTGCTGATGACCAACTTCCCGGCTGCCATTTTCTTGATGTGACTTTGCTTGGCAGGTGGGACACGGAGTTCTCTGGGGGCTCTGATAAGGACACCTAAATGCACTGTCTTCTAATTCTGTCACACTGGGGATTAGGATCCAATATAAGAATTGTGGGGCAATCACATTAAGTCTGCAATAGATCTTAAGGGAATGTCAGAGTGATGACTTCTGTTGAACTCTTGGGGAAGCTAGGCTTAAAATAGGCCCTTCCTGGTAGTGTAGTAGGTTAAAGCACAGCACTAAGAAGAAGCTAAAGCCACTTCGACATGAGTTCCATCCCCACCCTGGAGTTGACCCACATGGTGCAGCAGACCTCTCTCCTCACCTGCTCGCTGCTCCCCTCAGCAGTGTACTTCATCAGTTGGCCTGTTCTGCTCCCTACTTTGTCACTCGTGAATCCTCTCATCGCCCTTGCACTTCTGGCCTGCAACCCAGTTCTTGTGTGCATAAATAAATAAATCTTTAAAAAAAAGCAGTACACAAATCTAGGACATAAGCATAAATAGCAAAACAACAAAGAAGAAAAACCAGCAGCAACAGCAAAACCCAGACATTTTAGTTGTCTAACTTTGAAGGGAAATCATGATGATTCATGCATTTATTGTAATGAATGCAAGAATAAATAAAATCCAATGAAAATGATTTGTTAACCAGTGTTTGTGAATTTTGTTTTTGCGCTCACGCTCACTTGTGCCAAATGTCAGTCAGTTCTTACAACATAAAAGGAAGCAATATGGTGTCGCTGAAAGAAACATTGCTTCTTAGGTCCTGTATGGTGAGCCCTTAATGCATTTGTCCATCTCCCGCATTCTCCCCAACCCCAGCTGCAAGCTTGTCATTGCCTGTGTACACTTAGAGAGGTACATGGTTTGAAACAATACAGTGCATGGAAGAGAAATACATGGAAGACATGATCAGAGAGTATAGGTTAAATCCATGTAACCAAATAGTATGTAGCCATTAAAATTGTTGTAAATATAAATCAGCCAGAAAGAAAAGGAAAAATGCCAGATGGTTTCACTCATAGCAGGAGTATAATGGACCAGGTGAGAAAATAATAATAATAATGAGCAGCTATATATCAGAGACATTTTATGGGAGTGGGGTGGGGAATGGGACCAAAAAACAGTGGGAGGGGGGAGGGAAATGAACTATGGTGATGACACATGGGTGATTTGGTGATGGGAAGCCCACGGGGATTGCGATTGAGATGGAAAAATGTACAAAATGATGTAAAAATAAACTATTATAAAAAATTATTGTAAATATATGTACTAGTAAGACAGGATCCCCAAAATAACTTGTAAAGTTAAAAAAGCAATATAAAAATGACATATAGGCCCTCCCTGGTGGCACAGCGGGTTAAAGCACTGCACTGAGAAGCTAAAGCCACTTCCGCATGAGTTCAATCCCCGCCTGCCCCAGAGGAGATCCACATGGCGTGGCAGACCTCTCCTGACCCACCCACTGCACCCCTCAGCAGTGTACTTTGTTGATCTGCCTGTCCTGCTCCCCACTCTGTCTCTGGTGAAGCCTCTCGCCGCCCCTGAGCCTCTGGCCTGTACCCCAGTTCTGTATGTACAAATAAATCTTTTAAAAAAAAATGACATATATGATGTGTTCCCATTATTTTAATGTCCAAACAACAACAAAAAAATACCTGTGTGTAGTTATATCAGGATCGGCTTTGAACGGATACACAAAAACATAGATATAATTCTTAATAGTAACTCTTCCACACTATGATTTTTTTAAAACAGTATTTATAGTGGAACTGTTTTTGTTCCAGCATTACTTTTGATATTTTAAATCCAGAAATACATTCTCATCTGGCTCTACCGTCACTTGATATGATGGTTACTCTATTATTTGATCCTTCTTAAAAAGTGACTTTTTCAATTTCTTGATCACATTCTTCCAGTTTCTTTTTTCCTACCTTTCCTGAACTTTTCTATCTTCACTGATGACACCTCCTCTACTTCACCTGTAAATTCTGGAGTTCCCAGGGCTCACCTATATGTTAGTGTCCTTCAGATTTTTATCTCCTTCTCTCATCTCCCAACATCTCTAGCTAGAGGTCAAATAAGCATCTGTAACATAATATGACATACACTTTTAATTCCGTCTCATAACCATGACCTTAAAGCCTTTTCCTCCCCAGTAAAGGGCACCATGATTTATCTGGTTGCTCAAGACAAAAAGCAGAGCAGTCATGTCTGATTCTCTTCCTTTTTCTCATTTGCTCTCTGTAACCATAAGGGATCCTGTTGGTTCCAACACTAAAATATATCAAAAGAGCAGTGAATTTGTGACCCTTCTTCCTCTGCACTGCCACCAGACTGGTTAATCCACCCATTGTCTTTGACCTTGGCCATGGCAATTGTCTTTACTTCCACTCTTGTGTTATCGTCCTTCTCCACAGGAAGTAAAAAGCTTAAAATATTAAAAGATCAAGTGATTTGACTTCTGAATAAAATCTAGTTGCTTTTTTCTTTTGTACTTATAAGACATATAAATCTTCCTAACATATAAGTCATTCTATCATATTCCTCTGCAATCCAAATATATGTAGAAGTCAGAAATTCTTGAGTCACATTTATTGAGGTAAAGTTGGTTCACATCATTGTATCTCTTGGGGGGTGGTAGTTTCTTAAATGTATGTTTTAATGCCATGTCCACAACCATTGCCCCAAAATTCCTCTACCATGTTCCATGGGACCCTAAAATAGTTTTTTTCTTACTCATTTTCAAGGGCCATTGTGATCTGGCCTCTCTTTGCCTCATCAAGGTAGTCTTTGAAAAGCCTCCTTTCTGTTTATCATACTTAGCTCCACTGACCTTCTGCCTCTCAAATAATAAACCTTTTCCTTTGTTGCCTTTACCAGGAATGATTTTCCTTTAGTCTTTACATGACAGTTATCTCCTTCACATAGCACGGCATTGTTCCCTCCTTTGAAAGGATCCTCCATGATCACTCTTGTTGAAGCAGACCTTTAATCTCATCACCCAGCTACACCTTGCTACACCCCACTCTCACAGTCTAGCTTAACATATTAATTTCCTAAATTCACTTACCTGAATACAAAATCATATTGTTTCTCTTTGACTAGTCTTCTCCAGGGTATAAACTCAATAAACCCATGTATGTCTTGTTACTCTGGTAGTCCTTTGACCTGAAATAATATCTGGGACAGACTTGGAATAACACTAGGAAACCTTTCAGTAGAAGAATGAGTAAGTAGTATTTTTAAATGAAGTTTTACAGGGAAATAATGGAGGCAATAATAAAACCAGGAACTGTCATTTTCGTTTAATTCCTCTAAGATTTAAATCATATAATGGTGAAATACATAGTACTGCCTCATTTTAGTTCAGACGTGTGAGCAGCCAGTTGGAGATACCGTGATCTGAAGTGAAAGCAGCGTTCTTTGGTCGTGGTGCATTCGGACTCTGGTCTCCGCTTTACGACTGGCTCAAAGTTGCTATTAGCATGTCGCTCCTTATTGGGCTTATTTTACTTATAAAAATCACAGAGCAGAAGAGTTATTTTCTATTTAATTACTATTTTGAATCGCTGTCACTTCTGATTTTACCGTTGGTTGACACTGTCCATCGCAGGGCCCTTTTCATTGTCTCTCTTGTCATAGCTTTTCACAATTCTTCCATCTACTTTCCCCCCCAATGTTTAGAATATTTCTAAGCAATGCTGCTCTCCCTGTCACTGTTTTACCTGAAAGAGCTGGTTTTGCAATTAGACTAAAGATTGACCTGTGTAGTCTGGAAACAGATACAGACTATTCAGCAGTGTACATGATAAATGAGGAACAAGTAACATCACTTCTCTATTTTCATAGTATGTGTCTCTTACTGACACAAGTGTGATAATGAGAACAGTAATTATTGTTACTGATGTTCATGAATTTGAGGAAAGTAGTTCTGAATAGCAAAACATTGTACTTAATAGAAATTATTCTAAATTCATTCTAAGAATGAAATGCTTTATGTGGTATTTGGAGAAATAGCATACCTTCTAAAATGACAATGGCAATACCAAATTTTAAAAATCCTAACTGTGGAATTAAAAAATCAGAAATTGTTAGTTTAGGTGTCGGTAGGGTGCTGATTGTGAAGATAGTAGATTGGAGGTTGGAAAATAAAAGTGACCAAAGATAAAATAAAATGGAATCAAGGACAGTTAATGAAAATGAAAATTATTGGGGAACATGTAGATTATTTTTTAATTCACTGGCAAAGCTAAGCAAGCATGTTTATAGGAGTTATATAGCTCAGGGGCCATTTCAAAAAATAAGTGCAAAAGATCTGCAGAGTGAACAGGTAGGTAACAGCCTTAGGTCACATTTGCTAGATACCAACTCAGAGAAACTTTTTTTCTAGATGGAATGTTCCAGAAATGGCCTTTAAAATGTGTAAGATGTGGATGTGATTTTTTAGATTTACTCCTTGGACTAGAGGGAAGTCCTTTTGTACATAGAAAGAAAATGATAAAGTGATCCTCTCTTCCTGGAGGACTGGGAAAATACATAATGGTGGGGAGGCTAGTGTTTCCCATGAATGAGGTAGTATGAGAGAGATATCTGTAGCTGAGCTATTCAGTCATTTTCTTTCTCCTTGGATGATTTGAAAAGTGAATTGTGGTGTGAGGTAATAAACAACATCAGAGAGAAAACTGAAAAGGCAAAACTAGTCATTAACCTCATGGAATTTGCTCTCTGGTTAAATTCAAAATCCATGTCTGAAGCCAAAAGCCCCCAGCTTTCAGTATTAGCTTTAATACCCTGTGCAATTCATACTATATTATACAACTGAAACTTTTAAAGTTATCAATATATTTTAAATAAGCTTTCACGAATACATGTCAAGTTCCTATTTACATACTGAGGACTGCAAGATAAAGAACAACTTTGAACTAAGATCATGTCACACATATCAATTGCACTAAATAATAAAAATAACTATTTTTACTAAAAAAAATTAAGAAAAAAGTGTTGATTCTGAATATTAGTACAACTAGTGAGACAGTTAAGGGTAGAGACTGACTAAACTCCAATGTCCTATGATTACAGTAAATCAGGACATTTCCTACTATGAATAATTCCTTTCAAACATCAGTATAAAGGAAATAGAATAACCACCACTGATTTTACCATATGTTTATATGGGAACATTTACATTAGTTTCCCAGGTATCATTCTATTCATCTACCCACTAAACAAACTCCCCTCCCTCCATGATGATTATTTCTTTGGTAGAAAGGCAGTTTCTCTCAGCACCTTGTAAAACATTCACAGACTCCCCTTGACTCCAGGAGACAAAGCCAATTTCCTCTGTTACTAACTCTGTGGACCCGGCCCTTAAACTTCTGTAATAGAAGTTGTGAGCGAAAGCATCTTCAAACAGCCTTCTGATGAGCTGGCGGATCTGTCCGATTAGCTCTCAGATTGTATGATTGTAGGCAAAGTAACACAATGTGAAGATTTGTGTATTTTGGAAATTTTGTAAGCAGTGTAGTTGTAGCACCACTCCTTCACATGAGAAAACTCCAGCCCAGAGAGGTCAGTTCTACCCGGTAGTTAGTATTAATTGATAGGAGCAGGGTCACAAATCCAGGCTGGCACCATTCACAGACTGCAGAATTACCCCAGGAGGGCAAAGGTCCCATGCATAGACTTTCATGGAGATAACAGGATTAATGACCAGCACATAAAGCTGTAGTTTCCAATCTTGGCCTCTACAACTCAGATGTACTTTGGAGTACATCGGGATTATATCATTAGGAATTAGACGGTTTTCCTCTGCACAGGTTCTGGCACCCTACACTGCGAGTGAATGCAGTGCCAGGAAATTACGAAGTCATTTTATAAGGGACAGTTTCTCTTATAATCAGAGCCCACTTTCAACCATGTGCATATTAATCAAGTTCACAGTAAGCAAACCTGTGAAGTGAAGGCACACCTCTGCATTTGTGGTGCAGTTTACAAACTGTGATGCTAACATGTTACAAGCCTAGCCGTGTATAATCATAGAATAATCATATCCTAAATCTACTTAAGAGTTCATGTATAGAGTCTTGTGAACTCCTTTAAATTCTTGGTTATATATATATGTTTTAATTCTTTAGAATTGATTTTTCCTAATATTTCACATAACATTTTTGCTAACACAGCAAAATTAAAGAATTTGAAGTTAATACCACTGTGTTTACCATATAGATTCTGCCATTAACATTTTCATACTTTCTTTGTCATATATCTTTATTCATCTATAAAGTCCATCTAATTTTTGGTATATTTCAAAAAAAAAGCAGTCCACCTGCACCCCCACCCCACCAATATTTTGGTGCCAGTGTCATCAATACATTGAGTTTTTTGGGGTTTTGTTTAAAGATTTCATTTGTGTAAACAAGACCTGAGGTATACGTCAGAGGTATGTTTGCTGAGTGGATTCACCAGAGATAGAGTGGAGAACAGAATAGGAGGGTTCACTGAAGTACTCCGCTGAGGGTAAGGCAGGAGAGGCAGGAAAGGTCTGTTGCACCATGTGGGTAGCTCCCTATCTGAGGATCAAGCTCGTGCTGCAGTGGCTGCAGACAGCTTCATAGTGTGGCACTTCAATCCCTTGCATCATTAGGGAGGCCCACATTTCTTTTTATGTAAAATTTGCATAGAGGAAACACAGATTTTTCAATAGCTCTTGAATTTTGACTAGCATACACATGTATACCCTGAAACCATATCAAGATTTGTCCCCATTTCCCAGAAGTTCTCAAGTTCCTTTTGAGTCTGTTGCCTCAGCCAGAAGTAGTCACGGTTTTTTCCACCATAAGTTAGGTTTGAGTGACTGACTTTTTTTAAATTAAGGCGTAACTTCCATAGAGTACAATTTATCTTTTTCAGTGTTTGCTGCTGTTAATTTTGATAAATGTGTATGGTTGTGCGACCACTACTACCATCAAGGTATAGAAGAGTTCCATCGTCACCAAAATTTCTCCTGGGTTCAGTTATTACTCATTCTTTCGTCCATCCCAGCTTCTGGTAACCACTGTTACCAGAACACTGTCTGTTTTCTGTTTCAACAGTTTTAACTTTTCTAGATGTCTTGCGAATGGAATAATATAGTGTGTGACCTTTCTTTTTTTAAGATTTATTTATTTAATTGGGTTATAGGCCAGAGGTGTGGAGGGTGAGAGGGCTCACCAGAGACAGAGTAGGGAACAGAACAGGTGGATTGACTGAGATATACTTCTGAAGGGAGCAGCAGAGAACACAAGATGGCACAGATGGTTTGCTGTGCCATCTGGGTCACCTCCCTGGCAGGGGAGCGAACTCATGCTGCAGTGGCTGTGGATAGCTTCCTAGTGCTTTAACCCATTGTACCACCACGGAGGGCCCAGTATGTGACCTTTAAGACTATATTCTTTCTCTTAGCATAATGCACCTGAGATTACATCCATGTGACTTCATACATGTGCACAGTAGTTTGTCTCTTTTTATTGATGAATGGATTAAGAATATACTGTGGTATAAGAATATGGTACAATTTGTCCATTCATATTAATATCTAGTTTGGTGATTATAAGTAAAGCTGGTATATATTTTAAAGTCTGCTATAAGGTAGATTTGCATTACCCAGCTTTTTATGTTTATTTATAAATTCTCAATCTTTTACAAGATATAAGACAAATGCATGACCACGGGGTGCTGAAAGTATGAATTGTATGATTTGAAAGAAAGTTATTTCTCTTATAAAATTTGCAGCTTATAAATCCAGGTTGTCAGTATGTATTACATTACATTTTGCATCTTTGACTTCAGGAGTCTGGCAAACCAATTTTCATAGTCTAAAGCATTTGTCTCAGGTGTGATTTTTTTTTTTCAAGTGGGTTTGCAATATATTTCTTTCCTGAACAGGATAAATGTTTTGATTTTCCAGTCTCATCTCAGAAGCAAGTATATTTGATGCATCTTTATATTCTAAGCACTGAGGGTAATGACTTGCTGGTGGAAAAGTTAAGAAAAAGGGAAATTGGTGGGAAGGAAATGGGAGAAGAGCAGGCTCTGAAAAGCAGTAACTACCACCAATAAATATTTCATTGGGTTGCTATGTGGCAGCGGTTACCCCAGGTCAAGTTGCTTAACTGTAAGTCAGGTTGATGCAGGGTTTAGTTAGTTGAGAGATTGATGAGGGGATGAATTTCACCATCAGATTGTGCTTTTGTTTTGGCCAGAGATCCTGTGCCAGATGTGAGTTGCTGCTGCCAGGTGCCTACTGGGATATAAAACCTACTTGTCTCTTCTTGCTTCGTGCATATTCTGTGAAAATAGAAGCAAATGTGGTAGTCTTATTTACATGCACATGTGCACGTGTGTGTGTATTTATAATAGAGATGACAATTTTTTTTCTTGATTTATCCATTCACTCAAATATTCCACTGAAATGTATGAAGCTTCAATCAAGTCCCCACACTTGCAACTGTCAGAATAATCATACCTCAGTCAAAGATTGCTAAGTGTTTTTGGTCTCAATTATAAGAATTAACGACAGAGACGGATTTTAGTTTGAGCTTCATTTAAGTCCTATGGGATAGGCTCCACTCCCCTCTTTGAGCTAAGAATTGGGGAGAAAACTTTGTATTTAGCATTGCAGCAGACCCTGTTCCACTGATAAAACTTCAAATAGAAGTGAAAGGACACTGAGCCATCTCAGGAGGGTAATAACTGGCCATTGTGTGACTAAAACGTACAAACAACAACAAGTGACTGCAACATATACAGTATTTGGTTTTTAGAAACAGGCCTATTAACCACCCCCACCCCACAACCCCATACAATTTGTACATGGTTTCAGAGTTTGTCATCTGAGGGACATTTTTCTTTATAGGTACATTATTGTTTAGATTAGGTTCATCAGTTACTCAAGTAACATCAATATTCTGTCTCTGTCTGCAAACATTGATGCTGCATATGAATTTAGAAGCTCACAAGTTGGTTAATGAACCTCCTGGGAGGGAGGGAGGTACATCCTTGAAAATCTCCTTCCTCTACTCTGTTGTTAGAGGGAGCTGACGAAGTGCTCAGGAAAACACTGTGGTACTTTATCCTTATTAGAACGATAGCTTTGTTATAAGTTCTTGAGTTACAGCGCCTTGGTTTCTTTCAAGATCAAATTTACTCATAATTGCAGTGGTTACAATGGCAATTTGTTATACTTAAAATGCTTGGTTCTCCAGAAAGTCACTATTAAGGAGAGTGAAGTGGGAGTGAAGTGGGAGTTAGATACATGGATCAAGTGTTAGACCTCAGGAAAGTCAAAGCCTCCCACAGCCAACTCCTGCCAGCCCATGGCCTGCTCATGTCCTGCTCTTTGGCTTTCTTCACAGAGACCAGGTCTGCCCTGAGTCTGCCAGGAAGAAAGGAAAATTGTAAGAAAGTGCACTAACTTTGTCTTTAGTAGTGTTTGTCTGTGCATCTCTGCATTTCAATCGGTTTGCTCATTCTATCTGAACTATGGGAATTTTTTTCTGTCTCCAGTTCTTTCCCTCATAACCCCCTCTTCCTTTTCTTCTATACTCATCTTCCCTTAAAAAAAGGGTTCAAAAATGTTCTAAATTCTATACTAAATATTAACTGCTTTCTAATAAAAAATTTCCATGTTATGATTCCTAGTAATTCAGAATGCAAAATTTAAAGGAAGAACTGGTATTTATCAAGCACCTGCGATATGCTGGACTTCTGGCTATATGATTCCCAAACATTCTGTATTTGCAGTTCTTGACATTTTTGAAAAAAGTGCTTTTCTTTCTGTGAAACACTCAGGATTTTCAAAGCCTTAACTCACAACAACTTATAAAGACCATTAGCAAAGTGTTATTGCTTAATAGAAGATTTACAATTTGGGAGAAATCAAAACATAGGGATAAAATATTAAGGGTAACATTAGGTACAGGGTAAGGAAATTCTTAGGGTGGCTTTACTGAGCCCAGGCCCCCTCCAAATGGCGGTGTCTGCAGACTCCAGATAGTCCTGTCTCTGGGTGATGAGTTACTCTAAGCACTGATTTCTTGGGATATTTTGTACACCCAAGGTACAAGCCCATGTGTTAAGTGAAGCCCACTTTCTTGTTGCTGTGACTTGTTATGAAACTGAATCTTGTTTCAGCTCTGGCAGGAGGATGTGGGCTGACAGTTGAGGGAGATGGCTTCTGCTCTTGGCTCTTCAGGGTGACTGTGTGGGTGGTCTCGCGTGCCTTAGTTTCTCCATCTGTTTTAGTGGAGAGGATCATAACATTCTTGGAGATCACAGAACGGAATGTGCTGTATAAACACCAGGCAGTGTTGTTACAATAAATAGCAAATTAGTGACTCTAGCTTAAATTTCCCACACTTGATGACTTTTGGTGTACCAAAGAATCAGAAATTGTCACAAGGCAAAAAAATCTTTCTACTTTTTTTTGTGACAAAACCCAGAATATTCTGATTTTGGCTACCCCCTGTTGAGCAATGAAGTCCTGCCACTCCCTGTGGAAAGTAGAAATGGAGACTGCAGTGGACTCTACCCTGAATGCAGACTTGTTGCTCTCTACCACAAGAGCTGTAACCTAGGTGTCTAAACTTTCTGATTTTCTGATTACAGCTTTTACAGATCTAGTATTTTTAATTGAAAATATCCTATTAAAGTACATTGTAGCATTAACATCAACATTGACTGGCAGGTAAGAAGTGAGGATATCTCTGTTTTAACTGCCCAATTTCTAACTGCAACTGTCATATTCATGTTGAGCATTATTTCCTGGGTTGTATAACATGGCTGTTTCTGATTCTTGGTTGAGCAGCACTGTTCTCATGTAGCATTCTACCAAAGACCTAGGAGTGGAAAAACAGAACACTATCTCTCACCTGACCATGATAGTTGATAATACAAAGGAAAGTGCAATGACTTAGTGCCCTGCATCCCACCTCTTAGTTTTGTGCCTTGCTGTGTGCATTTATTAGGAACCATGATGTCTCCTTTGACTAATTGGGTTGTTGCAAAACTCAAGTGATAGTTGAGCTGCTTTATAAATTTGAAAAGATTACATAAAAGTGCAAGATGTTGGCAACTGTAAGGATAAATTGGGGTAAGCCTACTTTCCTTAGAATAAGATCTGGGTTATAACAACCCCCACCCCTCCAAAGACCTCATACAAACTCAGTCTTTGACCCAGTCTAGGCTTGGCAGTGCTCAGGGCCTGACCTCTCTTCATACCTGCCCCAGTTGGAAAAGAGCAGAGTTCAGGAGTGGAGAATGAAGCAAGCTTATTATCACATTTTACTCTCTATACTTAATAGTAGTTTGTCCAGCCTGATTATAAATAATACCTGGAAAAAATTATGCATACTGAGAGCCATGCCTCAGTATCAAACAGCTTGAAAACACCTTGCTTCAGGGGAGAGGCAGAAACTTCTGCTCAGGAAACAGGCCATCTATGGAAGATTCCTGAGCTTGAAATGCTGTAACTAAGTTTATTCTGTCTTGCAAAGTTGTTTTGGAGATGCATTGAGATGTTGCACATGGAATTTTTTTTACCACCAGTGACTCTCCACTCTGGACTTGGAGTCAGAAGAACTATTTCTGCTTCTGACTTTCATTGACAGTAAACATTTGGGCAAAAGACTTCAGCTAATAGCAAAGGTTCCTGATAGAAATGACAGTAAGAACTCATAGTGTTAGGATTACAGAGATCACTTTAGGCAAAGGGCACATTATAAACTTAAAAGCAGTATATTCACCTTGTTAATTCAGTCAACACCACACCAATTGCCTTTGGATTCTTGCCCACAGGCATTAACAATCTAGAAGGCAGACAGACATGGGAGCACACCATTTCAGCATGTTATGGTTAGACAGACCTCTGATGGTGGTGTCGGACTAAGCAATTATCTTCCCTGAGGAAGATAATTGAGCTAACCCTGAAGGAACAGCTGTTGTTCTGAGAACAACAAAATTGAAGTGGCATAGGATACTGTAAGGGAAAAGACTGGCAAAGCTTCTGGGGTGTTACAAGGAATGGCGTTGTTTAGAACACATTTCATTGTGGTTGGCGTTTAGGGTGTGTGTGTGCCCAGTGAGTGGGGAAAAGAGGCTGATAAGATAAACCAGAAACTAGATCTTGATGCAATGTTTATTCCATGCTGCAGAGGACAATCTTCTTGCAAACACTGAGGCGTCAAGGATGAGACTGTGGAACTCGGTGTTCTTATTTAAAAGTGACTGTAGTGAGCTACCGTGGACTGGCCCTACCCCCAGATTGGAGAAGGATATGTCCTACCCCAGCTAACTTCTTCCCTAGAAACGTCATGTCTGGCAGCTGAACATATTCTATTGGTAGCTAAAATTAAAACCAACACAGTGCACAAATTGAGATATTTTTCAGGTGATGTTTAAAAATCCTTAGAGCATCAACTTCCATTGTTCTCATTTGCAAAAACATTCAACTTAAAAGTTCATTATTTAAACATTTGCTCCATGCAGGGCCACAGTGCTGTGTGAGGTGCAGGGAGAAATAAGAACAAGTAAGACATGGTGAAGGACTCAACAGTAATGACAATCACTGCTTGTTATTGAGTCTAGCAGGGTTGTGCACCCCATGTATAACTTCATTTAAACATTCCAAAGTCCCCTATGGATGTTACAATTTCTAGCCTTGAAGGTCAGAATAAGCACTTTTGCAAAGGTAGACAACAGTGTCGCAGAGGAGTTGGGATTCAGACTCATGTGCCCATCAACGTTCATTATTAACACTTACTTTGACCTATGAGGAAGGCAGATGTATGTGAAACTAACTATCTGTAAGGTGAAGACTTGGAGAGTGAAGGAGATAGTAGGAAATAATATAGGTTGCATTAGGGTCACATTAACACTAAAGCTGACACAAATTTAATTACACATTTGCTAACTTATAAGTCAGAAGAATCAATCACAGCAGTTGTATATTCCAAGAAGCTAGAAATTTGAAGGAGAAATGAGAGAGTGGAAAGGATTGGGATTAATTTGCAATAACTAGAAGTTGAGGCAGCTCAAGAGAATAGACCCCTGAAGGAGTGAGAAAATTAATGAGATTCCCCCAAAGCTCAGTAGGCAGTTCATCATTAAAAGCAAATGGAGGAAAAAGAAAAGAAAAGAAAACTTGGCAATAGAGAGAAATGATCAGACTAATCTTAATGTTCAGGGATTACAGTGGCCATGAGATCATGGGGGAAAAGCATGATTAAAGAAAGATGTTGGAAGAGCAAAGGAGATTTGAAATGCTAAAGATGACATACCAATTTATTAGTATAAAGGCCAATTCATACTTCTTATATGGCACACAGTTACATTTGTTTATCATTCCACCAAATTGTATTTACAGAAGAACAGAGGCCAGAGGTAAGCATTAGGCTTCCTCGGGAATCCCGTCATGTTTTGTTCATTAGTATCCCACAGCTGGTTTCCTAAGTCTGTTTGGAGGTTGTTTCATGGTAAACTATAATCTTCCAGAACATTGGAGTGAGAAAGGATATTGGTAACAATAGGACTACAGACTTGAACTGTGATTGTCATGGTCCAACAGCATTGTCTGGTCTCCAAGGGTCATTGCCCTCAGTGGTGAATTTCCCTCCAGCCCACATTGTTGACTGTCCTACATAGGAAGCTGAAATATGGGCACAGTTCATTAGAATGGAAATTCTATTCTAGAAGGACTAGATCAGGCAACAACTGCCTGGAAGAAGAATAGTGTCTTGCTAATCAAACAAAAGAGCTGTGTGGCTTATCCTTGTCCCTGAGTCCACCGTTTACTGTTGCTGCTGAACTGAATTGAGTCTTTGTGATTGAGCTGAACCTGAAGTTCAGGCCGTGCAACTGAATCTGGTGTGTGAGTCAGTTTGGGTGTCTGTCTATTTCACCTATAGTTTTATCTGTTTCTTTTTTTAAAAGACTGATTTATTTATGCATAGGACTGGGGTATAGGCCAGAGGTGCAGGGGTGGTGAGAGGATTCACCAGAGACTGAGTGTGGAGCAGAACAGGCAGATTGAGAAAGTGATGGGATTGGTGACAGGAGCTGTGGGCGAGACAGGAGAGGTCTGCCTCGCCATGTGGGTCACCTCCCTGGCTGGGGATTGAACTTGTACAGTGGCTGTCTATCGCTTCATAGTGCTGTGCTTTACCCATTGCACCACCAGGGAGGGCACAGTTATATCTATTTCAATTATAGTTTTATACAGATCAAGCTTTTTTAATGAAAATTTGGCATCTGAATTGAGATGGATTGTAATTGTAAGCGATATACCTGATTTTAAGGCTTAGAACCAAGAAAAAGAATATAAAAATGTCCCTAATGCTTACATGATGAAATGATAACACTTTGGGTATAAAGGATTGAAGAATATTTATTAAAATTTATTTTGCCTTGTTGCTTTAACAGGGCTACTTACAATGACACATGTTGTTTGCACTCTGTTTTCATCAGTGTTGAATGGGATTGAGGTGACTACCTAAAGTCTCAAGTCTGCACTCACCACACACTGTAGGCTCAGAGCTGGTGAGGTTACTGCCCTGGTACAGCACAGTGAAGAGGTGAAACATGAACAGATAAACTTAAATCCCTGTGAATTCAGACTGTGGTAGATATTAGGATGCCATTGTGCAGTGTGGTGACCTTGAAGGAAGAGGAGTTGGGTGGAATCATGGAAAGTATCTTGGAAAAGGAGGTCTATGCTTTGGATCTTGAAGGTTGGGTATACTGTGCTTTCCTGAGCTCTTTCAGAAAGACTTCTTAGGAAACTGGATCAAAAGGAGGATATGGAGAAAAGTCTGGCTTGAGAGTAGGACTGGCAACTTGGAAGGCTCAGAGCCAATTGCACTAGGCACCAGGCAGTCATCCAGCACATGGGAACAGTTGTGGCAGAATCATCATAATGGAGCCAGCTGGATGTTGAGGGCTAGAAATCTGACAGGGTGGCTCTCCCATAAAAATTAAAGCACTTTCCATTTTGACAACACAATATACAGTAGGTTTTAAGTTGTGGGACTGTGTTCACTGTGGTGCCTAAACTTGGAAAGGGACAAAGTATACGAGAACTCATTGTCACCTGCTGTTAGAGGTCTCAGCAGAGATTTGGAAGTGAACAGAGAAGTAGCATTTGTGATAGGCACACATAATTATGCTCATCTGTAGAGAGTGGATCTATTGGTAGGTGTCAGAGGCTGGTAAGACATCACCCCTGACTGGTTGGCTCAAATTGGAATGGTGTCAACAAAAGTGACAAGTGGCAAGAGCATCCCAAATGGGCCACCCCATTTATCCAGTCTTCCTAAGAAACTGTATGTAATGGTTAATCACATGGGTTCTAAAGTCTGATTTTGTCTGGATCTTACTTGATCGTTACTATCTATGTGAACCGGGGCAAAGAACCAAATCTCTCTGAGTCCCAATTTGCTCATCTGTGACAATGTCATTTACATGATGCCAGTCAACCTCTTGAGATTGTTGTTGAGATTAAACAGGATTTGTATACAATCTCAGTCGTAGAAAGTGCCTGAAAAATTGTGACTCCTATAATCATTGGCATTGTATAAATTATTCCCCATTCTCCCTCTTTTTTAATTACCATATTAACAAAGTTAAGAGACCCAATTGGGCCACGACTCATAGATTAGCATTTTGGGGATATTTAACCAGATACAATCAAGAGAGATCACTCTGCCAACATCACTCTGGGGGAAAATAAGATCATCTTGGCTCTTCTGGACCACCGACTTTGGCATTACCATTGAATTCACAATTTTCTCTGAAATTGTTTCTGCATTTCCACCTATAACAATGTAGAATGAAAGATCTGAGGAACTTTTGTATTTTAGATAAGCAACTTGGAAAAAGAATTATGGAGGCTTCTTCACCTGAATCATCTTGTTGACAACATCTACCTCACAGAGCCTCCTGACATTTGGTTTTCATTAGTTTTGGCCAACTTAGATATAAACTCATGCCAGCAAAGGAGGGTGACTAATGTGAGAGTGCTTGTTTGAGTTTATTTTTACTTTGGTTAAGGAATAGTTTAATGACTGCATATGATGTAGTGAAAAGTGTAGGCTTCGGAACAGGTAAGCAGCTCAGGTGTACATTCCCATGAGTAACTTTGTCCACTTTGCTTAGGCTTTTGACTCTTTCTTTACTGGGAAATGGAAGCAACATCCAATTTTTTCTTTTATTGAGAGGATTAGAAATTACAAAGAGTATCTGGGGTTAACATTGGTTATTAGTGAGCAAACTGGGTGCCATTGGCTGCCTTCTCAAGACAGCATGTGTAATTGTGTAGGAGCTGGGAAGGTACAGACCAGGGCACCAGGAAAATACAAACTCCATTTTTATGTAACTCACATCATAATTGGGTAAATTGTTTGGCCAGAACAAAAAGCTAGGGTTCTTAGAATTCCTTATATTGCAATGCTTTTCTTACTCTTGATATTTTTGACCTCAAGATAGTGAATATTTACATTCCTTAACTCAAGTGCTGAGGTTTGATTTCTTAGAATATGTTCCTGCATATTCTTGACTTATCGTACACACACCTTGATCTAAAGCTATGAAATAGGCTCTCCCTGGTGGTGCAATGGGTTAGGTAGGTCGCAGCACTGCAAGCTGGCCACAGCTGCTTTAGTGTGAGTTTGATCCCCCACCTGGAGGTGATCCACATGGCATGGCAGACCTCTCATGACTTGCCTGTATACTTCATTGATCTACCTGTTCTGCTCCCTACTCTGTCTCTGGTGAATCCTCTCACCTCCAGCACCTCTGGCCTATACCCCAGTTCTATATGCATAAATAAATAAATCTTTAAAAATATAAAGATCAAAGCTATAAAATAAAGCTTGTATTTAGAATAGTTGGAAAAATTTGCTAAGTTATGGGGTTGTCATCCCACCCCATCTAACCAAGGCTGAATAACTTTTCTAAGCCCAGAATCTGTGCTTTCTTTGCACTTTGGATGTTTGTCCTTGATATTTGATGGTTACTAGGTGTGTATGTGTGGGGTGTGTGTGTGTATGTGTTTATGAGTAATAATAACAGTGAGTTTTAGTGTGATGAGTGCCATTATTAATTCTTGTTTCATTTCAGTTTCATGTATTAAGTTCTCACTGTATAGACTACTGTGTATGTGTAAAAAGACTACTTCCTAGTAAACTGTATTCCAAATTGACAGTTTAATGTCAGATTTTAGAAAGAAAAAAATAGCATGTTGTCTCTTCCTGCCCTTATTTGACAGCAGGGACTGGGGGTGGGTGAGATCCATATATATATATATATATATAGATGATCTTATTAGCCAAAAATAAATTGTAATCTTACTTGTATTCCAGTTTATTATTTGTAGAATGAAGGATTTGAGCTAAGTGATCTCCAGAATTCATGCACAGAAATCAAAGTATGAGAAAATTCTGGCTAGAGCATGCCATAAGCCTGTATTACTGGACGAAGTAGAGTAACTGGATGCAGAAAGCTAAATGCTTTTTAATCAAATTCCAGAATAGGAGACCATTTTGGAAGATCAATATCCTGAACTCTTACACCTGGCAAAGGTGCCCCCAGTGATGTGGCTTGGAGTAAAGAAGCAGAACCCAATCTGTAATCTGTTAGCTGATGAGGGCGTATTAGAGAGAGAGAGTGGATGATTAGTACAGTAAGATGTGCAAACACAGAAACAGGTAGCCAGTCCTTGCCCTCAAGGAATTTTTGCCCTATGATGTCATTTTGGCTGCTCTTAACCTAAGCCTCTGTATTAGCAGGTCTCTTTAGATAATAATTCAGGGTTAATGCTTTGGATGCATGTCAACCTGTGCTGGAAAGGGCGATGGTTTCTTCACCCTGGAGGTATGTCAGGAAGGAAACATCTGTTCAGAAGTCCTTACAGAAATCATTCCCAACACTTGTTTACCATTTGGGAACTGGCCAAAATGCCTACTAGCGAGTACTTTACAACAGTGATTGAGAAACGAAAACTCTTTTCCACTTAATCATATTGTAAAGGGTGTAGCTCAGAAATCAGAAATGACATGGTTTGTCATCGCAGTGCTTCCTTTATAATGTTTTTTTTTTTTAAGATTTATTTATTCGTACAGAACTGGGGTACAGGCCAGAGAATGCGGAGGGTGAGAGGATTCACCAGAGACAGAGTGTGGAGCAGAACAGGCATATCAATGAAGTACACTGCTGAGGGGAGCAGCGAGCGGGTCAGGAGAGGTCTGCCGCGCCATGTGGATCTCCTCCGGGGCAGGCAGGGATCGAACTCATGTGGAAGTGGCTTAAGCTTCTTAGTGCTGTGCTCTAACCGCTGTACCACCGGGGAGGGCCCTGATAATGTTTTTTTATACCTATTTCCAAATATATTCATTGAGTATATATCATCCCAGCTTACTTGCTATAGATATGGTCATGGCTATAATAGATTTCAATCAAATGTAGTCCATTGCAAATGAACCTGCTCATGTTTGTACACCCAGTGTATCTTTGTGACTTGTCAATGAACACGTAGCAATTTTACCCCCCAAAATGGTAAGAGGATTGGAAGGAATTATTTTCTACCAGATACCTAATGTGTGGTACTATAGGTCACAGTAAGCTGAGAAAAGCAGTAATTAAATAAGTCCAATCACTGGGCAGGGCTGCATATTAAGTATTGCTTCCTAGAATTAAATCTACAGTCGTGTAGTTTTGTCTGACCCATTTGTGTCACATCATATGCTACAAAACTACTCATCACTACAAGTTATGTCTTTTACCTAAAGGAAAACTAGTTAGGCCTCTAGATGAGTTCTGGTTCCCTTGGTCTGGGTTTCAATCATCTATAGTAAACACCAGGAGGAAGGAGGGAATTTATTTTTTCTCAAGTCTTACTGCAAATATAAGGTGATATTTATATGCTTTAGCTAGAGCCTGGAAGCAGCAATAAGGCACTTTTTCTTTATCTGTGAAATTTTTATATTCAGAATTAGCTGGCTGGACTCTGTGATCCTAATTTTGTTGGCAACATCAAAAGCATTGTGGTCACGAGCCAGTGGAACTTATGCCTTCTTCCCTCTACCAGGTGCTGACCTTGGCCAGGTCAGTGTCATAGAGCTTTCTCACGGCCCTTTGATGTGGTGCTTGTTGGCCTTGATGCCCACCAGGAACACAAGGGTGCTAGATTCTTCTGTCTTCTCCATGGCTTAATAATTGGGGGAGCTGAAAATCCCATAGTGGACAAGCTGATTTCTTCTGGGATGCTCTTCGATGGATATTTAGGTTGCCTTTAGAGCTACAGTGTCTTAGGCCCACAAGAGTGGATGATGTAGGGATCTGCTTTTATTTGTGGCTGGACTATTTTCTTGCCTCAAAGCCTTGATTTGGCCTCAACTTTAAGAGGGACCTGGGCTTCTTTTGCTTTCTGTACCATATTCTGGGGGGCGGGGGGGGGGGCAGTACAATGTTCTCTAGATGTACAGCTTTTACCAACACTCCTTTAAGATTAAGGTTCCCATTTTTCTGTATTGGTGATGATCTTCACACAACACAGTGAAGTGGTGAGAACATGCTGAAACGTTTATAATTTGCTAGATAGAACATTTTAGAGCAAAGAAAGACCAAGTGGAATCTCCTCTATTGATGAATCATATGCTTCTCACTATAATTGTACCCCCTTTGCTATGATCACCTCAAGGCAGTGATCAGCCCTTATTTGCCAGCAATTAACTACATCATCTTCCCTGCTTCAGGATTTTGGATTTTGGAGGCCTGTTGGTAGACTCACTGATAAAGCAACGATGCTTAGAACACTGCTGGCCGCCAGTTGGGTGCTCAGTAAATATACTCTGGCTCAAATTGTTAGGAAATACTAGCAAGAAACAGTTGTATCAAACAAGTTTTGAAATGGCTCTCAAGAGCAAGAACTTGAACACCAGTCCAAGTTTGTCATGAAACCCCACAATATCCTTCATGCATTAATAAACAAAGTCATTCATTTAACAAACACTTACTGCACATCTGTTTATCAGCCAGTTAATCTTCTTAATGCCAGGGATAACAATATGAAAAATACAGTTTCTTCCTTCTAAAAATGTATGCTTACATAGAAAAGGCTGACAAATAGTTAAATTGCTTTTGATAATGGTTGTGGTAAGATAAGCATAGGGTTCTGAGAAAGTGCAGTAGAAGAAAAGATGTCTTCACCAAGAAGCAACTAAGATTAAAAAAAAGAAGAAAAAAATCTAACAACCTGGGGCCTCTTGCAAGAACTTGGAAACTTTAAAGCAATTCAGCCAGGGGATTGTTAATGGATTTCTATGAGGAAATAAGGGCTTAAGGTAAGAGAGATGGTTACAGAAAGCGGAAGTGATCATATTTGATCGATCTTGTGGAGAGACATCAATTCTCTTTTCATTGGTAGGGACTATTTGACACGGTTTGCAGAATCTCTTTGTGATCTTTGTTGTGAGTTTAATTATATTCATAGATGCCATTATGTCTGTTATTTGCCTTCTTCAATGTGACTTTGACAGACTCCCATTGACGGTGTTCTATGGAAGGTTGGGAAATCCACTTTGAGGGGGAAACATCATGGCTTCCCTTAGAGGAATTGCAGCAGCACCATACCTTGTCTTGGTTCCAGTCTTCAACCTAAGCCTACTGCTGATAACTCATAAGAAAGCAATTGGCAGAACGTTTATTTGTGCTCATCTTGCAAAAATGAAAAATCTTTAAACAGTTATTATAATCTGGATCTAGGTTCTCAGAGGTTAATGCAAATTGTCCAAATGCTAGGCAAAAAGGGGACCTAAAAGTTTCAGAGGCATGGAATCTCAGCACTTTTGAGATTGCCTTACCTAGATAGAAGTAAAATTTTATTAAAAGATGGCTTACTTTGTAGGGTGGAGAAGAAATGCCCAGAACGTTTATTGACCTTATTGCTTAATATTATCACATTGGCCTTGGAGACAACTTTCTGAACCACTGGGGTTGAATCACTGATCTGTTCCCTTATGCTTATAAATAAGGAGATTGAAATGAAAGAGGGCTAGGTACTACCAATCAGATTTTTAGTCCAGAATCCCTTTGTAAAATTTGTATTTTACACTCTGGCCCATTGGGGCAAAATTCAAACTTGCTCTTGGGCTATAGAATGAAGCAAATTCCTTGATGGCCATAGCTTAGCATCAACACATGTTTTCATGGGGGTATTCTTGGGCAAGGAAGTATGCTAAATTTGACATGAATCAGTTTATTTAACCTTCAGAATCAGTTGTCTTACTCATTTTGCAAACAGACCTAAATAAATAGAGTGGAGTTACCTTGTTTTTCTGTAGACAAGCAAGAATTCTCAAACTCTGGTTCCTTAAGTTCTAGAAAGCCATCTTTGTAATTAGTAATCATCATGCCTTACTTTGTCTCATCTTGTCAATTCAATCTAATTCGGAGCAGCTGGGTGACTAAGGCTTTTGGTTACAGTGTTTTTTGTTTTTTTTTTTTTTGTTTAAGTTTGGGAACTTTTCAGGCCTTGCACTTTATGTGCTCTTAAATTACAAGTCAGAAGGTGCCCTTGAGGTAAAAGGATTTCTGTCATCACTACCAAGGCTGTGCTAAGAATTCTTTCCCTAATTCAGATTTTTATTTTTTGTTCATCAGACTATTCCTTGTATGTGTAGACTAAATTAGTCTCATAGCCCATTTAAAATACTTCCAATTGAATAATTAAGACCCCCACAAAAGTCCTTACGTGGATAATAAAAGCTTCAGTGTTAGAACATTTGCTATGTACTTTCTCTCCTTCTTCCCTAACCTGTGGTTAGTCTACAGATATAGAAATGTTAGAATGATTGAAGGGGCAGAAGAAAAGATGAGCTCCCCCTACCCACTCCACCAACTGAGAAGGTGTTTCAGGAGGAAGCTGCTGTGCTTTATGCAAAGAAATGTGTGTGGACTTGCACGCAGGTGTCCTGTGTAGGGTTCTGTTAGGTGACATGAGCCAGTCGCTTATCCTCACTGTGCCTCAGTTGTCCTAGTGGTAAACAATGATCTTTTTATGGGACAGTCTGGATCCTGTAAGTGACCTTGTTCGATTACAGTTCAAGATGGGACAATGTTGGTAGAATTAATGAGGTAAATTAATGAAGTAATTTTATTTTGCATAGAACATGGAAAACAATCAAATAATTATATTCTGAAAAAAAATCATTGCATGTGATTTTTCTATCCATTAGAAAAGAAAAATACTAAAAGGAAAAAAATAAAAAACACTCTCTCTTACTGATTTATACCTTGGCTCAGTGCCTGAGGCCTCATTGGTTTATTTTGAGCATAATTCCAGAGGTTCCAACTTGAAAATGACATAGGATTACATCGCCCCCCTCTTTCCACATGTTGAGAATTCATAGAGCTTGCTTGTCTGTTTTTCCTTAAGTGTTTTTGAGTTAAAAACCAACAGACTACCAATTCATTTAGGAAAGAGCAGTTAATGAATTCATCCATTTTGGAGACTCCTTACTGCGTACAAGTCAGGATCTAGTCACTGCTGGGCTGCTGTGGGGACCAGAGACAGACAGTCAGATGTGCTCCTGTGCCTACCTGGACTTTCCCTATATCTCTGCAAAATCTCCAAACTCCCTCTAGCCTGTAGTTTCATTGGCCATACTCTGCCTACCCTCACCTAAATTCTGAGTTGCTAAGTGTTACCAACAAATGCTTTGGAGTGCATTCAAGCAGAGCAACAACTCTGAGGCCCTTTCTCAAGTAGCCAAGGCTCAGTAGGGTTGCTGGGAACAGTGTTCAAGGGAGCTCACACTCCAGTATTGAGGACCTGATGTGCCAAAGTGAAACGTAGAAGGTGGGGAACAGAAAGAGAATAGCGGGGCATCCCCGGGCCCCAGCTGTGGTGAAAGCATCATATTTCCACGAACACTGACACAGCAGACTCCAAGGTAAGCCACCGAAAACACAGCACAAAGGAAGGACACTTGCTGGGGACAATCTGCAGCTTCTGAGTCTTCATTCTGAAAATGTGTCAGATTTGATGACAGTGATGAAAATGTATTTTCTATTTCCTTCCCATAGCCGCAGCCCCTGGGGCTCCTATAATTGACTGTGGTGGGTCTGAATTACTGGTTGAAGAGCTTAGGGGGCAGGAGGCTTAGTGGAGTGACTGGGCACTCCTACTGTGACACCAAGCCTGCTAGGAAGCCAGGTGCCAGGGTGCTGCTTCTCGGAGGGCAGGCCAAAGCTCAACCACCTCACTCAGCCCTCAGGCCATGCTCCAGATTTTTATGTGCTCTGACCTGTAAGTTTTGTTAAGTACCACCTTGCTGAAAGCCTCACCAGTGGTTTCTTAGGTGAGGGAAAGGCAAAGAAATTGAAAAAACATTTGGTTTGCCTCAGGCAACTGGAGTTAAGTGAGAAAATGCCAATCCCTTTCCTTTGACCCAGGGATTTTGGACAGTTTTTTGTGTGTGTGTGTGTGTGTGAGACTGAAAGGCATGTTTCTCCCTAACTCTGACCAAAGTAGCTGTTTGCTAAATATTTCAGAGTGTGATGATGGTGTTTAAGAGCTGCCATAATTCCAGTGTTTTTGGTTGCAAAACTCCCCTGCCCTCCCGGCCAAGTGTAAGGTTAGAGTTCAGAAATAAAAGGAAATATAGTGGAAACCAAAGGCCTGTCTTTTTTCTCAGCTGGGGGTGAGGAGGTGTCTTTATTCAGACTTTTAACCAGTCACTTCACATTACTTACTAATAGATTTGAAACTTAACCCTAAACTTTTAGGGTTAAGAATTAGGTTAAAGAACATAAAACAATAGTGCAAACTTCATGCATTTTTCCTAAAGTTGCACATTTGTCTTATAGCAAGAGGAGAAAGCAAAGACATTGAATTTTACCCAACTCTATTTGATGCATAGTGCTAGAGGTTGCCCAACATGACAATTGGCACTTTCTTGATTTCCAAGATTCTAAATCTTGACAACAAAGAAGTTTAAAGATGCTGGAAAGATTAAAAACTGAAGTTACCAAATTTTAAGAAGACACACATTAGAAAAAGAACACATGGATGGGACTTTGGGTACTCAAATCTGAATTTACTTGTCCACCTCTCCCTGCTTCCATATTTTTGTGCTGTGATCAAAAGCATAGCAGTTGGCTTCATGGAAATGTAGAAACAAAAGCCATTGTCACTTATATTTAAATAGGTAGTAAGATGAGACAATATGTGCAGTGTAGCTGGATTCGTCACAGGGGAAGGGTGTTTCTCCTTATGTGAATATAACTTTGATAAATAATCCTCGCTTGCGAGCCATGGAATCATTTCTATGTTATGTTAGAAAGCACGGAGCTAACTTACTTCTGATATTTAGCAGGTCATCCCATGTTCTCTTTTTAAAGAAATAATGAGAATGAGTGCCCTTTCCTTTGCCAGCCTTTGCCTCTTTTTTTTTTTTTTATATTAATCTCGGCTGAATTGAACAATTTCGCCACTTTGTACAAAATAATGCTCTTCTTTGTATTCACTCGATAAACAACTTGAGGGCATTCAGTTTTTGCAAGTACAGAGCTGGGAATATCTTGAATGATTTATACACAGAGTTGCAGGGTTGGTCAGAGAACTGAAACCCATTATGTGATTAACACTTTGCTTTAAGGTAACATTTGTCATTTTTACCAATATTCAAAACCTTAGCTATACTAAGGGCAGAATGAGAGATCTCACATTTACTTTAAATGTTGAATGGATTTTATTAATTACATTGCATTGGTTTTCAAATTGCTTAGAGGCTGATTATTCAAAAGGCAAATATATATGGAATGAAGTCATGCCACTGTTTTCAGTGCAGTGATAATCTTGATCCTAGAGTGAAGCTGGAGGGAATTATGTGCTATCCCAAATTAATCCCTGCATTAAGATTGCATTTAATCAAAAGTGTGAATTTAACCCCAGGTGGCATTCAGACAGTAGAATTAGTTTTAGGTACTTTAGAATTCTATTTCCTCTTAATACTTGGAGAATCAAAATTGTTATCGAATTTCTCTCGTTGCTTAAATTAATTGTCCTAAAGTTTAAAATTGAAGAGTCTGAAAGCCAAGTTAGACGATGCAAGATTCTTTTCATTCTTCTGTGATCTGCCCAGAGTGGCCAGGCTGGCGATTGTTGGTTCTCCAGCAGCAGCTCAGCTGGCAGAGCTGCCTACTTTGTAGCCCTGCACATGTGGCATTCTGGTCCCACTGATCTCCACTACAGGCTTAAAGAACACACACTAGATATCTACATATGGCTCCAAAAAGAACGTATACTTGCTTTTGTATAACCTATTTTAAAGTTAAAGTACTTTGAAGATTACTCAACTGACAGTTATTTGGTGCTCATTTTATGAAGCTGCAGAGGTGATAGTTGATATGCCAGGAATGACAGATTTAGTAACTATGTCTTCTGATTTCTAGTACAATACTCTACACTTACTGCTATACTAACTAATTTTTTGTTTCTTTACCCTTTCTTTGTGCTTGCAATGCTCATACTTGGGGTCTTTTCTATCCGAGAAGTGGCTTTATAACTTTTCTGCTTTTCAAATGACATATTTATATTTAGGTCCCCTTCCCAGGACCTCATACTTTTTTTTTTTTTAAAGACATTTATTCATACAGAACTGGGGTACAGGCCAGAGATGTGGAGGGTGATAGGATTCACCAGAGACAGAGCGGGGAGCAGAACAGGCAGATCGACGAAGTACACTGCTGAGGGGAGCAGCAGGCAGGTCAGGAGAGGTCTGCCACGCCATGTGGATCTCTTCCCCGGCAGCGGCAGCGGGGCAGGCGGGAGCGAACTCAGGTTGAGCGAACTCATGCGAAAGTGGCGTTAGCTTCTTAGTGCAGTGCTTTAACCCGCTGGCTGCCAGGGAGGGCCTGAAGTCCTCGTTCTTAATGAGCTTTCTTTCGGCTGAGTTTGTCCTCCTCGGCTGAGATCATATAATAGATCATATCCCTGGTACATGGGAACTTGAAATAGTTGATTAAATGGCTGGGAATAGGTTTCAGTAACTTTTGTGAAATTAGTTGTCTAACCAGGAGAAGGTAAAATGCACTACTGGCGTGCTCACCCCCTAGACCACAGCACATGAATGAGCTGTGAACAGAAATACAGACACATGTGTCTGTATTTGCAACTAGAACCTTTGTATTTGCTACTTACATTTCCTGCAGTGGCTAGTTCCTTATCACCCATAGTTACCATCTTGTACTAACATGTATCTTTCAGAGAGGCCTTTCTTTCCCATCTTATCTGAAATAGGTCTCTTGTCCACAATCACTCCAACCTCCTTATAGTATATACCTTTGTACCATTTTAATGTTGTAACTCTATTATATAATATTTTATTTATTGCTTACTGTCCACTAGAATGCAAATTGCTTGAAGGAATGATTTGATTATTTTATTTGCTGTGATTCTGTAGCATCCAGAACAGTGCCAACCACATCATAGGCATTCAGTATGTCTTTACAGTGCAGGTAATGAGAGGTCCTGTGGGTGGGGTAGAAATTTTAATTTTTTAATGGATATAACCATTAATTTTCCCTTTTACATGCTGTCTTATCAGGAGGGAGTGAGGGAATAGACAACACTAGAAAATTACACTTTTAGAAGTTTTCAAATGATAGCATATTATAAGGGGAGAAATATGACTTTAATTCTCAGAAAGTGAATAATATAATTAGAACAATAGTGCTTTGAGTTTTTTAGTAGACAAAATAGAGTTTAAATTGATGACATATTTCTGAAATTGTGGTTCTCTTAGAGAAAGCCCACTAATTGCAAAATTTCATGGTAATTCAAGGTTTTCACTTTGGCCTGTAGTATCTTCTGTCATACTATTCTAAATGTCCATGCAGTATTTACTTTACAACTTCCATCATTCAAATGATCTTTCAAAAATTGTCAGAGTTCCAGTGTTCCAGACTAGATGATTCTCTAGCATAAGTCTCTGAAGTTTGCAGTTCTTAAATGGAATTCAGAATGTCTGTCTCAAGCAAATTGAGTAAAAATTTTTCATCAAATAAAATGTCAGCCTTATTTTGTTCAGATGAATCTATCTGAAATAAGCAAAATTCCAGCAATTGTTTTTTTTCTTTTCAAAAAAAGTGACTCATACCAAATTAACAATCAAAACAATGTTACTATTTAACAACTCACTAGCTACCAGTTACTAGAAGAAACAAGATTTCAAGAATATGATTCTCTCATCTAAACATTTACTTTTTAAGATTTTCTGATTAACTGATTTTTAAAAAAGAGTTATTTATGCATACAAGAGCCCCCTATGTACAGGCCAGAGGTGCTAGGGGATGGAACCAGTAAGAGAATTCACCAGAGACAGAATGGGGACAGAACAGACAGTTCTACTGAAATGTACTGCTTGAGGGGAGCAGAGGTGGGACAGGAGAGGTCTGCTGTGCCATGTGGGTCAGATCCCTGACCAGGGATTGAACAGGTGCTGCAGAAGCTGAGGATAGCTTCTTAGTGCTGTGGCTTAACCAGCTGCGCCACCAGGGAAGCCCTAATTTTGATTTCTTAACCAGAGTATTAGAAATGGGATACATTGCCTTCAGATTTTAGAGCTTGGGGGCAGTTTGTTGATGCTAAGTTGTCTTCATCAGTCCTCTTACAGCAAAGTAGTTAAAGTACATAACTATGCACTTAACTCATACTGTTTATTTTGTGTGTGTGTGTTTTTCTTTTTTTTTTAATCAAAGCAACTTTTGTTTAAAATGTGAGAGAAAAAAAGAGGGGGGAAGTCTTCCCATGCTCTTTTCCCCCATTTTGTCAACATGAATCAAAAAAGGATAGGAAATAGGAGTCCCATATATTTATTTTTTATAAAATTTCAAATCACAAAACAAGTATTATAACTTAGTATACTACTTTCTAAATCTTAACCTTATGTCTTCACAGAATGACAAGAACATTTACCAACTGGAGCACTTACCTCACCTCGCTACTAGCTTTTAGCACATTCTTTTTTATTCCCAGTCAAATCAGAGAATAGGACTATATAGACAGGATTTCAAATCTAGAAGGAAGTATATTATCTTCTCTCACCTTATTGATAAAAGAGGCCTGAAATAATTCTGCACTGTCACACAGGTGGCTGGTGGCAAATATAAATTTATAAACCAAGCTTTCCAAGTTACTACCACTTTTTGTTATGTATCCACCATTCTTTCAATATCTGTCATGTTAGAGTGTCTAAGATTTTTTTTATATATACTTTGTATAAAAAAATATGTTGTGATTTATGCATTTGGCGGCATTTGAAATTGTTCAATTATGTGCTAATAGGGAATGGAACATGGTAAATTAAAACATTTTTATTTGTATAGGTAACACATTATAGTTTTAAAGGAATAAGGCATTAAAGGGCAGTTAGTAAATGGTTTCCTTTCTATGCTTATAACTCAGTTACCCAATTTTACCCCCATAATCAACTGGTGTTAGGCTTTTTATGTGTGGAATCAATTCAGAAAAATGCAAAGCTTATAGTAATTTTTGCACCTGTTTTTCCCCCCCATTTTAATGTTCTTTTTCACCCCATAATGTCCATTTCATTCTCTCTCTGTCTCTGTGTGTTTTTGTTTGTTTGTTTGTTTTGTAAAATATGCACCATTGTATTGATATACCATTAGGTTTTTAACTAATTTATTTCACCTCTATCAGTATTTAACTCAAATCAGTTAATAGCAGTGCTTCAGTGAATAGCCTTGCATATTTACCTGTGTAGAAAAATATGTAGGATAAATTCCTACCACTTACCTACTTCTATTCTATGCATATGATATTTTGTTGTCCTTGTTAATAAACTATTACTATTAACATCCTTGTTAATTTTTTGACGGTATGGATTTCTCCCTCAGATGTGATCACTGTAGCTCTCCTGCCACCAAGCACCCACAGTTCTCCACCATAGTCCCTTTTGTGCCTTCTCCCCCATCCTGTTCTGACTTCTCCTCTCTTAGATACCTCAAATCAATAGTCAGTTTTCAGGGGTTTAAGTTTGTTTTTGTCTTACCATTTACTTAGTTTCTCTATATTTAACATATAAGTGACACCATCCAGTATTTATCTTTCTCTTTCTGGCCTATTTTGCTTAGTGTAATTAATTCTTTTCAGTTCCATCCATATTGGTACAAATGGCCTGAGTTGACCTTTTCTAGTCCCTATAGAAAGCTGTGTAGAGATTCCTCAAAGGTTAAAAATGGGCCTGTCATAGGACCCAGCAAGTCTACTCCTTGGTATTTAACTAAAGAACAAACTCACATAAAACTACTAATCTGAAAGGAAACTTGCATTCCTAGGCCTATTGCAGTACTATTTATAATAGCCAAGGTTGAAAACAACCTAAATGCTCAAAAAACAGATGAGTGGATCATGAAAGTGTTGTATATATAAACAATGGAATACTATTCAGCAATCAAAAATATAAATGTACTCCTTTTGCATTTGATTTTTTAAATATTCTGCATGTGAGTGATGCAATGCAGTATTTGTCTTTATTGTAGCACCATAATTTGGTCTTTTATTTGTACTTATGTGGTAATAAAATGTATACTTACATGATAGCATCCTAGTAATAATTTCTCATTTTTCTCCTATTGTTTATAAATTACCCATGTGTTGTTTGGCATTGGAAAGTTGGTAAATTCACATAGTGAGAGATGGGTTCAAGAGATTATAGGGTTAAATGTCCTAAAGTTACCAGCTAATGGTTTTTGCTTTATAGGTGAGATCTGATGAAAGAGAATATCTAGTCTAGATGGAGATTCTGAAGAGGCCAATGCCTGGTATTCTCTGGGACTGTGTAGGGAGGAGAGCTGTGTAAGAGGAGGAGTGTTTTTAAAACCAGGCAGCAGGAAAACAGAACTAATGGAGGCAGACTGATGATTTCAAAGGCCCTGTAGTTTTTATTCTCTAGATTAACTGTACTTCCTAATGTATAAGAAATAGAACATATATAAGTTTATAAGTTAAACTGATGAGGAAAAGCAGACTATTTTTCTCTTTCTGGGCTGATCATAGTTTTATGAAATCGAATTTCTAAGAGTCTTTTCTTTGCATTGGGCTTCTTGGCAAGAAGTGAAACCTGAATAATGCATTACTTCTGAGCTTTTTCTTGAAGGGCTCGAGGACAGACATATGGATAATGGTTTAAAAATATAAATATGGTCTTTCCAGTCATAGAAATCTTTAGATCCAAGGGATGCTTTTCCCGCTTAGCAAAAAAAAAAAAAAAAAAAAAAAAAGACTGTACTCATAAAGAACTAAAGCAAAATACAGGGTATCTGACACTGAAAAACCTGACTGTACTTTGTGAGTTCTGCAGCCCTGTGATCACATAGAGTCAATTCTAGATGCCAAGTTGCTGTACTACCTTCTAACCCCCAAACCCTATAACTATACATTTTTGTCTGGTAAAATTACAGAAGAGCTGTTACTTTTAAAGACATTTTGTTCTATTTTAGTGCCTGTAGTTCATCTAGGAAAATGACTGTCACTGGTTTTCTCGCATACTTATCCCACTTGTCTACTTCTGTGAGTATGTGTATTTGCATGGGAGTGCCTGGTTAGCACTTAGAGACCGTTATGCATCTCCCTGCAGTATAGACTTGTCCTGATTTCTAACAGTCATTGAGTCCACACAAGGGGAGATTTGTACTTTATGGTTGATGTTTATGGTTGGCAGTTCAGAATCTACGGAGTCTATTTGAAAGTCCTATCAATATAGGATTAATTGGAAAAGATTTCAGCCTAGCTAGATCTGTAGCCTCTGGTACAAAGCATAAAATATGAACTAATTCAGTCTTTTTGGGTTAAGACAGAGCTAGCAAAGATAATTAGCTTAGTTAAAATTTTTCACAGGTAATCTAGTTAATCAGTGATAGGGCCTGCATCAGATGTCATTTATGAGAAAACTACATTTTTATGAGATTGAGAGTTGTGAGATACTTGCTAGATGTTCCTTGAAAAGATGTTAAGGCCATCAAATACAAAGGCTATTTTTGCACATCTTTATATTCCCAGCACAGTGTCTGGTATAAAGCAGGAGCTACTGCTTATGAATGAATAAATGGGTAAATGAAAATCATTCCTCAGATGGCTCCTGGGAATAGAAAGATTATGTGTATGCCCATGTTTGCTGCACCATTTTGACTGAGAAGGAAATTAATTTTGTTCTATATATTTTTAGAAACATGGTCACTTAAAATTTTTCTTTATTTTAAAATGTGCACACATTTTTAATGCTACACTAGTTTTAATGTACTTTCTAAAAAATTGAATTAAATTAAAAACTACTATTTTAAGGGAAGAAAAGATCTTTATAGCTTCTCTGGCAACTATTGTCCAGTGGTTTAAAGATACCATGTGTTACCTTTGTTCAGTGTGTGTGGGTGGATGTGGATGTGGGGAGTAAAATGATTTAGTACCAGAGAATCACTAGATTAATTAAAACAGGAGCAGAAAAACTTATTTCCAGAGTACTATTTTTGGTTTATTGAATTTTCTGTTCTGTACTGATGTTTGCTTAAATTTCTTGAGAGAAGTCCAATACTAGTCTCACTGAGCTAACATGTTCCTTTAGGAGGTTCTGGGAACAATACATTGCTTCATGCCCCATACCCACTTTCAAAGACAGCAACATTGCATCTCTCTGGGATTTGCCTCTATTGTCACATCTTGCTAGGACTTCTTCTGACTCCTTAGACATTATAGAATCCTTGTGATTACATGGGGCCCCATTTGTAATCGTAATTCTCTTTAATATAACAGATTGACATTTTCTAGGGATTAGTAAACATATACCTTTGGGGGCCAGTATTCTGCCTCTCACAGTATTATAGAAGGTTAATAATATTATTCTGTTGTGTTCACCGTTTCATGACAGTTGATCCATTTTCTCAACCACTTTTCTAAGGGTCTTCAGACAGAGCCCAGGAGATCATGAAAATATTTATTATATCAGTGCTTGCAGTTAAGAGATCCAGGAAAACCAAAAATAAAAATTGTAACAGAATATTTGCAATACTTCTCAAATGTCCCTCTCTTAACACTCGGGTCTTTCTGTACCATCATGCCCATGTCTTTACTGAGTGTCCCAATTCTCTAAATTATGCAATTTACATCTATTATAAAGTAAAAATTCTTGAGAAAGAGGAAATCTTGAAATTAAAATTCTTGAGAAAGAGGAATGATTCCATGAACTTACAGAAAGTGCTGGTTCACATGTAAGACTGTTGGCTAGTGGAGTTTCGCTCAGTTACCATTTAAATGAGATGGATTGGCAAGAATGCTGCTGACATGGTTGCCTCATAGAGAGTTTCTTGAAAAACTGATACAGCTGTAAAACATGGCCTCTTCCATAGGGAAATTAAGAAGGAAAGTGCAGAGAGGAGGTGATGTGAGGTCATTCAGTTTGATGCAGTGAGCAGGAAATTCATCTCTTCTTTATTCTAAGAATGAGTACAGAGTCACAATACTAACTTAAACATTTAAATATTTTAAAGATTATAAATGATGTCACACCCTTCCTCTTACAGCCCTCCAGAAGTTTCCTGCCACATGAGAATGAAGGGCAAAGTCTCTTACCTGGTTTGTAGAGCCCCGTGTATCCTTGCACTGCCTCACTCACTTCATCTCCCCCACTCCCTACCTGGACCGGTATCTGCAGCCACACACACCTTTGCCTAGCTCCTTCTCACTCATAGCATCTTTGCTTGTCTCAGCATTTACAATATTCTTCCTGCAGATTACCTCTTGCTGCCTTTTGGATCTCAGGTTAAATTTACCTCCTCAGTGAGACTTTCATTGTCTACCTGTCCAAACCCCTTATTTCAATTCCTGGCATAGCAATTATCACTTTCTGAGATTTCTCTAGTTAATTAACCAAATAACTACAAGAGAACAAGGAAAAGCAAAACAAGATTTTGCTTTCCACTATATCCTCTGCACAGAATAGTACCTGGCAGAGGTCAGAGTTTCAATAATTAGGGGCAACAAGCAAGAATAGACAGTCAGGTTAATTCATGACTAGATTATTAGGGCATTTGGATTAGTGTACCTCTGGATTCAGCACTGGTTTTATGATGTAATAGAATTAACTCTGTTCTCTGTGAACATTTCTGTTCCCTGCCCATATTGCAAATCAATTCAATAAAACTAGTTTGCTTTTAAACTTGCATAAACAATAGACATCTGGACTTTAAAAAATTACCAGAGAAAGCACAAGATGATGCAGAGCTGTGACCTTAACCATAAATAGACTATGCATTTCTTCAAGCAGTTTTGTGGCTCTGCTGTGCCAGCGATGTAACATATTAGATGAATCTTACTTACCAATATTCTTGTTGAAAATATTTTATGGTATGAGAAATTCCCTATGTTTTTACAAAAATGGATCTGTCATACACTCTGTCAATTCTCCAATAGGTATTTACCCAAACACAAACACCCTAATTTGAAAGGAAACCTGTACCTCTATGTTCATTAGAGCACTATACACAATAACCAAGACATGGAAATAATACTAATGCCCAAAGACAGATGACTGGATCAAGAAGATGTGGTATATATACACAATGGAATATTACTCAGCAATCAAAAATACAAACTTATGCCATTTGCAGCAATGTGGATGGAGCTAGAAGGGATTATGCTCAATGAAATAAACCATAATTAGAAAGACAAATGCCAGATGGCATCACTTACATGTAGAATTTAGAAAAACTAAACAAAGGGTCAAACAAATACAAGCTTTGAGAGATGACCATAGATCTAAATCATCCAACAGGCAGAGGAGTGGAGGAAGGCTGAAAGTCAGGTGTATGAGAATACAGTGAACTATGGTAAAGGACGATGGGTACTTGGTAGTGGGAAAGCTACAGTGACCATACCTGAGGGAAGAAATCCTATACTGTCAAAAAATTTACAAGGGTATAGAATAATGGTACTTCATAAATTATAAATAAATATAAATTAAAATAAAAAATGTCTTGGGCTTTTGAATTTGTTACTTAATTTATAGTTACGCACTTTAAACTTGTTAACCTATATATACCTTTTCTCCAATAATCTTTAATCAATCAGATGAGAGGTGTGTGAGTATGAAATCACAGCCATGGACTAAGAAGTCCTTTACCTGTTCCCCATTATAATTCCTCACTGAAAGTAGGAATAATGAGTAGAACAGAGCATTTAATGGTTTTGCTGTTACGTTGGCTTTGAGCAGAAGATATCAACAAAAGATAATTTAGGAACAAATTATAGAATGCCTCTAGGGCTGACCTGTATTTGAGATGCTCTATTCACATTGAAACATGCTGCTTCTTATGCTGATGTAATGATTACCTATTTTAAAAAGTACCCAGATACTAGGATTATCTTCCATCTAGTGGGCTTGAATTTTACAGCTGGCAAGGAGCTGATAGCTCAGGAAATTAAGTGACTTCTCCAATCTTGTTCCAGATTCAGGTCTAAGGCTTTGGTTTTCTGATCCCACAAACAGTACTTCTTCCACCACATTATTATCTAGAAAGCCATTTCAGAAACTATTTGTGATCCTAGAGCATTTATTTCAGAACAATTTAAAATTTGATGTGTAATACTAGGATGTTTAAAAAATGTTTGATGGCTACTCTAAGGCACGACACATAAACTGCGGCCCGTGGGCTAAATTGACTCTGCTCTTTGTTTTTTTCTTTTTTTTCTTTTTTGTATATAAAATTGTAGTGAAGCACAGACCTACCCATTCCTGTAGATATTGCCTCTGGCACCACAACAGTAGAGTCAGTATTCTAAGAGCAACAGAGGTTGCATGACCTGCAAAGTCTAAAATGGTTATTGTCTGGATCTTCACTAACCTTCTCTGTATAACCTTATACAAAAGTTGTATATCCTTAAGTTATACTACTTAAGGATGAAAAAAAAATCACCTTAAAAATCATCGCTATCAGTTTCCATTAAAATGCAAGCAAAATATGCCATCTTAAAAAAAAAAAAAAAACTGAAAGGTGGGGCCCTCCTTGGTGGCCCAGCAGGTTAAAGCACTGCACTAAGAAGTGAAAGCCACTTCCGCATGAGTGCGATTCCCGCCTGCCTGGAGGTGACCTCATGGTGTGGCAGACCTCTCCTGGCCCGCCCGCTGCTCCCCTCAGCAGTGTACTTCGTCGATCTGCCTGTTCTGCTCCCCACTTTGTTTCTGGTGAAGCCTCTCACCGCCCCTGAGCCTCTGGCCTGTACCCCAGCTCTGTATGCACAAATAAATAAATCTTAAAAAAAAAAACAAAAAACTGAAAGGTTTGTATATTTGTATATTGCTTAGGGATATGAATTATTTGTCGTGAAAGAGTAAACAGTCATCCCCCCTTAAAAATAAACTAGGACTAGATTTCTAAAGATTCTTGGAACATCTGGACTTAGAGATCTAGTTGCCAGAGTAAAGCCCATGACTGGAAAGGAATGGACTTCATGGGGTCCTCCAGCTGTCATGTATGTTGTGCTGCCCTGATGGAACATGATCATTCACCACTGTCCTCCTCCTTGGCAGGTGGAGTGGATCCAACAACAAGTGGTTAAAAAACGGACCAAGAGGGATTATGACTTCAGCCGTGCCCAGTCGACTTACTTCAATGATCCCAAGTGGCCCAGCATGTGGTACATGGTAAGCTCACTCAACCTGGGGTGGTGTCAGCTGGTCTTGTGTTGTCCAGGAAGCATCGACTGGGACCAGGAGGTCCCAGAAACAATGAACAAGGTTTTTTTCCTCTTTGAGACCCACCATTTGAGTGTGGTTGATGGCCTATCATGTCTTCTAGATCTTGTTTTGAGCTTAGCTCTTTGGCTTGCTAGAGAAAAAGGAAGTTCCAATGCAGATGTGTGAAGCCTCTTCTGGCTAGGAGTCACTTTCTAAGTTTGTGCCAGAGGATAGAACATATAGTTAAGGAGCAGACCCCCTTCAGCCTGTGGAACATATATTCACTCTGATAATGTATCTATTCCTCTTTGAAGTCAGCTTGTTAATGGATATTGACTCCTAGAAATCCATGAAATGACTATTGGCAAATAACAGATTTCTGAGTTAAATTACTTACTATGTGCCTTTTTACTTCATGTGATAGTTTTAAAAACTAGACTGAGAAAACACTGACTGTAAAGTGTTTAATTTGTAGCTAGTTAAGTGGTTCAAATAAAAAGTATTCAGCAAGGAAAACATACTTAATATGTCATGAAGCATGATCCACCAGTTCACCTGACATCGAACTGACCTGTGAAAATATTCTCATCCTGGGTTGATGTTCATGATCCCTGAAAAAATGGTAATTATTGCCAATGTAGTTTCCCTGAATCTTTTTCGCAGTTGCAGCCCCTGCTGCTCTAGAAAGTCAAACTTTCACATACCTGCCTGTGCTGTCCTGCCTTCTTGCTTTCATCCTTGGCCTGGGGAGCTCTTTCCGCCCCTCATAGTTCCTCTGGCCATTCTAGTCCATCCTTCAGAGCTACACCTGAAGCTGGCTCTCTTCATGTCCTCATTTCTCGCCATTTTTCCTTCCTCTTTTCTCCTGGGCCCTCTGTCTCAGTCACTCGTGACATTCTTTACTTGCTACTTAGTTTTATAGTTAATGTTTTAAAAAACTTTCTCTCCTACACTGGTGCTGGGAGATGGGGCTCAGAGGAGTCTGTTATCCTCTCTGTAGAACCTGAACTTGTATCCTACAATACTCAGTATTTGTTTATTTGGAAATGGGTGAATGTGCCTGGCATTTCCTCCAATTTCTCCCTTCTTAGTTTTACACAGAAGTCAAGGTGGAAATAATTTGGACACAAAAATACCCAGAATTTTCCACAGAAAATGCTTTCATGAATAAAGAAAACGGTAGAAGCCACAAAGCTGAAAGGAAGGTAGGACTCTAAGCAGTAGGAGTAAGAGTTACCTGAGGGAACAGAAAGACACCTGAGAGCTTATTAGCTCCAAATCAAGAAAGAGTGACACACAAGGGAAGGCAGGAGCTAAGGAGCTTTGTCTGAGCTGACAAAATGGTAAGAGTGTAATGGGATTAAGTGAAAGGATGGAAGCAAAATCCCTCTTCACCCTTGTTTAGAAAGTTGGGGCAGGGGAACCCTCCTTTTCTTAAATATCTTGTAAGGAACAGCCAAATGATTTTCTGCTCTTGCCCCTATGGCCATGGGAGTACAGCTCTCCCTGATTCTCTCAAAACTCTGTCAGGCATGGTTTCCCCTCATCAGACTCATTGCCAAGGTGTTACCTCAACCTCATGGTGACTGCAAAGGTTTCAGTGCTTGTATGGTGGCCTCTTCATTCTGAAGACCCACTTATACTTCTTTGGAAGTTCTCTTTTGATAGGAAAAATTGTTTCAATATGAGGGAGGACCATTTGTTTGGCCATTTAAAATGTTGGGGATTTTCCAACACAATGATAATTAACATAGGAAGCATTTATTGAATACTTTCTATGTGCCAGATACTGTGCTGTATAAGCATTTCTCTAAAGCAATGCAAATAACAGTGTGTTAATAATAACCTATTATTAAATTAACTTGAGAAATAGTAAAACTTTGGTTCCTTGCCTAAGTGATCCAGCATCAAAGTGGGAGAGCAGAGACTCCAAGAGATGTCAAGCAGTTTGATGAGAGCACACAGACTTAGCCTGACATCCTATCCCCACCCCCTCCTTGTAAAATGCCATCATAAGGAAGTCTAGTCTTACCCTCCAGGAACTTCTAGTCTATTCACAGAGATGAGGGTAAAAGAAAGGTGGGATGGTGGGTGCCAGGTAGGATAAAAAAGTACTTCATACTTTTTGCTGGGTTCCAGCAAAGTGTTTCAAAACTTCCTGTTAAATAATGGCCTTTTCTTTAACAAACGGCATAGGAAACAGGCTTGCACATTTTATGTTTATCTGTCAGGAGCAATAGGACAGGATGAGAGCTGAAACTTCAGACCTACAGATCTAGATCAACTTCTTATTATTTCACTTACTATGCCCGTGATTGAATCACTTAAACTGTTCTCAATTCTAAAGGAATTGAGATGTCACTAACAGACAATGTACAACTGTGGCTACAGTAAGCCACATCATGTAGTCTAGGTGGGAAGTAGGCTGTGCTGTCTAGGTTTGTGTAACTATGTCTGTGCTGTTCAAACAAAAGCGAACTCTCCTGTGAGTTTATCAGCACGTATCCCTGTCATTAAGCAATGCATGGCTGTATCTAGACCTTATGTAAGTTAGTCATCATAGCATTACAAATCACAGAGCTTAGTTTTCAAAACAATAATTTTTCCATGAGTTCCTTAGGTCAAGCATATATACACTGTACATATATACACAGATAACTTCTGTTCTGTGATGTCTGGGTTTTCAGCTCAAAGACTGAAAAGCTTGACTGGAGCTAGAGGATCCACTTCCAAAGTGGCCTAGTTACACACTCTTGTTTCCCATCCACATGCGCCTCTTGCCATAGGCCTGCTTGACACAGTGCTGACTTCCCCGGGGCAAGTAATCCTAGCGGTCATGTTCAAAGCAGTCAGGTCTTCTGTGATCTAACCTCAGGAAAACAGTTCTGTGATTTGCTGTTGGTCATATGTGCCAACAGTGTGAGAGGGGGGACGGCAAGAAGGGCTAAATACTAGGACATTAGGATCCTAGAGGAACTGGTTACCAGAATCAAATGCAATATTGCTTGAGAAGATTTTAGTAGAGTGTCTGACTGTTGACAAATCATAATAATTGCTATTCTCTCTGACTTGATTTTAATACATGCACTTTCCTTTTTATTTGCTGTTTAAATTGCTACCAGTCAAAAAAGAGTGGACTTGCATGTCCAGTGGGCGTTCTTCAGAACACTCTAGTGACACATCAGTGACAGCTGAGGCAAGGTACTGATTTTCATCTCCTTCCTTCCTCTGCCTGTGCCCTGGACTCTGTTCCAGTGTTTCCGAGGGTGCTTCAGTGGGGTCCTGCCTGAAGCTCATTAGCCTAGGCTCCTCCCTGTCATTCTGTATTTATTATAAGAAAATAGAGAGTAAAGAATGGCATGAGATGTGCCTGAGTGTCTCTTTTCATTAATTTTAAAGTTTTACCTTTTTTTCCCCTCTCCTTGGAAGGTGATGTGTGAAAGCATTATGTTTAACCTTACAGCTTGGGCAGTATATTCAGGGAAATGTGAGTGTGTGATGGAGATGATGGGCGCATGATTACTCCTCTGTCCTGAAATGGTGCACTCAGGCTTCCAGAGTTGGGAGAACCCAACTCTGAATCAGAGCTCACTCAGAATCAGAGCTCACTTTCTGTTACACATTGTTGCACCTCCACTGCCACTTGCTCTTTGTCTAGCATGGTGGCAAGTACTGAGAGTCTAGAAAAAAAGTTGTTTGTGCTTTCTAAGACGGTCAGTGAAGCGAGAAAAGCTTATGTAGTGCCAGTGAAACCTTGCAGGGCAAATGACCTTCGCTAGATGAGGTATCATGTACCGATGTCCAACCACTGGGCTGTAATTTTTGCTTACAGGTTTGCTTCTTCTGTTGGAATCTCCAGAATAGTTGTTAAAGCATGTCTGCATTTGGGCCCCCATTGGAGTCTCTAATTGTGCTGGTGGGTGACACTCCCAGGCAGTGGACTTCCATGTCAATGCTTCCTGAGTATACTGATGTGCAGCCAGGATCTGGAAGCTTTGCTGACAGGAACCCTATAATGTTCAGTGCGGTCACTGCTCAACAAATGCAAGTAGTGGAATGAAAGCGCATCTGTGATAACTTGTATCATAGTGAAGTGGTTTGCTCACATTTAATGAGCGAATTTAATGGTGTCAAGCTTTTTGCCAAACTTTTATATGTATTATCTTATTGCCAGAATTCTAGTCAATTTAGGAACTATTATTATCTTCACTTTACACATGAAACGATTAAAAAGTCAGTTTTCAAAGTCACAGTATTTGCCAGGGGCACATGCTGCTATTCAAAACAAACCCAATTGTGAGGCTTCCAACTAGGTTCTCAAAGTAGCAGACATCATAATCATTGGTAGGATTGTTGCCCACCCCTATTACGCCCCCCAGCGGAGATCTGGGAATTTGCATTTCTAACAGTTTCCCAATTGATACTGATAGAGAGGACCCCTTTGAGAGTTCACTCTCCACTATGCTTTATGCATAATGTCCTGTGAACCAGCTGTCTTCCTTCTGCCAATTATTAGCTGGGAGAAAGGGCTTTTAAACTTAAGGGATGTTTTAAAGCAGACTCAGTCAATTTACCTTGTTTTTCTTGATCTTACACCTTTTTCTTACAGACAAAATTTTCTGTTTTGAAAATTTGCAGAGTTAATAGGGGAGACATTTTCACTTAATATGCACCAATTGAAGATACCCGGGACTTATATATTCTTTCAAGATGCTCCACAGACATAGAATACTGGATAGGAAAGGTCAGGAGGAACTGGAGAAGTCTTTGGGAAATTGTTATACTCGAAATGCATTTAAATATCCAACAAGTGTAATAAACCACTCTGACCATACTGAAGAAAATTCAGTATGACTCTATAGAAAGCAAAGCTAAGTAGGACGCCTACTCGAGTCTTGGAATGCCAATCAAGCAAATTTAGGGAGCTAAATATTTGTAGAAGTATTACAAAAGTTTTCAAGACAAACAAAAAGTGTAAAAAATACTCTAGATACCTGTTCATCTATCCAGTGTTATGGAATAGAACATCATATATTAGTTAAAACCACCTGTGAACCCGACTTTAACTGTCCCTTTATCCTCTATGGAAGTATACAGATGCAGAATTTAAATCCTGTGGGACATTGCCCCTTACGGGCAGCATGATTCTCTTTGTAAGAAGGAATTACTCAGTTTACAGTAGTTTATAGTTCTTGAAACTATTGATGAGCAGTCCCAAGAGATACCCTGGAAATGAAATGCAGATGAAAATATAAGTTTAATAAAAATCTCTTTGATTCCTACAGTCATAAATATTTTATTGCTCAAGGGAATTGATGTACTGTCTGTTGTTTCATGCCTAACTCTTAAGAGCTAATAATGATCTTGGAGAAATGTACAGTAAATAACAGTCTCCCCCTCCCTTAGGTAAGCAAGCTGATTCACCAAAAGAAAAAAAAAAAAAGTAAAAGTAAAGGACTCATGAAATCTTGCCATTTGAGAATCTGACTCTACTTGTTGGTGTAATTGATATTCTAAACTCATCATCTTAGTTAGCACAGTAGAATTATTTGTGATGATTATTGGGTGGCCTGTTTAATATGCATTGCTTAAAACCAGACTGTAACAAATGGGCTTTCTTTTTGATGTACTACCTCAAATTTCATGAAAGCTCTCTGGGTGGTTTTTCTGAGGAGAGAAAAAACTATTTGTTGATCAGCAGAGTGAGAATTAGCTGAGTTTGGTTATGCGTGTGTGGCATAGCTGCCAAAAACTATGAACTAGCTAGGATAGTAATTGCGAAAAATGACTTTAAGCCACATGGTACGTTCTCAGCCAACTGGATAGTCTTTAGTACTCCAAGAATTTGAGGCATTGCTGTTTCTGTGGTTGGCATACATTTTCCTAGTGACTTATGCTGTCATTTGACTCTAATAAAATCTGGTGGAGTTTGTGGCATTATTGTCCTGGCAGCTTGGAAATCATCCTTTTAAAACACCCCATTTAACTGTTTTAATTGAAAATGCAACATGGTACAAATCTACAACCATGTGCCATATGCCGTATAAGAGGGAGACATTCTGCGCATGGTCAGACTCCAGCCAGGCAGCAAATGATTTATTGGTGGAAACCACTGAGAGGTGAGATGCGATTTTGGTGTGCTCATTTTGGCTTCTCAAGAGCTCTGCGTCCTATGCAGAAGTATTTGAGTTCTCTCACATTTAATTAACTGTAAATAATTAAGAAATACGGATTAGATACATTAGTGGACAGGCTAAGGGGCATCCCAAGACCCCAAAACCTGCCTGCTCTAAGGGGGTTCTGCCATCTACCGCATGAAAACAAGACATGCTTCTAGTGTGTAAAACCCTGCAACAGAAAAGAACTTTAATAAAATTAGTGTGGGATGGAGAAAAGAGAAAGAATATAGTTAGATAGTTCCAATTAGACACCCAAAGATACCCACCCCCTGAGAGTAAATGACCAGCCACATGGGGTTGGCTCAAAGTGGAACCTCCTGAGACCCAAAAGCTTGCTACAACTCCAAGGCACCTTCTGGCAGGGATCCAGAGAAAAGGGGCAGAAGGGGCAGGAAAGTCTGGAAGGAAAAAAGCAAAATCAAAATACTCAAGATAAAGGCTGTCACTGTCAGCCTCCCCAAAGCTTTCTCATCTATATTTCTGTCTCTTCAAATGTCTCTGTGTCCCCCAAGGCTACAAGGCCAAGGCCAAGAAGCAAGAATGGCCTCTTCACATGTCTCTGTGCACCTGGTGCATCCTCCAGGTCTTCGAGTCTTCTCTCCCACATCATGTTGAGCTTGCCACTCAGCCACTCTCTTCCTTAGGTGGGGCAGGGAACCTGGAACTTCCCCTTTCCATGGGGATTACACTGTTACAGATACTTTGTTAAGGTTATTTCTGCCTGAATTTTGAGTATAGTAAGAAAGCAGACAAACACTGGATCCCTGCCCTTCGCCTCAGACCTAATGCATGAGCTCTGCACTACTGAATACCTTGAGTTTTATTACTACTTAAAGCTCAATGTGTCCCCTGTTCTTTGGGGTTCTCCAGGACCTCTTTTAGGAGTATTCCCTTGACTCAGCATGTAGTCATACTCATGGCTGTAATTTATTACAATGGAAAGATTAATTTAAAGTTAGCAAAAAAGGAAAGCCACATGGGGCTGAGTCCCTGAAAAAATTAGGCTTAAGTTTCCGAAAGTCTGTTCTCACTGTAGTCAGAGAGAAAGCACTTACTTCCCCAGCAGTGACCTGAGAAGACGTGGAAAATGCTGCCTGTCAGGGAAACTCACTGTGCCCAGAGTTTTTCCTGTGGGATGATCACATAGGTTTTTCTCCTACTAGCTACCAAAATGCTACATTCTCAGGAGGAAAGTAGGTGTTGAGCATAACCATATTGTTTGCATAAACAGTTTAGGCACAGTGACACATTCTTATGAGGGAATAATGGGAACACCCTCAAAATCCATTTCCACATGTCAGCCAAAAATATTTAGAAGTTCAAACACAAACAGCTGAGCTGAAATAATAACCCCTGCTTTATTAAAACTGTGCACCAAATCAGTGCATAAGTGATAATTCCAAGGAAAGCAAGCTTGAGCCATATTTGTTCTACAGCCTGGGAAATGCCAACTGTATTGAAGTTCCTAAGAGGCAGATTTCTATTTGTTCATTCATTTATTCATATTTAGCAGAAGTTTTTTTTTTTTTTTCTTTAAATCTCAACACCTACTATATTCCTGACGCCAAGGATAAAACAGCAAGATGGTCACGGTGCCTTCTTTAATGAAGAGTGGGAGGAGCACGTTTTGGGTAGGAGTTTGATAATTTCGTTGTTTGCACTATCAGTTGATGCTGGTCCCCAAATACCATAGCAGAACCCTATTTAGTACTGGCTCATTAGTTCATGATGATTATGATGATTTTTGGATGACTTACTATCCCAGATGACAGCTAGGGTAGAAATGGTTATATTAGGAATATTAGGTTAACCAAGAAGTAACTACTCAAAATGCTCCCAGAACAGGCCTATAATGATTAGTGATCCACTTGGTAGAAAATAGCCATTCCTGCCTGGTGCATATTGTTAACAATCTTTAATAAATTTCCTTGAGCAACATATAATGTAATTTATTGCATACTGATAAATTTATCTTCTCAGCTTACAGAGAGTAAAAATATATGAGTAGTCTGTCCCTTTGGGGCCCACTCTAATATGAGAGTCTGTTAACAGAAATAAAGCTGTTTTTATCAAAATGTTGGTCAAGATTTTTCTTTAATTAGTAACTCATTTTCTGTAGAGAGCAGATAGCAATGACTTTTGAACTCAGCTAATCTGTGATTGTCTTCTTGAACATGTTGATTCAAGTCCTTTTATCAAACAGTCTCTCTAAATTGCTCATTTCTCATTTACTTTCCTCCCAATATTGGAATTAGTTCTGGTGATCAAGGCACATTGGGGGCGGGAGGGAGCTTATTTTAACCTATCTCTGCCAGTGATGAGGTGTTCAATAAGTGTTTGCTGATATAAAGTGAGGACATACTGGGTCATTTAGACTTTATCATTTTCCAAGTTCATAAACATGATTTTGGCTGTTCCTAAAAAATGATGATGCTTTCATATGTCCTATGCTGAGAATCCAAATTCTAAAATTATCTGGGAGGCATCTGGAATGCTGTTTTTCCTTAATTTTGGTTGGCAGTGAGCTTTGCCAGGAAATTTATGAAGTAAAAGAAATAATTCTTAGCAAGCCAATGATGGGAAGAAACAGAAAAAAGAAAATGCCTGAATTGCCTGGGGAGTAAAAAGTAATAACCATCTTCAAATAGAATGTACACGCATATCAATGTGATTTTTCCAGTTTCTCAAATGTAAGAAAATCCTTGTTAGTCGCAGCCTAGTGGAGGGATTTAAGCTAGTGATGCCTAATCCACACACCAGTGGCACAAACTGAAAGCACTGTCACCCAGCAGATAAAGTCAAATTACAGTGAGAGACAAGAGGAATAATAGTATAAATTTCTGAAATAGGTTTTGATGAGTTAATTACAGGTGAAAATCAAAATTTAGCTCATAATGCAGAAATTCAATTCTTGTTGGTAGATAATGTAGACAAAGTAAAAAATAGATTCACTGATTATTCTTTTTCCTGATTAAAAAGGAGAAGAACCTGATAAGCCTAATTTCTCTCTTTATGCAAAGGGGGTGGGTGGGAAATCAGTCTGTATGGTGTCTCTTCAAATACTTGAAGTAAGATTTATAGAATAGCCTTAAATACTACTTGAAATAGGCCCTCCCTGGTGGCGCAGCGGGTTAAAGCACTGCACTAAGAAGCTGAAACCACTTCTGTATGAGTTTGATTCCCGCCTGCCCCGGAGGTGACCACATGGTACGGCAGACCTCTCCAGACCTGCCCGCTGCTCCCCTCAGCAGTGTACTTGGTCCATCTGCCTGTTCCGCTCCCCATTCTGTCTCTGGTGAAGTCTTTCACCACCCCTGAGTCTCTTGCCTGTACCCCAGTTCTGTATGCACAAATAAATCTTTAAAAAAAAAATACTACTTGAAATAAATGCAACTTTAGGTCTTTTTTCTCTCTCTTTTAGTTTCCTGGTGAGTTGAACTTTGACCCTTGTAAAAAGCCTACTAGGGTAGATTTTGATTCAGACCTACTAATTTAGTATGTCTGAAGCAAAGAAATTAATTATACCCAGGTTGCATAGGGCTGTGTTTTAATGATCTCTTTGCATGGTTTCCTGAAACACAGTTAAATTGGTGTCTTAAAAACTTGATGTTTGGGTTTGTTACCTAGTTATAAAGAAATTATTCTGATCTGTCAGTGAACTGAAAGAGATCCAGTGGAACACTCTGCAGAAATAAATTAAGCATTGTAGGTCTATATATTTATTTTTTTCTGATCCTGTTCTCCTGAAAGGTTTTATATGCCCATTGTTTTTCTTTCATGCCTATACTCTGTGACCTAGTATCATCTTCTTTATATTCATGTACACTATGCAAGTCTATAGAAATAAATGAAGTGCATGTTTTTACAGGTGGCCCCTTTGAAGTAAGTTCTCTTCAAGAAGAAGGTACTGGAGGAAAAAAAATAGAGCATCTAATTGTAATGACTCTGAAATGTAACTGAATTCAAACCCTCAAGGTGCTTAATAGCCACCTTGCATAGTTTCAGTAATCAGAAATACATTCTACCCAGATAGTTCCTTCTTTCTGTTATCAAAAATTTATTGCAAAAATTTTCCCTGTACTTTATCAGAATGTTATGTCCTGTTCATTCCAGGTTGAGAATCATATTCAATGCCACCTGTGTCAGCTTTCACTAAAAACTTTACAGAAACTTTTTTAACTATCAACTCAAGGCCAATATTCTGTTATTTATTGCTTCCTCCACTCTGATAACCTTAAAGCATGACACACACATTATTTCATCCATGAAGACTATGGTATATATCTCTATATGGGCCCTTAATTTTACAGTAAGGTCATAATATCACTATCACATGTAAAAATTAATTTTTTATCAAACACTAGCCAGTTTTAAATTTTCCCTATTGTCCCTTCCTGGGGTGCCTCAAATCTAAGGTCAGTTTTCAAGCATCAGTTTAAAAGTTTGTCTTCCTTTGTTTCTACAAACATTTTTAAATGACTCTTGTGCTGCCCTAGATTCTTCTTAGGATTATCATCCTCCCTTCCTTAAAAAAATTACTTGTATTACCTTATCTTCACATGATTATAAGTTTGTCTACCCTCATAGTTGTTGCTTTTTAAAGTCAACAGGTTTTACTTTATTTCATGTTCTGCATTGTCATGGAAAAGATAGAAAATACTACACAGATGTACATTGCTCTGGCTTGTAAAGCAGTGGATTGAGAGATGCAAAAACATCTGTTCCATAACCATGGTGTCTTGGAAATTAATATTCTGTTTTGAAGGGGTGAAATTAACACTAGTTCTATGGACAATAGTGTATAATTATTTCCTCTAATGTGCCTACTTTAGAAAAGAGTGTTAAATTTGCCATTCTTTATTAGTTTGAAAGATGCAGTAAAATAGAACTGGAAACATTTCTAATTATAGAAGGCTGTCCAAAAAAATAAAAGATTAAACTTGATTCATTCTGGACAAGCAAAAGGGAATGTGCAGTGCAGAAATCATTTAAACTAGTGGTATACACTAATGAGTGTTGAATTAGTTCTATCCTCTTAGGACTTAGCACTAAGAGTTATCACGGACTGCTCAATAAAACCATTAATTCAATGTGTAACAGAAGAGAAAATGAAGGAAAGCAACAAGAAATGTAATTCCCTTAGGAAGAAAAAAAGTAAATTGGTAATGATTTTACTCATTGGGCAGCAGTACACTACTTTATCAGGTATAATTCAACTTGCTAGGGTTACGAATATGAAAAAGTTATGTCCTCTGCTCACTACACAGGTCTTAGACAAGCGGGAAAAAGTTAGTTTTCTTTAACATCTAATAATGCAGTGCAAGCATACAGAAAGGTTCTGTGAGATCCCTAAAAGTGTATTAAAGCATGTTGATACCGATTTAGAATCTCTGGTTTAGTTATATGAACCTAAATTACTAATGTAGAAATTAAGTGCCTTTGAAATTAAATGATGATATGTGACCAGACGTTTTTGCAGGCAAAAGAATGGTTTTCACACAATTATTGTTAAAATTGTTTCCCACGAAAGAGTACTTCTAAAGATTGTTAATAGGATTTTTAAAAAGATTTATTTGTTTCTGAATACAGAACTGAGGTTCAGGCCAAAGGTGCAGGGGTGGTGGAGGATTCACCAGAGACAGAGTAGGAAGCAGAACAGGTAGATCAATGAAATACATTGCTGAGGGGAGCAGCGGGCAAGGCAGCAGAGGTCTGCTGTGCCATGTGGGTCACCTCCAGGGCCGGGGATCAAACTCAGACTGAAGCGGCTGTGCTGGCTTGCAGTGCTGCATCCTAACCTGTTGCACCACCAGGGAGGGCCTGCATTGTTAATACTCCACAGTCAAGTGGGTTTTGATATACTGGCTTGAGCACACTTAGAAAAGGTTTCTTTACTACAGGGGCTTTTTAAAAAAATACTTTGTGAATTGACAAGAGGAGAATATAAATGTGAACAGTTGTTTCCCTAATATATTTGTCCAAGAAAATACAGTTTTAAAATTAAATAGACGTTTTGAGTTTAACTGGTCAGAAAATTGAGTCCAAACTAAGGGGAAAATACTGGAGCGAGCAACTTGAACGTCTCCTGTAGCTTCCAAACACGCTGCATTCTTCCTGACCCAGGAAGTAAAGCTGCCGTCCTGGAACTCAGTTCTTTGTGCCACTCACTGTAGCTTTGATCTCTCCAGTTGTTGGCTTCCTTTTCAGAAAGGTTTCTAATGGTTACAAGAAACCTGTCAGTAGTTTCTACTTCAGATCTGATGGAAAAACCAAGACTCTTTGCTTTGGTAGTCTGAAAACACTTCTTGGAGATAATACACCTTTTCTTCCCTCCCCTCTTTCCCTATTCTGTTCCTGTTTTCTGCACTCTGAGCCTCGTCTGCTTTGTATACCGTTGGAGCAAAATTACTTAGAGGGAGAATGTTAAGAGATAGTAGCAAGAGTCTACAGGGAAATGGGGGGCCCAGGAAGTGAAATTACTTCCCCCCAGGAGAAGTTTTGGGGTTGGGATTGTATGTTACAAGGTCAGAATGAAGCATCTGTTGATGAGAAGCCTTCACCAGACAACTTTAAAGACTGAGCATGGGGGTACCACCTCAGAAGGGCTGTGTGAGGTGTTGTTCCAGCGAAAGGGTCATAGGCAGTTTATGTACCAGGCCTGCTTTTCACTGGCTCTTAGTGCTGCTGCATGCCAACTGCTTTTCCCTGGGTCATCTGGAAGTTTGTGGTTACAGCCTGAGCTCTATGTTTTGTGCCCTTTTGGTGCCTTTTGATAATTTTTCTAAACTGCAGTTGTAATTTTGTTCCCCTTCTATTGTTTTGTTTTGATTAATTTGAAATGTATAGGTAAGTTAAAAGAATAAGTACATTTTATTCACCTGGATTTACCAACAGTTCATTCATTGTAATCTCTTTTTGTCACTTTACTCCTTCCTTATCTCCACGCCCCTCCCCCCCAAAAAACCCCACATATTCTTTTCCCTGAAAAAATTTGTTTAAGGATTTATTTATTTATGCTTACAGAACTGGGGTACAAGTCATAGGTGCAGGAGCGGTGAGAGGATTCACCAAAGGCAGGGCAGGGAGCAGAGCTGGCAGATGGGTGATGTACACTGCTGAGGGGAGCAGCGGGCGGGGCAGGAGATATCTGCCATGCCATGTGGGTCACCCCCTGGCTTGGGATAGAACTCAATGAGGCAACTGTGGCAGGGAGGGTCAGCTTTTACCTGAATTTTGAAACTAAGTTGCAGACTGTGTAAAAATACACCTTGAAATATTTCAGGATGCATTTCCTAAGAATGATAATCTTTTATGTAACCAAAATACCATCTACAGTTCTAAGAAAGTGAGTTTATTCAATTTACTATCATATCAAATTTCCCCATTGTCACACAGCTACTTTCATAGATCTTGTCCTTTTGATTCAAAACCCAAAATTACACATTGCCATTATTTGTTCCTTCTTTTATCTCCTTTAATCTAGGAGGGTTCCTCTCATTATTTTGTTGGTGAGGAATGGTCTTTCATGTTGATCTTTTTGATGAGATCAGGCTGGTAGTTTATAAAGTCACACTTGGACTTGTTTGATAGTTTTGGTTTTTTGTTTTGTTTTGTTTTGTTTTGTTTTGTAGTGTTCCAAGTGGAAATAAATATATTTTGATACAAAAAGCAACCATACAGTATACTTTCCAATGCTTCCTGACAACAGGTATAACGTTAGAAGTCCTATATGTTAAATTTATTTACTTGGATGGTTGAGGTACCTGCTAAATTTCTCCAATGAAAAGGTTTATTTTTGTCTTCCTGATTAATAAGAAATATGGATGTGGTATTTTGAGACCGGTGAATTTATTTCCTATCAACCTTTGCTTAGATTTTATTAACTCTTGATGATTCCTGTCTAAATTCATCATTAGATCAGTGGTTGTAAGATGATCCTTTTCTAATTCTGTAATCCCTAGTCACACCTTTTCCTTTATAATATCATTAAGAGCTCATGAATTCTTTCTAAATGCTGTGACTCATGACAGACAGTATTCCTTTTTGGTTCTTAAATTGATGAGTGGGCAACCTTTCAAGTTGACTCCATGTCATTTGAAGGTCTCCTATCAGTCTTTTAATGCTTTTCCCTTCTAGGAATAAAATATTCAGCTAGTATTATTATCTGTCCCAGACCTAGAGATGATCATTTCCCCCAATAGGTGGAATGATATTGAGGAATGATATTTAAAAGTCAAGATTCTCATGTAAAATTGTTTCTTTTATTCTCAGAGTATATACAAATAAGGCAGTAATAAGACTATTTGAATCAAATGTTGCATGAGTAGTTTTTCCTCTGATTGGATTATTTATTTACTGTACAACTAGTTTAATTTATTTTAGATTTGTTCAATTCTAGACCCCCTCCCCCATCTTTATGTATTTAATCATACTAACTTATTCAAAATATATTTTGAAATATATAAAATATAGTTTTAAATGCATGGAATATTATAAATGCATTTTCCATTTATCTTGAAAATCACTCTTACTGAATTCACAGTAGTTTTTATTTTTTTTTTGTAGTCATGATGCAGGAGAGTTATTATAATTTATTTCACCAGACCTCAATGATGCACAGTTAGGTTATGTCCAATATTTTGTTTTTCAAATGACTCCGTGCTGAAAAACCTGCGCATATATTTTTCTTGTGGTTTTATAGGTATATTTTCAGAGTAAATTCTTAAGAAGTGCTCAGTCAAAAGTTAGAAGGAATTGATCTTGCCCCTCAGGAGGGAATAGACGCATGTATTTCCACTAACCATATTTTAGAGTATCTGATACTTCACCTTACTACTCTGTCAATTTTTGATTTTGACATTTGAACACTATTTCTGTTTTTCTATTATGTTGCCAGGTTCACAATGCCAGCTTTGTATCATGTTTACTACTTTAACCCTTTATTTTTTATACCCTTTATTCTCTATGTTAGGCATTGAAGTCTACATTTGAGTGAATTTTAATGTAGTTTTCTTCTAGTGGATACTTTTAAGCTCATTTATATTTATAGCTATGAGCCCAGTATCTGAACTCTGACTTTTTTTTCCACTATTTTTATTATGTTATATCATGTGATTTGTATTTTCACTGACTTTCACTATGTGGTTTGCTTTTGCTCTTAAAATAATTCTTTTGACTTTTAGGAAGGTTTGTTTTACTGTTTTGGTGATTATTAGAAACAACTTTGTAGCTCTCAGTTTCTTTTTTTCTCAGTTGGGCTTTTCTATTTGGTTTGTTAACCTTAAATGATATACTTTGACTCTTATTTATCCATCTATCGATTACCTAATTTTATTTCTCCTTTTCTTTTTTTTCCTTTCATTTTAAGTTCATTATTCCTGCTTTGTCAGAGCATATAGTATATGCTTAGTCTTTTTCTGTTCTTGTTCTTGCCTTTGCTTTTATTCGTAGCTTTACAAATACGTATTTGTATTTTATCCTCACCATCAGTTCTTACATTCTCTACTCAGAATGTAGAAAGAAAGGGTTTGTCTGGGCAATAGTACCTGAGTTCTTATTTGTGTAATATATTTCTCTAGCTTTTATATTAAGGGGCAGCTTGGTTGATTTTTCTTTCTTACAAATAACGTCCTTTTGTGGAGAGAGAGGTTGTCTAAAGGTGCAGTGGAATTTAAAAGTGGTCTCTTAGAAATTAGATACAATTCTAAGCACTTTGGATAATGTTTGCTGATTTTCCTTAGAGTTACTTGCACTTAACTACTTTTTAACCTTTACTTTGGTTTTTGTTCCATTTTGATATCTATATCTTTCTTCAGTGCTCCTTTATTATATTTACAATTGAATCAGTTCTCTCTTATGTATCTTATAATTTAGTTTTTATGTCTAATATAATTTGGTCTTCTCTTTATTTTCAGGACTTAGTCAACATTTTCTTGTCCATATATTTTTTAAAAAATATTTAAACTATATTTTTATGTCTGCAGACTGTTTCTTAATACATTTCATTTAGGTATTGTTACAGTTTTGTTATAGTGTAGATTTTTGAGAATGTCCATAAACTGGAATATTTTGGTTCTTAAAGAAACATCGGAGAATGTGATGCTCTACCTCTAAATCAGTGTCACCATAGTTAAAGAAGAAAGTTAAAAAAAAAATTTAATGGGCCCTTCCTGGTGGTGCAGTGGTTAAGGACGCAGCACTGCAAGCTGGCTGCAGCTGCTTCAGTGCAAGTTGGATCCCAGCCAGGGAGCTGACCCACATGGCATGGCAGACCTCTCCTGGCCCGCCTGCTGCTCCCCTCAGCAGTAACTTTGTCAATCTGCCTGTTCTCTTCCCCACTCTGTCTCTGGTGAGCACTCTCACTGCCCTGTACCTCTGGCCTGCATCCCAGTTCTGTATGCATAAATTAATAAATAAATCTTTAAAAAAATGGGTATTTGCCTACTGATTTCCATATATTTTGAAATGTTTTATTTTCTCATATCTTTAGCAGTAAGTTTGTGTAGAAAGAAGAGCATTTGGTATCTTAAGTTTTTGGTAAAGTTCATTTGTTTTGATCAAGTTTTTGGAGTAAGTAGAGGAAAGGTAGGTAACCTTTTGACTTTAGATAAGTCTTTTCTTTTTATATCTCTGCTTCTCATGTTTTTTCCTTCTTCACCTGCTTTCAAAATGTGGCCCTTCCAAGTTACCCCCTTGCTACCCCCACTCCACACACCACAAAGTGTTGCCTTCCTATGACCGCCCTCTTTGTTCCATTTCACCTTGAGCTCTACCCAGGACTCCAGTGGGTTCTATTTCCTCATCAAGGGTCAGGTTTTCTTTATATGCAGTCACCTTGTCTATGCTTTCCCACCACTAGAATTTGTTCCCTCTCTACTGATCTTCCACTTGATTTTCTGTTCTGTATTGGTCTGCAGACCTGGTTTTCTGTTATGTGAGGTTTGTTGTGTTTGTGTTTATCCTAGTTGTGATGTAATTATGTGTGAGTGTGTGTGTGTGATCAATACTTTAATACCATCTCCTTGCTGAGCTATATGTGTTTTTAAAGGATGTATGGATTAAGGTATAGGCAGTTTTCATTATTGCATTGGAACCAAGATCAGCTTCTACAGCGCCTACCCTATATATGAGAAAAGGGAACACTACAGATTTCCACCTTAGCTTTCCTTCTATAGCAATCTGATTTCTTTCCTTAGAAGCAAAAATGCGATGACTAAGGTAGAAGCAGTCTGTAAAAAAATGACAAATTATGATCATTCCACAAAGTTTCTTTCTGTTAGACTGTTGGTACCAAGAGTTGTCAGGTATAGCAAATAAAAATGTAGGACACCCAGTTAATTTGAAGTTCAGATTGACAGTGAATAACTTTGGTATAAGTGTTTCAAACAAGCATCTACCGATGGGTGTGATACTGAGGGGCTTCCTTCCTTGTGAGAAGAAACTTTGTGATTTCTTTCTTCCTTCTTGTGTACTGTGGAGAGGTAGACATATGGATAGAGGGCTGTGGAGGGCTGTAGAGCTTGCAAGCAGGAGGCAGTGTCAAGACAAACATCAACTAAGCAGTGGTGGCTGAGAAGATAGTCTGGTTCTTTGATGGCGTAATTAAGGTGTAGTTATTAGATGCTGGGAAGTTTTGAACCATGATTGTCTCTGAAGTATTCACATGTTATCCACAAAGAACTTGCTAACTACATTATTAGAAAAGGCAACAGATACTTGAAAAACTGTATTCTGAATATAGCTCTAGTCTAGGTGAGGTGGCTGTGGAAAATTACAATGCTAGTGTTTATTTCAGTTGTGTCATGTACTCCATTCATGAATGAATGAGAAAACAATGTGACTAAGGTTACCAAATCAATGCTCTGGTTTACCCTGAATATGCCTTTATGCGTGTTACTGTAAAGTTCATTGTCCAGACCCCATAAGTAAAGATGTGTCAGTATGTTTGTATGACAACATTCCTGGCATTATTATTTTTCTCTAACAGAAGATATTCTGTAGGATACTATTAAAGCAATTTTCTTGGTTAGAGTTTTGAAAAGATTTGACATTTTTTATTAATAAGAAAAACATTTGCAATTACATTTGCTAGTGTAGGGTAAAAATGACTTTGCTTTCTTGCTCATTATACTTCAGGGTCTGGGGAGAATCTTACCAGGTCAAAGAGGCAATCTTCTCTGTAGGTTCCTTTATTGAGTAGCTAATTAAATGTCTCATGAAATCCTTTCCTTTCCTGAAGCATCTACTATTTCCTCCAGAAGAAGCTCTAGATGTTTTTGGATTATCTAAACAAAATGTTTCATTTTCCTTTCAGGCAACTTTGTAGACTTTTATATTGGCTTGCATCTTCAAGTGGACAATGAAAACAACATGTCAAGTAGAGTCAGATAATTATGTGTACTCAGTCTAAAATGAACAATATTCAAACAGGCTTTTTGGAAGCTATCTGAATTGATTTTGCAGACTGTCAGAGGAGAAGTTGTTTTTGCTTTTCTGTGTAAATATTGTTTTTTTTTTCTAGAGGATACATAACAGAAATTGCACACATCATACTTCTTGTTGCTGTGAGATTTTCATCTTAGGAAATTTTTTGTTTTCAAATTTTTATTTGAAGTATAAACATGTTTTGTTTGCTTTTTAATTTTAAATGCCATTAGTTCTGGAACTTCAGTATTACTTCAACTTGCTCTGCTAAGACTGGAGTTTATTGTTTGATACTTACAAGCATCTCTTTTTAAAATGAAGTTCTATGTTCACTGAGTAACGTTCAACTCAATAATACCAGAATTATAATGATTCAAGGTACATATAAATGGCACATTTCTCTTGATGTTAGCCAAGGTATCTGTTTATATTTCCTCCTTAACTATTACCATAATCTTTAAGTGTGTTGTTTCTCTCATCGTCTATTTTTACCTATTATATTCCAACTTGCATGCAAACCTTGTGATGGTCATATCATGTGTTTTCTCACTGCTGATATTGTTTCAGCACCTGAAAAGTATTTCATTAGTATTGGTTAGAAAAAATCAAAACAAGGGCCTCTCCTGGTGGTGCAACAGGTTAAAGCAAGGCGCTATGAAGCTATCCAAAGCCACTATAGCATGTTCAGTGCCTACCCACATAGTGTGGCAGGCCTCTTCTGTCCTGCCCGCTGCTCCCCTCAGCAGTGTACTTCGTTGATCTGCCTGTTCTGCTCCCCACTCTGTTTCTGGTGAATCCTCTCACCTCCCACACTTTTGGCCTGTACCCCAGTTCTTGTATGGATCCATAAACAAATCTTTTTTAAAAAGAGAAATATCACAACAAACTAATAATCAATAAAATGTTTTGATAGTTAACAGATGTAGAAAAATAGTCATGTAAGTGTCATTCCTCTGGCTACTTCGGGATAAAATCATTATTCAGTAGGCAAAAGTCCTTCATGAAGAATTGTATAATACCTCAACCTGGGAAAACATACATTAATAACAAAATTTACACTTAATTTTGGAAGTTCCCCAACTGTTCATGTGAATGCAGAAGCCACCTTAATTGTCCATGTCTGTCCAAATGTTAGATGCCCCGTCCCAGCTGGATAAGTGACTCCTGGGAGGCCCTGGGTTAGAGCCATTTAGCTTAGCCTCCTTGTGAGCTGTGACATTTATTGTTTTCAGCCACTAATTTGGAGGTAGTGGTATGCATCAGATCTTAGCAAAAACCTGTCTATAAGTTGTTTATTGCAACCCAGAAATGATTTTCTAAGCAGCACATATTAATTACAGGTAAGCCTAACAACAAGATCATACCATGAAGAAGTCATGTTAACTAGGAAAAAGAAAAGATTTATGGGTGTCACAGTGGGCTAGTGTTACAGAGACACAAAAGTGATTTCAGATTTTGTCTGCAATTCGTTATAACCAGATGTGAATTTTGAAAAGACAATCACTTTTGATATGATGGCTTATTTTGGAGAGCAAGGATATTGACATAGTGATAATATTATTTCCTCTTTTCAGAGTTTCTGGACCACAATTATCATATGTTTCTTCCAGAAATAGATACAATTGAAGTTAAGACTTATTAAAGAGTATGAAAGAAACCTGTCCTAATTGCAGAATATTTTAAAAGTTGAGTCAGTAATATACATCCAGAGAGAAACAAAGTTAAAATCTAAAAAAATCTAGTTGAAATTTCACATCATATTAGTTTTTATATATAATTACAGCAGACTAACATCTTTTTTTGTCCCTTAGTGATATCTACTTGAGTGCTTTTTTTTTTTTTTTTTTTTAGATAAAAATTTAGGGGAACCACTGCTAGTACTTAAGTTCTCATCATTTGGTGCCCTGTATTTAAACAAGATAAACTTGTGTTCTATTAGGAAAGTTTCAGTGATTTTTATTTTGGGAAGGGACCTGCTCTCTAGCACTGGGTATCACTGGTTATCTCTAAACAAACACAACTTACTAATTTACTAATTGCACAATTTGGGCAAAGAGTAGTATATTACAAATTTTTGGTTCTTGATTCACAGCCAGGAAGAAAGTTCAGTTCAGTGGGGTATGGATTCGATCCTCTTCCTGCTCCCTATTCTTTGTCACTTACATGACTTGGTCTTGATTGAAAATACCCTTTGGGAGCATCTCCTGGAGCATGAGGTATTGAAGTAGCTTTAACTGTTCAGAGTCTGTAGGTTTCCAGAACAAGCAGGGTACGTTTTCAATAAAATTTGAGAAAAATTGAAGTGTGATAAAATTTAGAAGTTTAACTGCACATTTTCCATTTTTGTGTGTCTCTTTGTTCATCTACTTGCCCCTCTGTCCATCCATCCATTCATCCTCTTGTTCATCAACTTAAAAAAATGATTGTGTACTGAAAGCCTGGTTGAAGAATAATTGAAGGCTTCTAAGGAACTTGTGCAAACTTATCCATTTTTCTCATTTTTTTCCAACTGAATTCTATTTTTCCAAAAAATAGAATTTTTTTCTCACATGAAATATAGCAACTTCTACCACTATATTTCATGAATATATCGCTATTCACAAATAATACAAATGAAATATGGTATATTAGAGAGGTCTAATCAAATATTTTTAAATAATTTTCAAATTCTACCTCCTTGACTTTAATGACTTTAATACTAGAATTTATATCACTCTTAAATTAAAATTTCTTTTGTTACTTTAAGTATATGCAAATAGTGGGAAAATTAAGTGTTGATTGCACTTGATTGTTTTTATTCAAACCATACTGCTTTTTACTTGGCTTAAAGAAAGAGAAATCTTTTAACTCTTTTATTTGTGGAAAAAAAGAGCTTCTGAGCAAAATTCATGCATAGAGACCAAGAGTGTGAAGAATTCTGTGCAAGCAGAATTTTATAAATATTACAAAGAAATTACATTTTAGTAAAGAATGGGGTTTGCTTCTTGCTAATGTTCACATAATTATTAAATAATGCATCTCAGTTGCTCTTAAAATTAACTTTCATCATCACCAACACAGAAATTATTTCTTGGCATTATAGACACTTAAGGAAAACATTTTGAGATCATCTCTAAACAAACACAGCTTACTAATTTACTAATTGCACAATTTGGGCAAAGAGTAGTATATTACAAATTTTTGGTTCACAGCCAGGAAGAAAGTCATTTGATAAAACTCCTTTTCTTCAACCCATGGGAGAATGTGCTACATAATCAAAAGAAAGACAATCAAGATTAAGTCCTTGAATTAAAACTAAGTGCCAAGAAGTGTTCACTTCTCAGGTTGTTCAAAGGAAACGGCTGTCCTGCAGGAGAAATTTCCACCAGCCTGGAGGGGGAGAATATAGTTCACTCTGTCATGTCACAGTTATGTCTCTTCTGGCTTCTCCAGCCAGGAATGGCCCACCGCGGACATCACTAAATGAAGGACTTCCTGTCTTCTTACATAATGCCATGTGAAGGCTTCAGTCCCTGCATATTTCCTGTAACTTTTGAATCTTCTCCTTGGCAAAGTTAAATAGACAAGTGCCCTTATGAGCCACTGTGCTGAACACAAATTTTTTTTTTTTTTGAATAATCTCTATTACCTGCATTAGATCTTGACTGTAACATTCTTTTGCATGTAATCTCTGAATTCATTTCTGTCTTCTCTTAATATTCTCACTAAATAAATAACAATTCATGAATATTGAACATTTTTATTTGAACTCTAGAGGTTATGAAGATAAGTAGTACAGGCCTTGTTACTACAAGTGTCATGAAATTTTATTGGAAAGATAAAACTCATATTTAATTGGAGATCACAGAAATGATAGGTACTTGATAGGGTGATCAGAAAAACACTTGAGCTGCCCATGAAGGAAAATTTGCACAAATGTGCAGGAATCTTAAGGTTGCTCTGCAATCCTGTATTTGACACATTAGGTGTATGTCCTTATGGCTTTTCCTCCCCAATTTTATAGCCTACTCCTCCTCCAAATAAGCTGCTTTGATATGAAACATTGATTTTCTCCTCACCTTCTGTTTTTGATGTTACTTCCTTTAGAGTGATGACCTTATGTGTTAGCATTTTGCTGTGTAAGAAACCGCCCCCAAGAATCTGTGAGTTCAAACAAGAGCTGTTTATTAGATCTTTGATTTCATATATCTGAAATTTGAGCTCAGTTGGATAGCTCTGGTTTCATTCAGACTCTTGCGTCAGAACCATCTGAGGGCTCAACAGTTTAGTGTGGTGTCAGCTGAGACAGTTTTTATCTGGTTTCTGGGTGTCTCATCTCCAGCAGGCTATCTTGCTTTGTACACATGGCAGCCAGTAAGTATTCCAAGAAAAAGGGTGTGACAGCTTAAAACTGGGGCTTTATCGCTTCTACTATATTCTTTTGTCCAAAGCAAGTCCTTGGGCCATCGCAAAAGCAAATACTGTTGAAATAAACTTTGAGGTAACAAATGACACCAGACATTTCATGTTCACTGCTGAATGATGGAGTGATTTGGAGGCCAAGCTGTTAGTGTTATAGACTGCAAAAAGACGTGAGATGATCAGTAACCTGGTTGTAGGAAGAGTTGGATGTATGTAGAAAGAAACTTTAGGTTCACATGTTGAATTGCTGCAACTTTCATATTTCCAAAATTGAACTTGGCATTTTCACTCTCCACCAAATTTTCTTCTCTTCTTGAATTTCTTTTGTCAGTAAGTGATGCTTCCTATGTAAAGATACATAGTGGCACATTTGCTATATAGCCCAAGTCAAGTATTTGATCATTCTTTATTTCTCCCTCTTTCTCTTCCTCACTCTCTCTCCATACTCATTCATTGTCACTAACTGTGTATTCAGAATACCTGCCATGTATCAAATAGTATATTTTCTACTGTTCCCATTAACCTACACTACAGACATCTCTCAATCACTAGAGTGATTTCCTCAATAATGATCTCCATGCTTTCTTTCATGTTCTATAGGACCATGGTAGCTTTTAAAAACTCAACTTGCTCATTGAATTGGCCTATAAATATTGACCTTCTGTGTGTTAGACATTATGGATGCAGAAGCAAAGCAAAGTGACTGCCTTCATGGAGTTTACAATCCAGAGTGGGCTATGTTCATAAAGAGCCAAATTAATATGTCATATAGTAGTTATGAGTGCTATGAAGAGTAGAAGTGATAAAGCACACACACACACACACCCCTCCTACCCCCCACCACTCCCCCACCCCAGAAATCAGGTTCCAGGGTGGACAGTAACACAGAATGCTATTCAGAATAGGTTGGTTAGGGAAAGCCTCTCTTGGGGACAATATTTCAGCAAAAGATATTTGAGGATATTTGCGGAATAATATTCTTTTCTTGAGTGATATGATAGCAATCATCAAGGCCTTGAGGTGGGAGTGAAGATGGGATAGAAAAGGACAGTATCATGGATGAAAATGAGTGGGGTAAGTAGGGTGAAGGGATCAAGGAGATGACTTTACATCAGGTTGTGAAGCATTTTCTAGGCCATGAAATGGAATTGGGATATTACTAAAGGTGTAATGGACAGTCATCAAAGCTTAGGAATTATTGGGAATATTTATTGGCACTAAATCTGTCATAGTTTATAATGATCTCTTTGATTGTTGTGTGAAGAATAGACTGTAGAGGATAATGATGTAGATGATAGTAACTGTAGCCATGAAGATGGCGAGGACAAGTGAATTTCAAGAACTATTTCGATGACTTGCTGGTGGATGTTCATAGGAGCCATTGGTGCCATGAAGGAGAAAGTTTCCTGTCCCCAACCCAGGCCTCAGCCCCAGATGTAAAATACCCAGGTTGTACCAATTAACCTCATAAAGGAACAACTGTCATTTCAAGTTTGCCTAGCCTTTCTCTCCAGACAATAAAGAAAAACATCCTCTCATTGTTTTGTGGTAATCTCTTTTTAAGAAAAAGAAAAAGTCATTTACCCTCCTGAATGTGCACTATCAACATGATTATAATAACAACAGCTATTATCTTCTTTAATCTTTATAGCAATTCTCTGCAGTCAAACTACAGAAAAGGTTTTAAGAAACCATACAGTTGGAAACTAGAGTAGAATTCACTCTTGTCTCCCTCTCATTCCTCTTTATTTCTTATGCTGAGTTTTGTGAATTTGAAATAGTGGAATTTCTGGAAATCCACAAATTGAGTAATCAACTTCAAAACTGTATTTTGACCATCTTTTTTGCATATGTGCAAAGAATTTAAAGTCCATCAAGTTGACTCATAAATACAGTAGTAAATATCTTAGAAATTGGGCCCTCTCTGCTGGCGCAATGAGTTAAAGCGCAGCACTATAGCAACTGGCCTCAGCCACTTCAGTTTCACTAGTTTGATGGATCCCTGGCCAGGGAGTTGACTAACCCACATGGCACAGCAGACCTCTCCTGTGTGCTGGATAATCCCCTCAGCAGTGTATTTCAGTAGATGTGCCTTTTCAGCTCCCCACTCTGTCGCTGGTGGAGCTTCTCACTACTCCCCACCCTCCACCTCTGACCTATACCCCAGTTTTATACACATGGGCACATAAAAAAAATAAAGATGAAAGAACAGAAAAACTAAGCTTAGGTACATCCCAGTACTTCTCAGGTACTGAGGAGCAATGTCAAACCCTTGGCAGAGATGCCTTCTTCAGAAATGAAGCAAGGTTAACAATGAAATGAACTCCTGTCAGTGGTGTGCTGGACTTGCTTTCTAGCAGTTAATAAAAGCTTGTTGTTACACATTCAGGAATCTTGCAAGAGCGATACTTTAAAACTGCCTTGTTGCATTTACACCATGGAAATTAGAAAACAATACAAATATGGGATTTTTAAAATTGATTTACCAGCATACACTATTAGTAAAGAAGTAAGCTTCATGTTATTGAAACCATTCAAATAAACACTTGGTTATTTCCTAAAAGACTTTTGCAATGAGTGGAATAAGGAAAAATTAGAAGATCTCTAAAGTTTTGTTTTCCACCTTATCACTTGAATGCACTGATCACAGTGCTAAGACTGAAATTTGTGTAATTTGGATTTCTTAACTGGTGCTGTATCCCCCCAAGCCCTTTCGTTATATACGCCTTATCTGAATTTGCATGTGTTGAAGCTTCCTATAAGTACTTCCTGTTCCAGTTTTTAAGAGATGAGTTTAATCACACTATGATCAGCCATCAGATTGCTGGTTTTTGAATCCTAATTTCACTATTGACCAGCTTTTGAACTTAAAAAGGTTAGTTGGACTGCTTATCTCTCATTCTCCAGCCTTTAAAAGCAGGTGATTATAGTACCTCCCTCAAATAGTTGTTCTGAGTCTTCAATATGTGTGCTAGTCTGTATAAAATAATTGACATAATGCTTGACAATGGTGAGAACATGGAGAGGTGAGTTTTAGTTCCACCTAAGGGAAGGATCAACTCTAGTATTTTTCAATTTTCTTAAAACTGTTGGACTCCAAATTTTATAATTTCCTCAACTGACTAGGTAAGTTTCTGAAGTTGTCTATAAAACAGATTTTGTGCCTGTGTACTTAATTCTCTGTCTTGCTAACATCGTACAGTCAGAGATGCAGCCTTATGAGCCACTGTAACAATGAACAGCTGTTTTCAAAGTTAGCAGGTTATTGGTAGCATGTAAATTGGCAGCTCATTGGAGACCCTTAGAACTTGAAGTTTGAAAAGAATGACATTGAGGTTTGTTTCTCCTTCCAGTCTGAAAATGATGGGAGGCCATAAAAAGTGTTTATTTTGGGAATAAGCTGTACTTTCATTGAGCAAATACTGTGATGTTTTTATGAAGATGCACAAGAAGTGGGCACACCCAGAGTGGTTTATAAGCAGAGTGGCTCTAACCTTGGTGTAGAAGAAAACTCAGAGAATAATCTCTTTAACATTTTATTCCTAAAAAGAATAAAAGCTTTTATGGATAAAAAGTGAGAAGCCAAGGTGGTAACCATTGTTTCTACAGATATTTTCCATTTTTATGTTTCTGTTTAGTTATCTGTGAAAAAACATTATTCACAACTGAAGGTACATACATTTACTATAAGTAAATATAATGTGCACATATGTGGTTTTCATCAGCTTCAACTATGCTGCAAGTTTCTGACTAGCCTCTTTTGTGAATACTGGTCTGTGACTGTAGATGTCATGACACAATTCCAGAAACTAATCTTTGGTTCTGGTTGTCATAGCCTCTCAGCATGGCTCATTGTGTATGCGGGTATGAGTTCCTTTTGCCTTTGTGTGGTGCTATAATATAGATTCTCAAGCAAATAGATTCTAATTCAAACTCATTTTGATTAATCAGTTAAGGAAATGACTAACTGATATTCATCTTTGAGGAGTGTTACCAGCGTCTATATTTTCTATAGTCTTTGGTATTTAAATACCTTGAGTATTTGAAACAAATATATTAGAAACATTCACATTCAAAATACATGTTAAAAATCTCAGTTCCTATCAGGATTTAGGGGTGTTCTGACCTTAAAACTCCCTTCCAAGGGCCAACATTTCCCCTACCCCCAGGATCTGATTATTTTTTTCTTTGACATTTTAGTTCTTCACTACATTAGGCGATCCAAATGAAAGTTTCAATTGGATATTTCCCCTCCTTCGCCTCCACTAATACTATGTTGGCAGATTAAAAGTAAGGTGGTACGAAAATGTTTAATTGTAAAGTCAGATTCAACAGAAACAGAGGTGGAAGGAAAAAAAACCTAATTGCTCCACTTTTAACACACATGTTTTCCATCCACGGCTGGTTTTCTTCAATTTTCATAATTACAATTTCAGGCAGCATCCCTCCTCTCCAGCATGGTTCTCCCATTTGTGGGTTACCCATTTCCTGTGCATTTCCTTCCTCCATCCCACTTCTTGGCCACATTAACATTACTTCATGTCACAAATGATACCCCAGGTGGCCAGAGCAAGCTTTGAAAAAGAAAAAAAAAAAAAGAAATGGGAACCTGTCAGGGTTGCTTTGTGTTAAGTTAAAATATTTGGTGAGGAGAGGCCCTAATTCTTGGCTAGAATGAGATGTCTGAAAAATAAAGATATTTTGGATATCTACAGTGTTTCTTTCAGGATCATCTCCATTAATCAAGCATCAGCTGGCTAGGTATAACAGAAGAGGTCAGGGCAGTAAGCATCATGGCAGTTGTGAACCTGAAATTGAAGTTGAAAATATGCTCTCCTTTCTGGCATGTAATCAATCTGCCAATATTTATTGAAATCCTAGCTTAGATTTGGTTTAATGCATAGTTGTCGAGAGGTTTATAGTCAAGGAGACAAAAGTCACATCCAAGATTCAATAGCCAGCAACAGTTCAACAAAACTTGATGAATTGCTAGGTAGACTGTATAGAATGGTGGGGTGTTTGTTTCGGTGTGAATGGGCATCTGTGTCTATTTCCATCCCTTGGGTTAAGGAGAGGAGTGAGACTGAAGAGAATAGTTCTAGAAGGAAGGAGCATTAGAATTGTGCCTGATAAACTAAGAGGCAGGGAGTGTGGAATTTGGAACAAGACCACAGGTGCAAGAAAGAAGCCAAGAAGGTGGTAAAAAGATGCAAATGCTCATGCAGTATTTAAGGCCCTCTTCCCTCTGAAATACGTATCTCCTGTAATGAAAAATAGTGGTCACCCTTCCTGAAAATGGATCTCTAATAAAACTATTCAAATGTATTTATAACATTTCACAAGTTAGGTGAACTCAGGAAATAAGTTAACAAATGTGGGAGGGGGCACTGGAGGTGGCTATCACTTAGCGTTGATTTTGAGAGATGAAGTTTATAAAGAGAGAAACTTCATGCAGGTGTACTTTAGAATAAAATCCCATGAGTGGCAACAAAGCCCCGGGTAATGGGCCATCGCTTACCCTTCTAATGCTCTGCCTTCTGTGCCACTATCCATCCTTAAGCTTCACTGTCCACATTTTTTATCCTTCATTGTGTAGGGCCCTTTCCTGCCTTAGTCTTTACAATTGCTGTGCCTTCTACCAAGGCACTTGTCTGTCAGCTCTTATGCAGACCTGCCTTTTCTTACCAGGCATACCTTAGTTCACATTTCCCTTTTTTTCAGCATCCAGTCTTTTTCTGACCTTCCCATTAAAACTGTCCTGCTCCAGTCCCAGCACTCACCAACATAATACCTTTAATTCTTGCAAAATATAAGGAGTGTCTGGGCTTGTTTCTTGCTATCTGTGTCCCCCCCATAGGTGGGCTATTAGGACAGAGAGCACACCTGCTTGCTCATTGCCATACCCCAATGTGCAGCACGTTCTCAGTAAAGTGTGCAGGAGGAATCAGTGACAGTGGGGTCTCCATTATGTTTGGAGCATACCCAGCTCCCTTCTGTTCCCTTCCCAAAGGACTGCACTATTCAATAACCAAAGGAAAACAGTGCCTGTTGAAGACCTGGGTGGCCCGTGTTGCTATGGCATCTGTCACAGCACATCTCTTTTCCTTTGTCTCTACTGAGCCTCCCAAACCTGGAAAATAACACCACTCAGAGGGTAATTTGAAAGAGATGGACTTTGAAAGAACAATTGTGTCAGTTGGACAAATGCTAGTAAATTATATCAGGAATGGCTGCTGGTTTAATTCAGTTCCCAGTACATTTGTATGTTGTAGCCATTGTGGAAGAAAATTACTTCTCATAATGAGCTTAGATTTGATGTTTCTACTGCCCACCTCTTCAAGCCCTTACCTGCATTTTCCTGTGTGTGTCACCTTTCTGGACTTTGCATTAGACCTACTTCTTTTCATGAATAGTGCTGAGTGAGTTTGTCGACCCCTGCAAATTCTAGTACAACCACCATTATTAATTTATTGAAAGAGTTTGAAGAAACTTATTTTTTCTCTTTCCTGGCCTTTTCACAGTAGCACACCTCTGGCTGCTGCTACAAAAGCTGCCTTGGTTTGTTCTTAGTTTTAGATTGATGGGCTTCTAGTGCCTGGCTACAAATTGAACAATGATGTAAAAATAAATAAGTAACTAAATAAACAAGAAGCTATAAAATATACATTTTTTTATTATCCAGTTTGGATTTACAAGTGAAATACTGCAATGTTTTTTTCTGTGTCATTAATACATGCTAACAAAAATTAGTGTTCATTATTCTGCTGTTGAGACCTATTTTTATGCTTTCTCTATGAGTCTTTGGTATTAGAACAGGTTGAACTAGGTAGAGAGATTTTTGTTTCACTTGCTTTCCATACATCTGTCCTTCCAACTTTCCTTTGTCACCATACAAGAGATCCACGCCATCTCTTCTACCAGGCAGCCTACCCAAAAGCTGATAATGGAATGCATTACCTGGCAAGAAGGCTATTCTGCCATGTCCTCATTATTGAGCCATCAGCACCGTTCACTTCTCCCTCTTCATCCTTCAGCACTGCAGTGACAACACGCATCCCTGCCAGTCAGACATGAATATTGAAGGCGCCTGGAAGAGAGGCTACACGGGAAAGAACATTGTGGTCACCATCCTGGACGATGGCATTGAGAGAACCCACCCGGATCTGATGCAGAACTACGTGAGTGTTTGCTGTGGTAGGAATGACTCCCCTCCTCAGGAGTGAGGGAACTTGTGTTAGGATGAATAGATAGGGGGAAACTTCCAGCATATGCCACTGATAGACATAGTAAGCTCCCTGTATGTTGCCCTCTTCCTGTAAAACAGGACTCTCAGGGTACAGGCAGCATGAGATAACACTTTCAACTTTCGAGTGCCTTTGATGTTCTGACTGACAAATGGCAGGTGATTAGGTAGCAGAATCCCCACCACCAGTACCATCTGCTGCCCACACAACCACTCTTCTCAGCAGTTCATCCGCGCAGCCAGGCAACACTCTTTGTTTCTTTCATAGAAAAGGGCATGTTTAGAAATTCCCCCAATTTATTTGGTTGGTTTCTCTCTCTCTCTCTGCCTCTCCTTTTGTAAAGGATGGTAGACCAGCCATCCACTAGTCCTTAGGAATCATTCAATTCCCTCTCATAACAAGGAATCATGATTCCAGGTTTCAGAGAAGAAAAAGATGAGCCCAAGGTCACAGAGCAAGTGTAAATGCTGAAGTTTAATGTTGTCATTGAAAACCACAGTCTTGTTATCAGAGCCCACTGTAGGTGGGTGGTGACCTGTTCCTAGAATTTGGAGTTGATTTCTGGTTCTCAATTTCCCCTCCCTCTGTGATACTCACTACCTAGAAATGTGTCAAAGCCCCCTCTGGCCTCTTCTCTCTTCACTGAACCCTTCCATCTGCTTCTCCCCATGTTTGGTTAACAGTGCCATGATTATTTCCCAATATACCATTCACTATCTGCTCCAAATTTGTGTTTCCTGACACCTTTGTGTTCTCCCCAGAATACTTCTTTTGTTATTAAAAAACCTGCAGTGGTTCCCCATTATCTGCAGAGATGACTCATCATTCCATCAGGGCTCAGCAGAAAGCCCTGGTGTCTTCCTCTCACATCCAGGTCTCCTGATGTCTCCTCTGCCTCTATTCTGTTGACTCAAAATCATGTGAACTTCAAGAACACTTTTATCCATGTCCTTATTCTTTCAGGATTCTTTTGAAAGCCAAGATTTTGGCTATGTGAGTTTTCCTAAATTGTATCTTATGTTGGTGGTGAACAATATTTACCTTAAAACTGGTGATTTTTTTTTTAATCACCTTACTCATTTCTCTCATATCTTTGCAAACACAGCAACTCTAAATCATGATGATAGCCACATCCCTTTTTAGGATGCATATCAATCTACACGGAAAATTAGGGGCTGTGGTGGGAAGCTTTACCTGTTTATGAAGGGGCCCTAGAGAATTGTGGGCTATAACTGGGAGGAACACATCTCCTCAGATCTTTCTCTTCATGGTCGTTAAGGGAGCAACTATAGCAAGCCCCAGCCTATCACATGGTGCCTGAGTGGGCAGAGTTCTGAGATGGTCCCTGACTTCCCTTCCCCGTGCACATCAGCGTGAAAGGCGTGCCTTGGTGGCATGTCTGCTGCCTCCCTCTCCTGTTTGTTCCTCAGACACTGGTAGACAGAGCACTGTCCCTAAAGGATATTGCCCTGGCCTCACTCAGAGTGGACCTAGCTTCTCCAGAAATGACATGATGTCCTCCTGAAATCTGATCTATCTCCTCCCCTCACCCAACCAACACCTGCTTCATTGCCCACAATCCTGGAAAGAGCCTGTTTTCTCTGCACAGTGGGAATCACTGTGTGTTTAGGACTCTGTCTCCTCTGTCCTCTCTTACCTACTGCTTCAAAAGTTTCTCATAAAATCACTTAGGTAGAAATCACCATATGTTCTCTCTGACATTTCTGTCTCATTTGTGCAATCTCACGTATTTCATATTTCATCTCTTTTAAATTAATTTTCCTTTTGTCACTCAAACCTGAAAAGAATGAATTTTATCTTCACAAGTAAAATACTGCCAGTTGTATCATCAGTGAGCACTGATCACCCTGTTTTGACCTACGGAGACCTGCCACCACACAGAATACCCACTATTATCTTAGACTTTGATTAACTTCAAATATTTTCCTTTCTACCCCATTGCCCCTTCAGTCCAGTGTACCTCCCTGGTAGCACAAAGGGTTAAAGTGCAGCACTCTGAAGCTGTCCACAGCCACTGCAGCACAAGTTCGATCCCTGCCAGGGAGCTGACCCACATGGTGCAGCAGACCTCTCCTGTCTCATCCACTGCTCCCCTCAGCAGAGTATTTCAGTCAGTCTGCCTGTTCTGTCACTCTGTCTCTGGTGAATCCTCTCCCTTACCTCCACATCTCTGGCCTGTATCCCAGTTCTTATATGCATAAATAAACAAATCTTTTTAAAAAAATTCAGCCAAGAAATTTCACAAATTAATTTTTATGTCAAAATATTGAAAGTTTCCCTTATATTATATTAGATATTTTTTTTTTAAAGAAAGGAGGACATTCTTGTATTTTTCATTTAGATAAAACATTTGAGTGGCTTCCCTCACATATCTCCCAGCTTGCTCAGGTAAAGTTGTGTCTTTTGACAGCCTAGAATTTTAGAGCTAAAAAGTAACTATTTTATTTTCTTTCCATTTTCTATCCTTTCATAGGATAGAAACTGAGGCATAAAGGCCAAAGTGAATTGGTTATGTAATTAGTATTAAAAATGTCACCGTCTTCTAGCAAGGAGAGCTGCTGCCTCTAAAAAAAGGATTTTACATTGTGTTCCTGCTTACTACTGCTCAGAAATGCACTTGAGTCAATGCAAACAGCTTTCACTTTGGGATTACACTTTTTCTTTTCTTTTTTTTTTAAAGATTTATTTATTTATGCATACAGAACTGGGATTACACTCTTTTTCTTTCTTTTTTTTTTTAAAGATTTATTTATGCATACAGAACTGGGGTATAGGCCAGAGGTGCAGGGGACGGGGGGCAGTGAGAATCTTCACCAGAGACAGAGTGGGGAGCAGAACTGGCAGATCGACAAAGTACACTGCTGAGGGGAGCAGCAGGTGGGTCAGGAGAGGTCTGCCGTGCCATGTGGGTCACTTCTGGGCCTGGGAATCGAACTTGCTCTGAAGCAGCTGCTGCTACCTTGCAGTGCTGCATCCTAACCCATTGCACCACCAGGGAAGGCCCGGGATTACATTCTTTATTTTAATTTTATTTCTTTTACCTTTTCACCTTTTTCATTTGTCCCTTTGTAAGATAATTCTCTGGAATTTATCTGTATAGTTAGCAGTACTGTGTCCACACTCTGTCTATACTGGAGTTGTTGCAGGCAAAGAGGAGCTTTTGGGATGAAGCGTGTGAACACCTGGATCCAGTCTTTGTTCCCCGGGCAGTTCCTTTCAATTCTGTCCAACTTACCTGTCTTGGGCCTCTGTTTCCTTATAAGTAAAAGGAGCACAGTCCACTGCCTGCCCTTCATGCTCTAATGACTGAATAGGGGAGACTGCAGGGCCCCCTCTGCAAAGAAGCAAGGAATTTCACTTTAATATATAATGTCCATTTTGCTTGGTGCCCCCAAATATTTCACTCTATGAATTATCAGAGTTACTATTTTCAGAAACAACAAATCAAAAATAGCATTTTGCCAAGTGAAGTCAGGAATTCAAAAGTATAACAAAATTCAGACAGTGATATGATGCAAATTCTAATGTCAGAACAGCCCAGTAAATTCTCTTCTGATCTTTCACAATCATTTCTAAAAGCAAACAGCTCCACTTTGCTTTCAGAGACTGCTGCACTTCATTTTGAAACCTTGGCATGCAGTAAAACTGTTTATTATTTTGGTGGGGGTGAATGACCACTGGGTATTAGTAAAATGTCTGAGTTGTAGATTCTTGTATTAGGTAACATATCTGCAACCTTACAAGTTATTGTCTAATAGAGACCCCCAAGAGATCTAATAGAACAACATCTAACACTGTTTTTTAAAAGGCTTTCCAATTATCGATGAGTGATTTATCTGTCCTCTAAAATCTTGTAATTATGATAAGGAGTCTGCATACTCAAGAAATGAAGTGAGGACAGAGACTCCATAGAGAACAAATCACTTTCTAGGTAACCCAGGGATATTTCTGAGAAAAGATGGTCATTGATGACACCTTTAAAGGAACCGGGTGAAGGATCCATTTTAGATATGAGTAGGGAAGTGCTGGGAAGAACATTCCAGGCACCACTTTAGTCTGTGGAAAGTGTTTGTTCATTCTAATGGGGAAAAACATGACACTGATCACTACTGAATGAGGCATCCCAACATCGTGAAACATGGGGTAGTATTTAACCTAATTACTCTCTTGAGTAAATGTGTTTAAGAATGCATCAACCTTTAACTTAATGGCTAATGAATGATGTCCATCTTTTTTTTTCCTGCTCTCTCCTCTATGGCTATAGGATGCTCTGGCAAGTTGCGATGTCAATGGGAATGACTTGGACCCAATGCCTCGTTATGATGCAAGCAACGAGAACAAGTAAGGCCCAAGAGGGGTGACTGAGTGACTGGCAAGGAGCTTTGTTTTCCACTCTTTCTAAAGGAAGTATTTTCTTGTCAATTCAGGAAACAAATGATACCTAACTTGTTTTAAGATAAGTAAATGTCTTCCCACTGAAACTTCTGAGTAATAAAGGGGGGTCTTCCTCATAGTAAGAATGGTTTCAGAGAGACGCTTGGAGGAACGCTCAGCATTGCAAAGCCGTGAGGGTGCAGCTGGGGAACATTCCCTGTCATACATTACTTGGTCCATGACCAATTTATTTAGGAATGAGTGCTAAAGAGAAAGGCCAAAATAAGTACCCCTTTCCCCAAGAAAATTGCTTTATTTCCTTAAATTTAACCAGTTTGAACTGTGCTTGAAGTCTCTGCCAAAAACTGTCTTTGCTTCTTTTCTTCTCACCTCTACTTTGTAGTGACTGTATTTTCTACTAATATACCTGAAATACTTATGAGGATTACCATATGCAGAACATACTACCTTTCTAATCTCACATGGGAACACATTTAATCACATGTTCCCTTAGTACAATCATTTCTGTAAAAACAAATGAAAATGCACATCCATTGATAACTAATACTACCCTAACTTTCTTTAGAAGTAAATGGAAATGATTTTTCCTACTTATAATGGCCCAGATACTTTAAAAGTATTTTCATCATTCATAAGTGCTATGTCTGGCCTGTATTTTTCTTTAAGGAAAACATTTCTCAGCTTGTAGAACTTGATTAAGTTATTTGATAAAGTAATTAAAACTATATAGCCAGAAAATTGTGACCGTAAATGGCTTTTTAAATTATTATTATTATACCATCTTCAAAGAAGCCTCAAAAAAGTTAGTGGGAAAGAAGTTGTTTTTTTAAAAAAAAAATACTTAAAACTGGGTAAATATTACAGATTAGATTAGTGGCTCAGTAAAAACCTGTGAAAGCATTAATAAACAAATTAATGTAGGTAGTAATTTATAGACTATGCGAGAGAAAGAAAAGGACAAAGTAAACCAGACAGTTTTCTTGCAGACCTGGTTATTTCTGTTTAGATTGTGTTGTTAAAAGTTATAGAGAATTTCACATAAAGGGATATAATTTGAGACATATATACTTAACCTAATTTGCAAACCAGCATGAACACTGAAGGAGAAACTTGAAACTTTAATACCTACAAAGTCACCACTGATAAGTTGAAATATCCAGTCCATTCTGTAATGTGACCTGCATTCCTAATTATAATCACATTTTATAAACTCCAAACCACAGAGCAGTAAAAAAAAAAATGAAGTTGTGACACACAAATATGAGAGGACCCACCACAAACATAACCCAGTTTCATTCATACTAAGTGGTTAAATGATAAATAAAATGGAATACATGTAACCTTTGTTATATTAATATATATAATATTTACTAAGGGAAAGATAAAGATGAAAAGAAAGCAACAGAGACTAGAGAGAAAAAATGTGAGAAAGGTTGAGAGGAAGAGATGAAGATTAAATTTCATGGGGGACAGGCTCCAAGATGGTTTTCAGAGGTGTGACAGCTGGCGAGGTGTTGTGAGGGGGAAGAAGGGTTTCCTGACATCATATGGGAGGTTACACATCAGTTGTGGGCAAGCAAGAAATGAGGCTATGGTGTTGTTTAGCCCCACACTGTTCTGCTCAGCTTGGTTGGGAAGTTTACATTCAGCAGGTGTTTCTAGGATAAAATGAGATATAAACAAATATAAGTTTTATGTTATGCTCAAATTACCAATCACATTAGAAGAAATTCATATTTTCAAGGCAAGCATTTTAGTAGAACTGACTGAATTTATCTCACGAACATTCGTACAGAGGAAAGACAAGTAGGAAAACTCTGGGAGAGTCTAAATAACACTCGTTAACACCCAAAGTAGCCTCATGTATGATTGTGAGGGACAGGAAAAGCTACTCATAGAAACTAAAAGTGCATTGAGCCTGTAACTGTTCCCTCTTGGGGTACATATGGCAGTTTGGAACACCCAAACAAGTCAGTGACAGAGACACTTTTCCTGCAGTGTATCTTGCCTGTGACTAGCATTGCTAGCTGCAAAGTCTGTATAGATAGACAATTCTTTAAGTATTGCCTTTGATGGTTTTTATTGGCCACTTTAGAAAAACTTTTCTTTATAAAGATTCCCTTTGCGCTTGGCTTCTCTCCCAAGACCTTTGTGAAAGGAGAATTGTCATAGTCCTATGGAATGTATACTCCATGGAATACTACGTAGCTGTTAACAAAGATGAAATTGTGCCTTTTAGAATCTTGAGATTATGGTGATACTAAGTGAAATATGCTGAGTGAAATCGGTAAGAAGTGGCAGACTAATGGTTTCACTTACCTGGGGAATATAAATAACCAAAAAACTTATACTGGCAAAGCACAGCAAAAACAGTTCTTAACTCTCTGAAAACTAGAAGTTATGCTCAAATTACTCTCTAATGTATCTGTCACATTAGAAAAACTGATTACTAGAGAGAAGAGAGAGGAGCAGATAGGGAAAAGAAGGGGCTAGGGCACTGACACAGTTTTGGTGTCACATATGGAGGAGTAAAAACATAACCCAAAATTATACTGATATGCAAATGGCAGAGAAACTATTTAAAAAACGAAACAAAAAAACATGGTCCTGTTCACTTTCTGTTAATTCTAAGAATTGTCTGTGGTTCATTGTATGTGGTGTGAAGGACACAGGCTTTGTTCTAGATGGATAGCTAGACTGGAGTTTGTCATTTTCAGGGGAGCAGCCCTGTGCTCCCTGCCTCTATTACATAAAGTCAAATGGGAACATGTAATGTTCCTTTATCTCCTCTCAAGATGCCTGCCTGGTGTTACCGAGCCAGTCTAGAGCATGTATTCAGGCATTTAGGATTCAAATATCGGCACTGGGGTGTCCCTGGTGGCCTCGGGGTTAAATCTTCTCACTATCACTGTTCAGCCTCAGTTTGATCCCCGGCCAGGGAGCTGACCGATATGGTGCAGCAGACCTCTGCTGTCTCACCTGCTATTCCCCTCAGCAGTATATTTCAGCAGATCCGCCTGCTCTGCCCCCCACTCTGTCTCTGGTGAATCTTCTCACCCTCTGTACCTCTTATCTACACCCCAGTTCTTCTACACAAAACTTTAAAAAAAAAATACTTTCATATATCTATTCTGCTCATCAGACCATGATTATACCTATGATTGAAGGATCTGTCTTTAAGTGTGTCTCTATATAGGCTCATAATTCTGTTTAAGTAGAGGTGGCATCAGGATATAAGAATGGATCTTCAGTTCTTCCTAATTAGCTTTGGACTCTGTGCTTTAGTATTTTTTTACATCTCTAAAATGGGCATAATAATACTTGTAAAATGTAGTCATAAAATATGTAAAACACCAAGGTTACTGCTGACTACATAATGAGAGCTAGATCATAATAACTGTCATAATTACTGTTCTATTCCTATATTTAGGTCTTGACAAATAATCAGTTAAAAATTACAATGGTATCAAAATATGTTTGCCTGTGAACATTCCAACTTTAAACTTGGAGGTCTTTGTTCATTTCCAGTGTCAGAGGTTGGGAAAGGTTTATCTGCTGTTCTTTTTTTCTTCCATTTCCCATCTCCCTTAGTGGAACTTAAGTCCTGGAATTCGATATAAGATAGTGAAGGGGAGGAATTTCTATCTTTCATTGGAATTAAGAAGTTAGGCATATACAATGCTGGCTCATCACCTCCTCCAGCCTGGTCTGTGGGCTTCAGACCACAGACTTATTCCATACTGGACTGCATGTGTGCATTCATTTAGCTTGTGTTTGCTGAAGGTTTCCTTTGTGGATGGCTCTGTGCATATGCTTGGGGAACACAGTGATGATATAATATTGCCTGTCACTAATGGATTGAATTGGGAGATGACTTAATAAGGAACTGTAGCACTTGAGGAGTTTTAGTACTAAATGAGAACATACCCTCATAACTTAATGCAAAGCCTATCTCTTAGACTCACATGATTACACTTCCAGTGCCGTAACTTTGAAGTAAAGGAAATCCACCTTTCAAGTACAAAAGTTATAAAAATCTTTTTCTTGTCACTTTTCCAAGTTCCCAAATGGTGATGTTCAGACCTAAATAACTGATGCTAAAGAAACAGCATTCTCAGAGGGTCATAAAACCTGTCCTCCCATTCAGTGTTGGCTCCATTCACATTAGCTTGCGGAGTAAAGCTGACTGCGTTGTTTGAGGTTTAAAATAGAAGGTGCCTCCCTATAAATGAAACAGTCCTCTGGCATTTCATACCACTACTCCTGTTTCTGATGAATGAATTATTGATGTCTGAGTTAGTTCTTTCTTTCCTTACATTGTTTCTCGTTAAATGTCCCCTTTGCTTAAAAGATACAACATATTTAGTGGGATGTGAAATCATGGCATTATATTTTGATTATGTGACATGTGGGACAAGAATCTAATTCCTTTTCAAAATAAGACAAGCTGTGGGTTAAATACTCACTTTCCCAAAGCAATGGATGTTTCCCTTTGTTAACTCTATTTCCTGCAAGATTTAACCAGACTGGATAGAAGAGAGAGAAGCACATTTCTTCTGGTTCTGTCTTTTACACATCATTTCTGATTTTAAGAATCTTGCCATGTTGTAGAAACTGAGTTGTGTGTGGCCTTTTTTTCCTTATTTCTGCAGATGAGGATTGTAGTCAGGGGATAGAGTTCCAAAGCAGAGCTAGTGATGTAGCCAGTGTTTTCTGACTATAAGTGAAATTTTTTTTTTAAAGATTTATTTATTTGTGCATACAGAACTGGGGTACAGGCCAGAGGCTCAGGGGCAGTGACAGACTTCACCAGAGACAGAGTGGGGAACAGAACAGGCAGATCGACGAAGTACACTGCTGAGGGGAGCAGCGGGCTGGTCAGGAGAGGTCTGCCACGCCATGTGGACACCTCCGGGGCGGGAATCGAACTCATGCAGAAGCAGCTTTAGATTCTCAGTGCTGTGCTTTAATCCGCTGAGCCACCAGGGAGGGCCATCAGTGAAATATTTTAACTCAATACTTGAGAAAAACCCACACTTCACATCAGTGACTTAGCAAATAGAAGAAGCATTAGTTCTTCATGCACAGAATGTAGCCAAATATGTGAAGATAAAATTATTTTTTATTTAAGTAGGTCAGACAAAATCTACCAAAGAAAACTAGGATCACAGGCTGATTTGTTTTTCCAAATATTTTCAAAACTTTTCCCTAACCCTTTTGCAAAATAACATCTATAAGATGATCACTTTATCAGTGATTAGCAGCTGAATTTATATAATGGTGACTACCAGTGTACCTATGGGGTTAATGCATACAAAGCAGCCTAGTTCTGGAAAGTATCTAACACTTTTCCCATGGAGTCACAGATTCAATCTTCATGATAAACCTGCAACAGATATCATAGAAAATTCATTTCTGTCATGGGTGTTCAAAGCAACATCTGTTGCTTTGAGGCCAGAAACATGTTGACCATTTTCAAGGTTTTAGGAAGTGGTCCTGGTGCTGGTTCCTTATGAAAATGGTGCAAAAGGAAAAGCTGCTCTCAGACCAGAAACCAGCTATTCATTTCTCTTCCCACCAGCAGCCTCACTGGTCCTGGCAGTCCTCACTGGTTAAGTCTTCCTCTTTGCTTACTCCTCAAAAACACAAACCCTCATTCCTCTCTCCCCATCAGCCTTAAGTTAGTGTGTTCTCCTTCCCTCAGCTACATCCCTGTAAAATCTCCTAAATGTTTTCCTTATCTCCAGTATCATCTCATCCTACTGACAGAGTGATATTTCTGGAACATTTTAAAATCCTTTAATGCCTTGATATTTTGTTAAAAATACTAGACCCTTTATGACCTCACCTTACCTTCATCCTTAAGTCTATTCCTTTCTGTGTCCACACCTCCTGCTTCATTTACCAGCCATGTGGGACTCACAGGAGTTTCCTGAACATGTTTCCAAATGTTCTATGTCCTGCCACCCACCCTGGCCTAATTCCTCCTCCAACTTCAACTCCACCTTCAGCTCACATCACCTTCTCCATGATGCCCTTTCTCTGCTTTCTGATTCAAGCCAGACAACCTCCAGCAAGTTTTCACAGCTCCTATGAAACTTGTTTTATAAAGTCTTTTGTGTTATAGATAGAGACAAAAAACTAGAGAGACAAGAACAGATACTGAGAAGATAGTTTCCAGTTTAGTTTGGGAAACAAAATATCTGTTTGGTCTTTACAGTAATTACAAGAGTATCAACCTTGATTGGTTTATATAGATGAATTAACACATGTGCCCCAAAGTACTTATCTACTAAATGGTGTCATAATGGACCTTTGTGCTGGACATCTTTTTGTACCCCAGAAAACTGACCCCTTGGAATTGCATTAATTGTCCTCTGGCTTCCCATTAGTTTTGCCCAGTGGAAAGTTCAGGTAGAAAACCAGTGGAATGTAGAAATGAGAAGAGGATAGTTCTCTGCTCTCTCCTTGATGGGCCACTGGGGATTACCTGGTCTCCAGAAGCCACCCTAAGGCTATCAGTGGCCTAGGCTGATCTCCTTTGTGCATTTCAATACAACTTCTCTCTGTAGCATTCCCTGTTGGTTTCCCCCAAACCCTGCCTATATGAGTCATTTGAATAAATTATTCTCACATGTATCTAGCATCTAGCTTAAAGGAACCCAGTATTTCCTCCTTGACTCTTGACCAACACAGCATGGTATCTTTCATAGAGTAAGGAGAAATGTTCAGCTATTCCTGAAGAGAATTCTGAAGATTCATAGGATGAAAAGAGAGTTGAATGGATACATCAAATGGTTATTTAACCAAGAATTCCTATACCCCTGTCACTTGAAGTATGAATATTCATTTTCTATAAAACAAAGTATTGATTATTTCAGAGTTTGTGATCATGCGGTTTTCAGGCCCCTTCCCCTTGTCAACTGAGTGTCCTCCTCTAGGATTTGGAGCAGGTAGTCTCATGGGTATCTCAGTAACAGTTTTGGTAAAGGTTCTAATTAATGCTATAGGTTAAAATGAGGTTTAGGTATAATTTATGCTAACTCAATGTACTATTGACGTGAATAATTGATAGCTTCTTTCATTTAAATTTCTTATTTAAAAAACAAACCCATAAATTCCTGAGGCCTTTAAAGCAGATGGAAATTGCAGTAAGGAAAATGATAAGTATCCTTTTTAAATAATGGATTAAGCATTGAGCAAGCTTCCCAGACAGGTGTATTTATTTATCTTTCTCATTTAATCTTTTTCTCTAATCTCCAACTTGAATCCTCATATCTTTTTTGTGTTTGTTTGTTTCCTTAAATTCAGAAATATGTACTATTTAAGGCATGATAACCTTGACAGGTCAATACTAGCAATTTACTATTTGTATTATTACAGAGTATTAGAAAAGGCATCTAAGAATTTTCAAATGTGATGAACTAGTAGATACTTGAGGTAAATGCTGAACAAGGTGACAAACTGAGGACAAAAAGAGCCCTTTTATCTCACTCTGTACAGTTACCAGAAGAAGAGCAGCAAAAGTAATACTCAAGCTACAAATTGTTCATTTTAACCTTATTAAGATATTATTTAGATGTTGGTTACCTTCCTTTTCAGATCTAAAGCTGTAATTTTATTTTTACAAAATTTTTATGTTTGGCAATTCTGTTTGGTAGGGAGGAATCCTGTTGTTTCAGTGTACCTAGAGTGCTTCATTGTTTTTTTCGCTTGCCAGTGGGAGGTATGCATTTTCTTTATAAAACATGGAGATGTGAAATATATATCCTTTTGAGTAGGTCACCAAGAAAGGCAAGATGGTACAGTAAAAAAGTGTCCAGCCTTCCAATCAAAACTGGATACCAGTCCCAGCTTACTTTTTCACTCTATCTGTGGCTGTGGAGAGATGTATTCTTATCAGAGCTTACTTTACCACATGAGTATCTCAGTATCCCTTTTTTAACTTAAACAACCACCAACAAAATCTACAAGTCTATACTTATATTTGGCTGTATTTGAGTGCAATGTAAGCAGTTGCTAATAAAATTAGCACAGTTGCATGTTGTCTCATTTATTCTTCTCAACCTTCCACATTTAGTGAAAAAATCTAGAAACATTCACTGAAGTGCCAGATATCACCATGTGGCAGATGAGAATTTGAGCTCGTTTGTTCCCACCATCTTTTTACCTGTATAGTTAAATTAACCCGTGGTCAAGTCGATGGAAAATCAACCTCATAAAATTACTGATATCATGCCTCAGTAAGTTTACTACCATAGGAGAGTTGTAATCACCAGTAATCACTTACTAGATTTACCAGATTGGCTAAACCAGGGGCTGGTATTCAGACATCTTTTTAAGAGAGGGGATTGACCCACAAAGATTGCCAATACTTACGTACATGAGACTCAGAACAAATAATAAAGAGTATTATAGAAAGTAATCAGAGAGACCTGACTCCACTATGGTATTTGTTCTGTGGAAATAAATGAAGAACACCCCAATGAGGCTAGAAACTCTTTATTCAGAGGTTGCTGTAGCAAATCAGTCAGCTGTCATCATTTGAAAGCCTCAAAGGTAGAAAATTGGGAGAGCTTCAGTTAAAATACATATCATTATTTGTGTACATGAAAGAAGACTCCAGATATCATTCCAGGCTAGGGAATCTGGAACTTCCCACTTACCTGGGGACCACCCTGATACAGTATGACCCGACAAAGTTTGTCTTACGGAAAAGAACTAGTCTCAAACAATTCTGCTAGTATATATTAACAATTATGTTTTCCCTTAATATTTTTTTTTAGATTTATTTATTAATACAGAACTGGGGTACAGGCCAGAAATGTGGAGGGTGAGAGGATTCACCAGGAACAGAGTGGGGAGCAGAACAGGCAGATCGATGAAGTACACTGCTGACGGGAGCAGCGGGCAGGTCAGGAGAAGTCTGCCATGCCATGTGGATCTCCTCCGGGGCAGGCAGGGATCGAACTCATGCTGAAGTGGCTTCAGTTTCTTAGTGCTGTGCTTTAACCTGCTGCACCACCAGGGAGGGCCTTTCCCTTAATTTTAATAAGTTATAGTTGGCTATAATTAAGTGAATGTTTTGGGAAACTATAAAATTTTCACAGGCGGGGATTTATTAATATTATTATTACACTAGTACAGTAGTAAGATAAACTTTTAGTCCAATTCTCAGAGGACAGATAACTATTTTCCATGTGTTTCTGAATGGAGGAATGGACAGTTACACGCATGAATCACACAAACTAAGAGACATTTTTCCAATATTTAGGGAAAACATTGAGCCACAACATAAACCATAACCCATGAGAACATTCTGGAAATGTGGACAGTGAAAGATAAATTCACTTGTAGGAGAAAAGACTAACACCAAGGGGAATGTGAGTAAATCAGAAACCTAGCTTTTGAAGGGTGTGAAGTCTTGAAGCTATATCCTGCTTTGGGGAATTTCCTTAAGAGGGAGATGAGGAATAGACTGCAAGTAATTTTCTACCACATTTCCCAGAATTCCCACTTTCTTCACTGCATCTTCTCATCTCAAACCATCAGCTCATGAGTTTTAGAAAAGACTGACCTTTACTAGGAGAGTTTACCTCTTACTATTTTTAAATACCTTACACCATCTGCATATAATTTACATGTGCTAAGTGCACTTGAATTTGCATGACTTGCAGCTGAAATACCTTGTGGTGACATCCTGGGCTGAGTTAGCTGACTGCTAAAGATTTTGCATGACCTTTTTGGTCATGATTGGTTTCCCTCCTTCTGTAATTGATCCTCACAGAATCACACAACTCTCCCTCCCCTCAACTTGCCCCAATTACCAAATATACATTCATTCTCTCCCAAGCCCTCCAATCACCCTATATCAAGTTGTCACATGTTTCTTTCTTTTTCCAGCATCTCTTGAGATCTTGCTATTTCATAGACTCCAGCATAATGTGTCATGTGGAGAAAAGGGCACATATTTTGACACCAGCTCTCTACAGTTTGGTTAACCTAAAAATATAGTCAAAATGAAAAATAACCAAACCTTTAGTTTGGGATCAAAGAATTGCAATTTGTGGAGGAGAGATAAGAAATTCCAATAATGTCCTAAGGAGGGAAAAGGCCAAGTTTTTTTTTTTTAATAGAAATAAGAAGATTAAGGTAATAATAGAGTTTAATGGTAAAAAATAAAAAAAAAGTACTTTTATCAGTCCTTTTCTTTCTTATGCATCTCCTGAATTGCATCATGTTTGGGAGGTTGGATAATAGAGCATCTGAAAGAGAAATGGGGTTTGAATTGAAAATATCAATGCATTAGAAAACTTAACTTTGTTGAAATGGAAGCAACAGGGAGTTTTGGAAGTCTCAGATGCAGCTTTACCAACAACTATCCATTTGCTTGATCACTCTTTGAAATACAACTTTTGTAGGACAATAGATGTCCCTTAATTATGATTATAGTTTTTCCTAGTACAAGATACCTCAGCAGCTGTGTCTTCATTCTTTTACAGGTTGAATTTATATAAAATAGTTTAGTCCTCCATTGGGAGTAATACAGTCTATTGCTATGGGTAGGACCACAGCCCACAATATGGAGGGATAGGGGCAAGACCCAGTTTATTTATGTTTTTCATATCTGTGGAAATCTTTGTAGCCCAAATGTAAATATGAAGAAGTATTCAGGCAAGCCATTACAAATTATATGAGAGCCCTTTCTTTCCTATTTTTTAACAATATGTATTTTTACATACATATAGTAATATGTAAATAATATTTGTATCAATTAATTCTATTCATTATCATCCAGTTTTTTCATTGTTTTTCTGTGAGCTTGTCTTAGAATCCCCATTGTCAAACTTAATTTCAATTATAAGGGATACTAATTCATGTAATTCTTATACCTGGTTAAAACAAAATATCCATAACTTTCTCATATTTATATTTTTCCTTTGTCTTTGTTAGAGAGATGTGTCTTTTGTACTAAGAAAGTAAACTTTGCTAAGGTTTAAATTCATATTTTAAATTCATCTATTTTTCTTAAGATGTATAGGTTTCTAAAATCTACGCATATATATATATCATACATAGATTTTTAAAGATATATATTTGCAGTAAAACAGGAAAAATGTAATGGGGAGACTCAAGAACTGTGCTATATAAATTGCTTCATAAAATTGAATAATCCTTTTATATTCTGAGAGTATAAATACTTTTTATTTTAACAATCCCCTATAATTTTTTAACACTATTTTAATAATCCTCTAGAAAAGCATGCCTATGCTGATACATGGACAAACACTACATGTTTTTAATATTTGAGAAATTATTGTTATAACATTATAATAATTTATAAAAACTCAATATACAGAGCTGCTTATTTGTTTTTCCTGTGAGCTGTTTTCTAGCTTTGAGAAGCTTGATACAAGACTTGGGTGGGGAGCAGAGAACAACCCCCACCCTCCCAAAGAAACCTTAGCTGTTTTTGCTTTGGGCTATCCACTCTCCAAAGTCCAAATAGAGTTCAGCAGGGTCAGTCGATTTTTCCATGAGAGAATGTGAAAAAAGTGCAAATTTTTTTTAGTTCCCTTGACTACCATTCATCCTTCCAAGCCATCTCCAATTTCACCTTCTCAAATACAGAGGCACCATTTACTAAAAGTAATAATTTGAGTAGAAATTTAATTTCATAAAACATTTTCATGCATGTAAAAATGCATGTCAAATTCATCGTAAGTCATTGTTTTGGTCTGCCAGTATCTGAATTCCGAATTCTCAGTCTTAAGTGGAGAGCTAACGGTACACTCCTACACTCGGCTGTAGTAGCCGATATGCCAGATACTATTGACTTGTTCATCCTCCTTGCTCTAGTCTTGGGTACAGGCCATGTGATCTTGATTTTTTTTTTTAAGATTTATTTATGCTTACAGAATGGGGGTACAGGCCAAAGGTGTGATGGGTGAGAGGATTCAATCAGAGACAGAGTGGGGAGCAGAAAAGGCAGATGTACTGAAATACACTGTTTGAGGGGAGCAAAAGGCATGTCAGGAGAGGTCTGCCACACCATGTGGGTCAGCTCCCTGGCTGGAAGATGGAACTCATGCTGCTGTGGCTTCAGAGAGTTTCTTGATCCTTACACCTTACCTTATTATTCAGTACTCTGAACAATTCTGAGCTTCCCAGTATCCTTTTAATAACCTTTTGATTAACTCAGCAAAGAACCTGAAATTAAATGTCATAATCAGTGCCCCCTCTTTCAAAAGTAAGAAAGTGAAATCAAGGCAGGTTCACGTTGCCTGTGAAAGTGAGTCTGGCTCCCCAATTCATGCTCTTTGTATCACATAATACACTCTAATTTGGACCATGACCCTACTTGTTCTTTTTCAGAATATATTGTTCTTATGCTCTAGAATTTTACATTTTTAATTCATAGATATAATTGTAGTTAATGAGCATTTGATGCTTATTTTTAACATAAGTTTCATTCACGCAGGATTTTTTGAGTAGAGTTTTGGTTTGGTTATCATTAAAAATTAATTACTTAGTCTACTTAGAGTGTATATGTGTTTATGTTCATTATCAGTCATAGGTGTGCAATCTAATTAATATACTTACAGACTATAGAAATTTAACATTTGACCCATCACTTAACTAATAAAACACAATTATTATTGACACAAACCGGTAGGCAGGATGTGATTGAAAGACACTGGTTTTCCAAAATGTTTCATGGAAGCTTTGTGTCTGTTGCTGGATCTGCCAGTGTTCACTCGGGGGTCTCTTTGGAATTGGTGTCACTTTCTGTTTCTCAACTGAACCATTTTTCTTTTAAAAATTTATTTTAAATGATGGGATTTCTGCTAAGATTATATTTAAAGTAAAATGCCCCATTATACAAAGCAATTAAATTTACTGTCAACAATGGAACAGAACAGCAATGGCATTTTGAGGCTTGTGCCTGATCTAGGCAGACATTGCAGGGAAGCCTCTGGAGATAGTGCTTTGGACACAGCTTGCCCTGATCACGGAGAGGTATGTGCAGTGACGGCCAGTGTCTTGGCATTAGCCTGCTCCTTATAGGCTTGGAATAAAAGCCATCTTTTGCCTTAGCTGTTTTGTTTTGTTTTTTCTTTTCTGTAAAAGGGAATTACTTAGGAATTTCTTATTTTCCCTAGAGATGCTCCTTTATCTGAAACTCTTCTGACACATCTTTTGCTTGTATCTTCAGAAACTGTATGAACAAAACTAATTTCTTTAGATATGTGGAATTTATAATCTGTCTACTTTTAGTCTTATTGCTCAGCTACTATGATGTGGTTTCAGCTAATTTTTTTTTTTACAGTCATCTTAAAACAGCATGCTTGGTGTTGGAGACTGACATTAGACACTCAAAAGTGATTATATAATCATTCTTCTAGGCTTTGAGATTCTTAAATGCAAGATGTTATCTTGATCTGCACTGTGATTATTACAAACTTAATCTAGTTGGAAGCCGATTATAACGCTCCTACTTTGTGGCAAGATTATTGCCTCTTTTTCATTTGAGCAAACCAGGAAAGGTAAAAAGACCATGAAATGGAAAACATTCAAATTTTATGGATGAAGTATCTAAAACCAGTGTCAGAAGTAAGTTTTAAATGAATTTTAATTTGTTCTCATGCTAGTGTTCTGAATTTTTGTGTAAAATTTCTCAAATTGACATTTTTATATTTTGTTTCTATTTGTCTTAATTGGTTATAAATGACATTTTCAGTAAATGGGAAAAAGCTTCCCTTTATGATGAATACTTCTTGCAAGTATTTTCAGTAGTGAAAAATAAGCTTTGTTTTAAAACTAAAACAAAACAAAACAAAACAGAGCTTAATTTGCACAGAAAGAAAATATTGCAGTTACCTGGCACTGTTTTCATTAAAATTGATTCAGCCATCTGAAAGAAAATTATTAATGAGCCATTGATTTAGGGTTTCTTTTTTTCTTTTTTCTTTTTCTTTTTTTTTTTTTACTTTTAGTGCTATCTACTGTCTTTTCTTGAGCAAAGGAATTCCAATAGTATAAGTTTGTAGAAATTGTCTTCACTAAGTAATTTTACAATGAAAGGTGAAAATGGCCCATCCATATATAATTATTGATGAGTAAAACTTTTGAGATAATTCCTTGCCATACTGTTTCTTCAAAGATATACATACCTTATTAAATAGTAACCTTTTAAATAATGTAAACAGGAAAGAAATCAAGAATCACAGGAAAGAAATCAAAAATCTAAATCAAGAATTTGATTTAGAATGTGGCTGCAAACTATGATTAGAAATAATCATAAATATAAATGAGTTTATGATAATAAATCAAAAATATCAATGGATGAGGTCAGGTATTTCCACATGGTTACCTTTTATTAATATTGAGGAGACTAGAATGAATAAGATGGGAAATCAACTCAGGTATTCTTGAGTTGGGGGGTTACAAAACAGAAATAGCTAAATATGACTGAGCAGAACACCTGTTAACCTGAAAGTCTCGTATGGGGAAACAAAAGAAATCATTTAAAAAATATCAAGGGGCAAGTCTGTTTGCCCCGGGAGACTTGATTTCTCCTGTATACAAAACAGAGACAAAACAGCCGTTTGGCAGTTTTCTGAAAGAACAGATAATGCATTCTGAAGTCCTCAGAGTTCTCAGTGTCCCAGTGGTCCAAGTGATGAGCATCGAGCAGGAATGTGGTCCATTACTGGAAGGAGACAGTTTGGTGATTTTCGTCATCTGTAGGGGAAAATAATCTTTAGATACAGAGAGTGTGGTGGGTGAGGGGCAGTTAGAAAGTTCTCCCTCACACATCTACAGGTCCTGCTGACCAATGTTATAACTCATGGAGTTAGCGCTGACTTACAGGTTTCGTCAACAGGAAACCTGGAGACAGAGCTGCAACTGAGAGGAACTATTGACACTGTTCATCCTGTTATTTATCGGGAAGACATTATTTCCACCAATTTAGAAAATTTATATTGTAAATGGCCAGCAGTGGGAATGGTAACTGGATTTTTTCTGGTAGGGGAGGACATGAATCTAAAATTATTTTGTAAAAATTCAATAGCTGGCCCTCCCTGGTGGCGCAGCGGGTTAAAGCACTGCACTAAGAAGCTGAAACCACTTCTGCATGAGTTTGATTCCCGCTTGCCCCGGAGGTGACCACATGGTGTGGCAGACCTCTCCTGACCCACCCACTGCTCCCCTCAGCAGTGTACTTCGTTGATCTGCCTGTTCTGCTCCCCACTCTGTCTCTGGTGAAGTCGTTCACCACCCCTGAGTCTCTGGCCTGTACCCCAGTTCTGTATGCACAAAATAAATAAATCTTAAAAAAAAAAATTCAATAGCTGTAGTGCAATGGAGAGCGCTTCACTACATAACAGTGGCCTTTATGAAGGCTGAATTTTCATTGTATTGTTTCAAAAAAAGGAATACTCTTAAATCTCAAGAAAACAATTACAATTCCATGTAATCTTAGGAAATCACATTTCTTCCTTCCCCCATACATTTGCCAGAAGAACATAGAACATAGTTACACATTTTGTTTTGTTTTTGTTTATTCAAAGATTATTTATGCATATAAGGACTGTATAGGCCAGAGGTTTGGGGGCTGAGAGGATTCATGAGAGATGGAGTGGGGAACAATCCAGGAAAATTGAGTGAAACACACTGCTGAGGGGAACAGCAAGTGAGACAGGAGAGGTCTGCCACGCCATGTGGGTCAGCTCCCTGGCCTGGATCAAACTCATGCTGCTATGACTGTGGATAGCTTCATAGTGCTGCACTTTAACCCCTTGTGCCACCAGGGAGGGCCTGATTATACATTTTGTAAGGCATTCTTAGGTTTACTTGTTTATACCAAGGTTTGCTTGACAAACAGCCCTTAAAGACTCACTTAATTTTCATGTTTTACTATACAACTTATTTATTGGATTTGTAGAAATTTTTCTTTCAAGGAATAACCAAAAACAAAAAAACAAAACAAAACAAAACTATTTAAGTACAGTAATTATTGTAATTATGCAACATAACTTATTTATGTTGCAACATAAAAGCAGTGGTGAATTGCTTATCCAGACAGACATTGCTGCATGTTCCCGAGCTTCTACTTTGCTCTCTATCCTGATGCAAGAGAAAAGTTTTCAAACAGTGATTATTTCAACATTCTTGTTCAAAAATTTGATCTACCTTGTTTTCAGCAGTTGGTGACTGGTTTCCATGGAAATAGAAATGGAATAAGCATTCCTCGTTTTAGATTTTCAGCTGCCCCATGCCAACTGAGAGCTGTAAATGCCATTTGGTTAACAGCAAGGATCCAGAATTCTTCCATTTTAAAGTGGGAGAGAAGAGAGAGGAAAAGGAAATGTTTGCCAAGTCATTTTCCTTTTCTTGCTTTGAAAAGGACACAGTTTTATGATTGTCTGAGCTGGTGACTAATGGCTATCAGACACATACCATATCCAACAATGCCTCCTCTGACTAATCAATTTAACTCTTTTCCACCCATCACAAACTTTTAATTTAACTGGCCTGTGATTGCCTTCCGGCTTGTGCACCTGCTGTCCCAGTGGTCCAAATGATGGGCATTGAGCAAGAAAGTGGTCCAGTGTTGAAGGAGTCAGTTCAGTGATTTTAGTGATCTGTGACCTGAAGGGGAAAATAATTTTTATATAAAGAGAATGTGGTAAGCAAGGGACAGTTAGAAAGTTTTCCCTCATGAGAGAATGTTATTTTGCTTCAAGAATTTTCACTCCTGAGATTTTCACCTATAAATACATTTCTCCAACTACCCAGTAGGGAAAATAGGGAAGAAAGCAATAAATGAATGCTTTAACATAAACCATGTAAGTATCTTTACCATGTTTTCTATTATCTAGTTTCTTAGAATTGGAAAAATAGAATCAATTTGAATGCTAAAATAAAACTTTAATAGCATTAACCCAGAATCATTTTTATTTCTTTTCTATTTCAAGGTGTCTAACTACTCACTCAAGAAGGGATGTGACTGTATAGTGTTAAATATATCACCCAGTACAGTTCTTTCAACACACTTCTCTCGGGACACATAAAGGAGTTTCTCTATGTCCCAGTACTAACCTGAATGATGAAACCCAGATGTGACAGATTACAGCCACTGGGCTGACTCTGTCTCTAAGTTTAGTCTCCCACAGCAAGTAGTGTGACACTAAGGAAGTAAGATCCTTATCCCACATGTAGGAAACTGCATGAGTAGTTCAAGGGAAATCTTTTTGATGCTAAGCATGCAACTGAAGGCCTTTCATTTTCTGTCACACTATTCATGGAAGAGTATCACTTGGACAACTGTGTGGGTGGAAACAGCTTATGAATTCCAATAACTTCAGAAAGAAGCATTTAGGATGTGGAATATATAGACTGAAGGTCAAGGTGTCACTGCTATTCTAGATTCACAGGACTCAAGTTCCAACTGCTTTTGTTCTCTCAAGAATGGGAACAAGTTCCTTTTTCTCTTACTTACTCCACAGGTTTCATAGCTTGGTGAAGCAGTGAGGGACAGGTGCATTGTGGTGTAAATTGCGCTTGTGTGTGTGTGTGTGTGTGTTTAAACATTAAGAATGAATCTACTAAAATTGGCCACAGAACCTTGTAGTGAGGGATGCAAATAGTGTTTTATTTCAAGCAATAAAGCAAAAATGATGAAAATACATGTAGTTTACTAGCTAACAGAACATGCCGCTAAGCCAGTCTTATATTAAAAATGACTCGTGTTTAAACTTGTAGTTTTCCTGTAATAATATGAAATTTGAATTTTAGTAGAGTCATAAACAGACTCAGTTTATAAAAATCTTTACCTGTTTTTCTAAGGGCCATTTGGAATCATTTTATTGAAAACCATTTTCATTTAAAGCCACTGTCACATTGCTCTCCTCACTGATTACCTCTCTTCATTTTTATTACATCTCTGTCTTCTGGATCCTCTTTCAACACTGGCTTCAGTGTGATTGATGCTATGTTCAAATATGATTTTCATTGATTGTGTAAAAAATCCTGAGTCTTTTGAAAGTTCATTAGGCAATTGATGTGCCTGATTTGCCTGTATTGTTTGTTTGTATTGTGTTTATGTAGATACAAAGTTTAGTACTGAACAGGACAGGGATGAGTTGGCAGTGATTTCATTAATGGTAACATCACTGGTGAATGGCTTTTTACTTGCATAGTTAAGAAGAAACCCAATAATTATAGTGCTTTGATAAAAAGAAGCCATGGACTGTGTGTGATCCATGTAACTTTAAAGGTGCAGCTTCTAAGCATTTGTCTCAGGAAAAAAAAATCTCAGGTTATTGTTACTTGATTTTGTTCCTGCTAAGTATATGTTGCTTGAAGGTTGTGCATGTTCTTCCAGAAAGGGATTATTGTGGAAGCACAGAGTTTGGTCTCAGGAGGTCTGGGTTCAAGTTCTTTCACAGTAAACTGGTCTTAATATCTTGGTGAAGTCACTAAACTCCTAAGCATCTGTTTCCTCATCTATAAAAGGACCATGAAAATGCATGTAGTGCAAATTATTGGACACATCAAGTTAAATCTAGTATGAGGACTTAGGGACAAAATATAGTAAGTTTGATTTAATGTCTAACTTGCAAAATGTGTTAACCTTTCTTTTAAATGGGAATTATTGTATTAGTGGACCTAAATCATACATTATAGTTGATGAGTTGGTTAATTTACATAAAACAGAATTCATTGTAATATCAAATCAGAGGGAGTGGAGGTAGAAAAAAGTAGAAGCCTGTGTTTTTGCTTTCCAAAAAGACATAAATAACTATGACTGTATTTAGCATTCTTACCTAAAAATTCAGAGGTTGGCAGATTAAAGACATGGATCAAATCTGCCCAGTGACTCTGAAACTCATGCATCTGAAGAGGTCTGACCTAATGCCTTTGAATCACATAGTATTGTAAACCACTACTTCAGTTAAAAATATAAACAGATAGGGCCCTCCCTGGTGGCGCAGCGGGTTAAAGCACAGCACTGAGAATCTAAAGCCGCTTCCGCATGAGTTCGATTCCCGCCTGCCCCGGAGGTGACCACATGGCGTGGCAGACCTCTCCTGGCCCGCCCGCTGCTCCCCTCAGCAGTGTACTTCGTCGATCTGCCTGTTCTGCTCCCCGCTCTGTCTCTGGTGAATCCTCTCACCCTCCGCATCTCTGGCCTGTACCCCAGTTCTGTATGAATAAATAAATAAATCTTAAAAATATATATATATAAACAGATAAAAAAAATAAAAGTTGTTAGCTCAGCTCACAATTCAAATGTGAAAGAAAAAAAATTGTTTTCAAGTGATATTTTTAACGGAAGAAATGGTATGCTGTGACCCTGTAAAGCCTAAAATATTTTATACTTAGACCAACACCGAGCATGTTTGCCAACCCCTGCTTGTAAACTCATGCAAATATCACCAGTATAAAAACCCATCCCTGATGTTATTTCTAAATGAAACAATACATATGCTAAAATGTTAAATTGGTAATTAGGTATTATGCTAAATTATATATTCTGGAGGGATGCACTTCCTAATTGTTGGTTTTGTGCTTCTGTAATATTGAGACTCTTCCAATGTGTGAGGAAATGGCTCTGATGAACTTTGCAAAGAGACCCTGGAATAGCTATCATGCAGCAGAAGGACTGGCAGTTGCTTGGCAGAGCTAAGTTGAAATGATAATATCTTAGTGCATATAAAGTTTTGAACTACTTCTTTATAGTATGGCAGATTGCAAAGGGATCCTCGGACCAAGTGTCACCCAGCTTCTCAGACCCTGAAGCAGAAAAGCATTAAGGGAAAAGAAACCTTGCCATGTGCAGCAATATGGATGAACCTAGAAGGAATTATGCTTAATTAAATAAGTCGAATGAAGAAAGACAGAGACCACATAATTTCACTCATGTGGTATGTAGAGAATACAAACAAGCAGATGAACTGATAACAAAAACCAACTTGGGAATATAATATAAGACACTAGTGATGGCTGAAAGAAAGGGGACATGGGAAAAGACAGACCACGGTGTGCTGAAAGACAGATTTGAACATTTAATTGTGAACATAATCTAGTGTGTGTGTATATATATATATGTTCATTTCCATATTGGATCTTTTCTGTTATAGTGCAGTCTTACTTCAGTAAAAAGAAAAAATAACATTAGGAGAAACTTTGTTCAAAAAAAAAAGAATTTTAGGTGCATGGTTTAGTGTTATTTATAGTGTAATATTCAACTACTAAGTAAGACTCTAGTCTTCAGAAGTATTTTGACAGGTTTTTCTCTGTCTGGAAGCAGTCTTAAGAAAAGTGAAGTCAAACACTTATAATATCACCTTCTCCATCAGTTGATCTTTAACACACTATGTGCAAAAGAACAAATATTTTTAAATTGTTTTACAGAGTTTGGGTTTTGAGTGATGTTCTTACCTGGATATTCTAGCAAAAACAAGTAGATGCATCACCACTAGAGAACTGCTGAATGAACAGAGTTACAGATTTTTACCTATTTTTCCAGATTTCTGGAACAATAGTATTTATTGAAATAATATCATGTCTGTTTTTCTCACTGTTGAATCCTTAGTGACAAATATATTCCTCAACATGTGGTAGATACTCAATAAATATTTGTTGAATGAATTATTCAGAAAATTTAATTAATTATGAGCCAGGACAAGGGTATAGCTTCATTACAGCTAGTTCACTAGATTATTATCATAATGTTCATCAGTAGAAGTTTGCATACAATGTGTAAGTTAAGACGAAATATTGTCCATGTGTGGTCATTCTAGCATCCTGATCTCTTGTTTTTGCTACTTTAGAGTTACTTATATCTGGTGATTTTTCAGGATAGATTTGGATAAGAAATATGTATATACAGAAATAGACCACAAAAAATCAGAATTATGATTTGATACAGGTCATTATTTCTTCCATTAGTTTTATAGATCTTTTCCCAGTCTCTCAGCATACACACTCCATATATACTTCATATTTCATGCTTTAGTGAGTTCTAATTATGAAATTTTCTTTTAATTATGATGATATGAAATTACAGGAAAATCAATTCAGGTGTAAGAAGAAAGTTGTTTAGATTGCATAGCAAGCATTTTTGCAAATACCAGCCCCAACCTAGAACCCCTTTTTTTTTTTTTTAAAGATTTATTTATTTATTCATACAGAACTGGGGAACAGGCCAGAGATGCGGAGGGTGAGAGGATTCACCAGAGACAGAGTGGGGAACAGAACAGGCAGATCAACAAAGTACACTGCTGAGGGGAGCAGCAGGTGGGTCAGGAGACCACGCCATGTGGTCTCCTCCGGGGCAGGCTGGGATCGAACTCATGCGGAAGTGGCTTTAGCTTCTTAGTGCAGTGCTTTAACCCGCTGCTCCACCAGGGAGGGCCCCCAAACTAGAACTCTTAGAGCAGAACTTCCTTTAACACCTTCTAAATGCACCTTGCTTAGTATGTACCTTAATCCTTGGTAATTACTTGCATAAATCTCACAACACTCCTGTCAGTGGTCTTAGGAGTAATTGGTCAGTTATACTTAAAGAAATCATTAGGCCACAAGTAGTGAAAAGCATAGAAATAAAATATACCGGCAGGGCAATATCAGCTGTATTTCTTCAGCAGGAGTGCCCTTCAGTACAGGACTGTTTTCTGCCTTTCCTAGCCCCACCACCATCCAATTGGCCTCTCAGTTGTGCAAGAAAAAGCCACCTGTGTGGGCTCGAGAGTTACTTTGCCATAGGAGTCCCTGCTCTTAGGAAATTATTTCTTGCAGTAACCTAAGAATATAATTTCTAAGGCCATACAAGGAATGGTATACTCAGCTTTCAATGTCTACTCCCAAAAACCCACAGCCAAACTTTCCCCATGAATTTATAGTCCCAGTCACAGACCTCTTAGCTCATAATAACTCACCAACCAGTGTTCAATTTTAACGCAAGCAATGTTGCCTGGTAGCTGAAATACAACTTTTATCAGATGTCAAAAAGAAGAGAGCTAGAAAATTAAACTAAAGCAGTTTTTCCATGGATAAGTAGGGAAAGGCTTTAGTATCCATTACTCAGAATCTTGCCCTCCAAGATTGTGCATACCACAAACAGCCTTGGATAATTGAACTTTATAGGCTTCTTGCTTAGAAGATGCTTAGGACATAGGCTATGGATTATCTGGAACTGAGATAGAAAAGAGAGCAGGGAAGGAAGAAGGGAATTATTCTTAATTCTTGGGAGGGATTTTGGTAATTTTTAAGAAAACAACAGTGTTCCTGAATGAGCACATTACTTTTTTTTTTTTAAATAGTGTTATATATTCCTACTTCCTGAATTGTGAGTAGGCATATCCAAGTGAAGATGGCCAATTGAAAAGACAGATTTAGCTAGTTTTTATGTGCATTTTTAAAACACCCATTCCAGAAAGAATTGGATCCTCCCGATACACATTTATGAACTTTTGTGTCGTTTTCTTCCAAAATCATTAATTCATCACTAGTAGATATCACCCTCATGTTCTTATTTCCCTTCCTCAGGCCCTATCTCTCAATATCACCTCATTGGTGATTAGGATTTGAATGTATAAATTTGGAATGTACATAAACTTTCAGTGATAAGTTTTTTGAATGCTTTTCTGAATCTCTTTCTACTATAATAAAAACATGTTATTATTGAAGCCTCATGGATGATGCATAAGTGCAGTAACTTCAGAAGCTATTATCTTAATTGGCTTTTAAAAACTAATCACCAGAAATATTCTGTGTAGGTTTCTTTTTTGTTTTGGTTTTTGGTTTTTAAGAACATTAATTTACTCCCCCACCTCCGATAATTTTCTTGAACCTTCAGTAAGCTTTTCATTAAAGACAGAGTGGTAACCCACTTTCCGCTATTTTCCATTCTTTTATTTTTAATATTCTAAGCATTTCCTCCTTCTAACCAAAGTTGAATAATTTATCATGGAGATTCTATGAAATGTACTGTGAAATAGCCCGTCATCAATAGTAATGAAGGAATGAAGTTGCCATTACCTTGCAAAATATGTAGGCTAAGCAGCCAAAGAAGTCTTGAAATCTTGGGAATCATTCAAAGGGTTAGGAATGTGGTTACCTGCGTTTCTTATTTGAAACACTTAAAAAGCATTCTGTAAAGACCCAGGAGACCCACAATTAGTCTTGCCCAGACACATTTTTACCATCAAACTGGCAGAATTTTTCTTTTGGAAATAAGGAAAGTGGTGTCTGTACAGCTTACCTCACAGGGTTAATGTGAGAATCATGTATGAATTCAAAATATTTTGAGAAAAGGGGAGTAGAATGTAAACATACATTGGTAATGATATCAAGAACATCATGAGCAGTCAGAAACACCAATTCTAAATGAAATATTGGAAAACATATCAAGGCACATCATTTCTCACTTTCCTTTTCTAAGGAGGCCTTAGAAATTGACACAAATTGAAGGTATTCACTTATATTTAAACAACATCAAAAAAAATGAGCACACCAGATTCATAAAGGGAAAGACGCAGCAAGAGGGTGGACAGAACCTATGAACAGCTGAATGTTTGTTCCAAGAAAGCGATGAAATAGGAAGTAGTTGGTGTCCAACATGCCATCGCTTCATTCCATAGACATATGATTTTGACTTTTTTTTTATTAAAAAGTTTATTTTTACATCACTTTGCACATTTTTTTTTCATCTCAATTGTAATCCCCACGGGTTTCCCATCACCAAATCACCCCTGTGCCTCCTAGTATCTACCCAAAAGACACAAAAACACTGATTGAAAAAGATACTTGTACCCCCATGTTTATTGCTGCTTTATTTACAATTGGAAAAACATGGAAGCAGCCCAAATGCCCAAAAGTAGATGACTGGATTAGAAAGATGTGGTACATATATACAATGGACTATTACTCAGCAACCAAAAAAGAGAAACACATGTCTTTTGCAGCAACTTGGATGGAGCTGGAAAAGATCATGCTGAGTGAGATAAGCCAGAAAGAGAAAGAAAAATACCGGATGGTTTCACTCATAGCAGGAGTATAATGGACCAGGCGAGAAAATAACAAAAATAATGATTTTGACTTTTAAGCCATGTGGTGGCAACTATAGAGATCACCTCTATATTCTGATGACTGATTCATTGCTGAGCTTACTTACATTTTCAGATCTCTGGTAAAAAGCTCAAATAAGTATTTTCATCTCCACTAACTCATGGAAGAAATAGCTCACAAAGCAGTGTGACTAGGACCGGGAGAAAGTAAAAGGAGTGAAGGCAGCCTTTTTTTTTTTTTTTTTTTAACACCACCTAGAACATATAATAGAGCCCATAAATTTATAATCTATACTTATCTAACATTTATTTGTTCCCAGTATTGCAGAAATGAGTTAGCAGGTAACAATCTGAGCTGATTTTCTATCATTTTAAGCAACCCATTAAAACTTCTTGAGATCTTTAATTTCAGTAATTTATTACTGGGAATAGGTAATGTAGCAGATGAGAAATCCTGGGGTTTTTTTCCAAGTAAGAAAATATAATAGGACAAAGACTGTTGTTATATGCAAATCAAGATACTCTTTAAGAGCCTGAATAATTTATTCTATACTTTCTAAGACCTTGGTAGTAGTGACATAACCTTAGGAAAATATGAGAATTCACTTGTTCTTGATTTGTTTGCTACTACTTTATTTTAGATGATGTCCAAGTTGTTTTAAGTCATTGGTATGCATTGGTGTGCATATGTGTGTGTGTGTATACATATTATAATTTACACAATTGGGTTATCTTCTGTAAGTCTCAGAGAACTGAGTCTTAGTGATATAGTAAATGTATACAAGAAAGCTAAACTGTTGACTTGTTACTATATGAGAATTAGGAGTCAGAGCATAATATGAGCATAATATAGTTTTTGGATTAAACTCTGAACTTTTTTCCTTAGGCTGAAAATACATGCTCATATTCTGTTATCTCTGAGTAAAAATACATCTGAAGCATAGACTTTTTGTCTGTTTTGTGAATTTTATACTTACTGTCACTTACTTGTGACAAATATACTTTACTGCTTGACCAGTCTGTTCTTTGGGAGAGGAAGAAACTGAGTCTTGTTCACACACTTGAGCAGGTCCTGATGATATCCATTGTTTTACGATCTTATTTTAAATCCATGTCAAAACACTGAGTACAACTAAAATTAAACTGAGAAAAAATGACTATGTTTTACTTGGGATAATTATCACGTCTCTTGAAGAGAGAGGGCTGTTTAAATGTAGTTTAGTTGGTAATTTGGACCCTCAATTACAGTTCACTGCAATATAGTGTCTAACTGATAGTAGAGGGTAATGTCCCTGACTCTAAACATGGTTCTTCTGTCATGAGGTAGAGCAATGCACAGAAATCTTTACCAAAAATATTTTTCTTTGGAAGTACACTCTGTTTTTCTCAGTAGTATCATTGTATCTTAATCATATGTGTGATATGTACAGGAATTTATTGTATTTAGGGCTATAAGCCCAAGTTAGCTATTCAATAATATGGTAGAATAGATATTTAATTAGTTCTCTTTTAGTACAAAGCATCTAAAACTCTGGGAAAACATTGAAATGTTTTAGTGCATGACAGAGCTAATGGAATACTGAGAGAATTTCTCTGAGAATGTTCAAATCTATAAGCTGTGTGGGCAGTAGGTAGACAGTTGGCATTTTCAAGGGTGAGCACCCAATCCCAGTCAGCCTAGAGCTGTAGTTTAAGAAACCCAGGGATGAAGGCAGGAATCCTGGTATTGATCCAATGGGGGTGAGAAAAGATTTTTGCATAAAACAGGACCCCTCTGCTACATAGAGTAGCAGAGGGGATATGTTTTAATTTCCCAAACCTGGCAATACATGAGAAAATAAATACCTATCTTTATAAATCCCTCATGGGATTTATATCTGTAATTCATATCACTTGTATGACCCAAATTTTAAATTTAGTTGGATACAACCTGGTTAATACACTCCAGAGACATGGTAGAAGTAAGTTTCAATCTTCTTTAGAACTAATAAGTTTCCATGGAGCCCTAAAAATAATTCACAAATATTAAAACCTAAGTGAACAATTCACTAACAAGGGAAAAATCTTCCTGTGAAAACCAGCAACCAAGAATAAATAGAATTAGTCACATACTCTAGAATTTTCAATTCTAATTCATAGGTATCCAGAAATTGGTATTGAAAACATATTAAGAAAAAAAACACCAGGACTAACCAGGTATATTTGGGGGGAAAAAAAAAATCCAAGAAGGAAACACAGTAATTGAAATGAGTGATACAGTGAATGGATTAAATAGCAACTTAGTCATGGCTGAAGATAGGATAAATGAAATACAGAACTCGGCAACTTAACAATTAATGTAGTCCAGAGAGAGAAGATAGAATGTTTGAAAAGTAATACTGAAGATTAAGAGAGTGTGAAAAGGTCTAATGTATGCTTAGCTTGAGTTCTTATAGCACAAAATGGAGACCAACATGAAGACAGTTTTCAGTGGTATTTCTGAGACTTCTGATGATTTAAGCATTAAACTTCAGGTCTAGGAATGCCCATAAAGACTTATAACACTTATAACATCTTTATGAACTTCCGTAATACAGAAGACAAAGGGAAAACTTGAGAAGCATGCAGCAAGAACTAGAAAGCTAAGATGGCTGATGTCTTTCCAGACATAATGGAAGCTAGGAAACAATGGAATGGCATCTTTTTGCTACCTATAAACTTTCTGAAAGGTACATTTATAGAGTGTACTTCAGAGAGAGATTAACAATTTTATAAGGAATTATAAACTGAAAAGCAAATAGAGTTAAAAATGTATTTGTAAATTTTACCTTGGTTTATTGTTTAAAGTAGCAAAAGAAATGGGTAGTTTCTAGAGTTGAAAAAATTCTATTTTAGAAGTGTTATCATAAGTCATGTATCAAAAGATGGGTAACCAGAGTTAAAAGATTCTAAAGCCTATATTATTCGAGAATAGTTGAAAAAAAAAATGATGACCTTAAATTTCTTGATGTTAGATTGTCATCATCACATACTTAGGGAAGTCACAAAATATTGACTATATAACATCCAAATGAGTATAATGTAGGTGAAAAGACAGAAATGAACATGACTGTAGCAGCAGAAGCAACCAGTATAAATAGACTTTACTTTTGAGTTAAGTATAGTTATTCTAATGTGATTTTACTTGTTAATGTTATTGCAATTTAAAAATTACACATTCAAAAATGATAGGCAACATAGTTGGGGGGAAAATCTCTTCTGCTTATAAGTAAGATATTTAACTAATATGAATAAAGAATGTTTGAAAATAAAAGGAGCAAAAAGGGCCCAAATACCTCTGATTTAGAGCCATAGACTGTTGTAGATATTCATAAATAATTTGTTATACTGGGAAGATTTAATAATTCTATTCTAAATATAAATGTTAGCATAAAAAGCAAAAAAAAAGTTTATACAGTGAATAAGCTGGTCATAATGCATTTGCAAAGAACAACTAAGAATAGATAGTCTTTCAAGCAGATAGAACATTTATAAAGATTGATTAAATGCTTTGCCATTGGGTGAGGATCACAAAATTAAAACAGTTGGTTCATAAAGTTTTTATCACAAGGTAATCAAGCTATTGACTGATGTCAAAACATATAACCAAACATCTGCCTACATTTGAAACTTTTAAGTCAGACTTCTTGTGATCAGTATCACATGGGCCAAGGGTAAGGCAGAGCAGACTTAACAAATACAGAGATCCCTATGCTGCAACAGTACTTGCACTGAATAACAGTTTATATAGTGAAATATGAGAACATGGACTCATACATGGAATCTAACATTTGAAGAAAAATAACTTATACTGTGAAGTAATATGCAATAAAGACCTAAAGAAGAATCATAGTAATTGATAGATGTGGGGGGAAATTTGTAGTTTAGTTGGAGCTAATAAAACAAATATTTTCCCTTCTAAAATCTATTAACTTTTCTGATGATTTAAAGTGATACAACCAACTAGCAGAAGGGCAAGATAATTATTAAGACATCAATATTAAATGCTGTGTAGTACAACTTAAAATTGCCGTAAATAAGATTATCATTTTCCAAGTAACAAATATGGAAATGTATTTGCAACAGATTTAACAGAAAGGCAAGATAAATTTGTACAAACAAGAAGAAGGTTATTCAAAAAGCAAGAAATAGAAAAGGCTAATAAATATTTCAAAAGTTGTACAACACCAAGTTTAATCAGAGGGGAATAAAAATAAAGGGGTTTATATCCACAGGGGTTTGTTCATACATATTTTTTCTATTCTTTATGTTTTCATATTTCCTTATATGAGTCCATGTGCTCATATTTCACTGTATAAACTGTTAATCAGTGCAAATACTATTGGAGCATACACATCTCTGTATTTATAATTCTGCTCTGCCTTATTCCTTGGTCCATGCATATTTCTATTCTTCCTATTTCCAAGAGAAATTTAAGGTTTCTCTTACTCTACCATGAACAAAAATTAGATGTTTTGTACTAACAATTATCAATCTTGCAGTTCTTTTGAGGTTTAGTCACATTGCTTTTAACAATTTGACAGTATATTCTGTACTCTTTAATCTAGTAATATCTAGTAATTCTACTTGTTCGATTTTGTGCTGGCATATAAAATTTTACACAAACGTATACTCCACTTTGTTCTTCATAGCCTTGTTAATGTTAGTGGAATGCCAGGCAAATTTCTAGAAATCAAGGATTTGCTAAAGAACTTATGCATGCAGATACATACACTTCATTTGAAAATTATGTATAACCTCTTAAATGACTTATAGGAAGCTTCCCCTCAGTGCATAATTTCAGATATTTAGCAGCCATTGTCCCTAAAGAGAACAGTCACCACATGTGGCGAGGGATTTCTTTCTGTAGTCCAGAGACACCCCAACTCCTTGATCCTCACCCTGCTGCAGACTACAAACTGTATCATAAAGTGTGGAGTCTCTCATTTGTACAGGTTAGATTCATCCCAATTGCTTTACAATTCTGCTCAGTACATCAACGGAAATTTCTGCCATTTTTGGGTCAGGCGAGCTTATAAGTTCTTTCAGCTAAAAGACTTTTTTAGTCAAGAAACAAAGTTACTGTGGCAAAATAACAAAATCTTTCAGAGAAACAGAAGTCATCTTAGCTAAATTGTTAAAAAGCAGTAAAAAGGTGACAACGGTCGAAATAAATTTTGACAATATATTTTATTAAATATTTCAATATGCAATTGACTTAAAACAATTGCCATTTTTAAAATTAAGGTAAAAAACTGGTTTACAACACTGTACATGGTTTAGGGGTACAGGTTCACACCTTTCAAATGTGTGTTATCACACCACACTCACCACAAGGCACCTATAATTCTCCACCATAGACCACTGAGCCCCTTTACCCCTTTGCTCTTCACATCCCTTCCTTCCCCTCTCATAGCCCTGGTTTTGCGATAAGATTTCTAGGGTTGGTCTTGGTTTAATTGTATATGTTCTTGGCAGAACAATAATTAATATGATCTTGCATGTTCTTTTGGTTGTGTATGTAAAATCTTTGATGTATTTACAGCACATCCTATTTTAAAGGCTAAATTCTCATTGGAGATACTTGATCTATACTTCGATTTAAAAGCTAGATTTTCATAAATTTCCTAATGCTTTGGTTACTGGTTTTTCCATTAAGTGAAATAAAGGTTTGAAATGGGTTCACAGTAGCCACATTTCAAGTTCCCAATGGCCACTTAGTGGTGGTTACCATATAGGGCAGGAGATATTTAGAGAATGCAAAGAAACAGGCAGTTGATTTCAGTCTTCAAGGCTTTCTAGTTAGAAAAGCATGACGTCAAAAAATAAACATCAAGAATATAAATTGAAACAGAACATAGAGAAATGCAAAAGTTTGAAGTAGACTAAGTGCTACTAGGGTAGGAAATTCCAGAAACACCCACAGCTTGATACACTCTTCCCCGCCTGGAAGTTCGAGTGGTGGCAGTGACCTGTTGAGTTTGTGAGAAGTGTGTGTGATCTCCCTGCAGGCACGGGACGCGCTGTGCTGGAGAAGTGGCAGCCGCAGCGAACAACTCACACTGCACAGTTGGAATTGCTTTCAACGCCAAGATTGGAGGTACGGGGAACAAACTTACGTGGATTTAGAAAAAATCCAAGAGCTCTGTGCCGACCGGCTTTCAGAATACTTTTTGAACTAAGGACAGACCTAGGTTGGCATAATAGTGTTCAACTATTGCTGAAAGCAAAATGACCGTGTTAACATGTTATTTAATGCACTCAAAGGCTTCCAAAGCTGTACTCCTAAAATGCCATAAAAACACACATTTTTTTCTTTAAACAGATTTGAAAGTCTTGTCCAGTCATGAACATACAGTTGGTGACATCTGTACCAAACTATACAATGGATGCTTAGATCAGAAAGAAATAATATAAACACCAGAGTATAAAAAATAATTTTTCTTCTTTGACTTAGGCTTTACAGAATGTTCCTTTTGACTGCAATGAAAATGGTCTTCAGTCACATTTCCTTTTGTAGTTTCCTAATATCATGATACTAATGCCATTAATAATTTCAGGTCATGTATGGACATGCACAAACATGTACACACTGTCAATGCAGGCATTCATAGAAGCAAACTCTTACTTTCCTCTCTAGCTGTAGCCTGCAGCCAAGGCCACACACCAATGGGGAGAAAACATTGTAAGTGATGGAGTAGATCCCTGAGGCCAACTCCAGTCTCTCTGTAGATCCTTTGGGGGAAATACTGGGTATTTATTTAGATTATTTGTTTGCCCCCCAAAATAACATATATTTATAGGGTCACATAATTTCAAATGTCTCAGCCTAATATTTATATTTTTAGGTCAAGAAGAAAATATGGCAAAATGTTAATAGTTGTTGAATGTTAGCTGTATCAAAGTTCACTGTTATTCTCTTTATTTTGTATGTTTATAAGTTTCACCATTAAAATTTGAGTATTTTTTTAAAGCACAAAGAAGTTACAGTTCCTTCAAGATTCATTTTCTAAGTCTTTCCTTAACATAGTATCTAAAGCTGCCTGATTTAGGTTTTTTATTGTTTAATTCCAATTAAATGATAACCTACAAAAACTTGAAATCCAGTGAGATAACAAGGATTCCCTATGTTATAATTTTGGGCTGTAAAGATAAAAATTTGAAGTAGTCCGGTACTGAAGGAGAGATGTTTACTTAAAAACTGGATGTTATGTTACTCTTAGTTTCCAAAACAAAGGAAAAGTCTGCTGTGTGACATAATTTATTCTTGATATCTTAGTATCTTAATTTTTGCAAACTAAGGTTAATATTTCCATCTATCTGGTGGGAATATACTTAAATGAAGATTAATGACTAAACATTGCTAAAACCCTTTGAGAATGATTTGATGTGTAACATGCACAGAGTATTCTCATTTATTATTTCACTTATAAATAACTTGGCAAAGAAGTCGTATATTAAGTTCACATCAGTCTCACAGATTAGGAGATAATATTAAATATGGAGGAAATTAGACCAGCCTAACTTGGCAGCTTTCCAAATCTTGTAACTTGCTCAGGTCAGAATGTTTTATGCCAATTATGAGCACAAGTTATCTAATGAAGAGAAATTTAGGGAAGATGGATTGCTTGAGGTTCTCTTTATCACATGCTCACTTAAACAGGAATAGAAAGGAGAGAGAATCCAAAGTTAGAAAAAGGAAACAGTGGGTAAAGGTTTTGAAGAAGTGTTGCTCTTTCACCTGCAACATAGCTTCCTTTTCCCATGAAAGTTTCAATTAAATCTGCATTATCATTTTCTGGGGAGAACAGGCTCACTTTTGTGTTGATTAAAGGTTATTCTTTTAATCAGCTGTAACTGGAATTATCCTGGGCTGCTTGGTGTTACATAGCAAAACCTTGGTAGTAAAGCTACTTCCTCTTTCTGTCTTAAAGGAGTTCGAATGCTGGATGGAGATGTCACAGACATGGTTGAAGCGAAGTCAGTTAGCTTTAACCCCCAGCATGTGCATATTTACAGTGCGAGCTGGGGCCCAGATGATGATGGCAAGACTGTGGATGGACCCGCTCCACTCACCCGGCAAGCCTTTGAGAACGGTGTTAGGATGGTAGGTATTAGAAGCACATTGGCTCATACTTTGTCATCCAGTGATGATTCTCACATGAAGCATCTCTGAAACTGGGGGTTTTCTGTCCTCCAGTATAGAGGAATGGATGGAATCTCTAGGATGATGGAAAGAGGTGCTGAATATTTGAGATTGTATCTTGGCATTTGACCTGCAAATGAGTTAAGAGATGAAATGCTTCTGTTCTCCTTTGAGAACAGAAGTACATTTAGGTTTTTTCAAAGCAAGTGTACTTATCAATATATTAATGCATTTGGAGAAATAAATTCTTAGAGACGGAATTGAAGAGAAACAGAGGTATTGACATTCTTCTGTGAGTATTAATAAGTCATCCAACAACTTCCTCTGGGTATCTCCCTCTTGTAGATCCTTCTTTAGTTTTACTTTTGTCCCAGACAATATTATTTTCATTCTGGCTCCCAAGCTCCTTAATCACCTTAACCCAGCATCATTTTCCTTAATATCACTAAAAAATTTACAAAATACTCCTTCCCTCAGAACTCATTGCAAAATCTAATGCAGTAAAATGTCTGCTTTAAATTATAACTTTTTAAAAGATCTGTCTTACTTAAATTTTAAAACACATGTATATGTAGTCACAAAAGGAAGAGAGTACCAACCAGATGCAATGCCTTTCTCTTTTGAATGGGCCATTGGATGAGTTAAAGCATAAATTTTAATTGTGTTCATTATCGAGGCTCAACCTCTCTTTCCTCATCTCTGTTTACTTCTGGTATCATAAGCAGGCATACTCTAGTCTTAAGCTCCATCATCACAAACCTCTTTCTGTGGTGATCTCTGCCTGATTCTCATGTCCTATTACTATGCAGCCATATCTCATTTAACCTTTACGTTTAAGCTAAACTGTGGCCACTTCCCAGAAGCCTTCTCACTACCTAACATAGAATTAAGGATATATTACCCCCACCCTGAACTTGCTGAAGTTTATATTCTTGCTGGTGTATGTACAGTCTTTACCATACTGTACTTTTATCAGATTCTGTTTTGTGTATATCTTTCTCACTAAATTATAACTTCCCGGAGAGTAGAGCTGTGTTCTACCCACCTTAATGGGGCTCTGCAAATGCCATAGAGTACCTTGAGCTCTAGTGAGTACTCAGTTAATGTTTATTAGCTTTAATGTAATTTATTGGGAATTACTCTATCCTCAAGTAGTTATAGTTTCATTCCAGATTTGGAGCTGTGGAATTCATGCAGTTGATTAATGTCATGTTACAGCTGGAGTATAAATAATAATGATTCTTCTACCTTGGTAGGACTTAATCAGAAGACTAAGCTAAGTTGTCTCCTGGTTATTCCAAAAGAGACTGCAGGAAAGTGTGTGCATTTGATATGTATATACTTCTAACTAAAAGATAGATCAGGTTTCATTAAGACATACTTCCTAGCTCTGTGTACTTTCAACTACATCAGAACCCTTTTAAACAGTAGGATAATTTTTTAAATTATTGTCTAGAATTCCTTTCAAGGTGACTAAAAAACAAATTAAAATACTCTTAAGTAATCTGGTAATTACATTACCAAAACCCTGGATTGCAGGTTTCTATTATCCCTGAATGGTTTTTCAAGTTAAGTAAATCAAGATTAGTTCACATTTAATTTTCAACTTGTATGTGTATGGCTCTTAGTTGAATAAAGAGCAATCTGGAATTTCTCATTCATATAAACATATTAATAATACACATAGGCATAGGAATATATATTCAACAAGAGAATGGCCCATGTTCAAAAGCTGTCATTAAATCAAAAAATGTGGATCAATAGTTTCAAAGTTTTTTTTTTCTTTTTGCTAATGGATACCTTCCTTAACTAGAAGTTCAAGGTATAAAACAAATATAAAATGTGCTACTTTGGTTGAAGAAATACATAGTGATTAATATTAAAAACAGGGTCATCTGAGAAAGCTATTCTAACTTAGTGGAAGATTTAATTTAGAAATAAATAATTCACAAAAATTTACACTATACTCAATAATTATAAAATAACCTTTGCTTATTACTATAACTCACACTATAAAAATGAAATTAAAAATGGACTTCCCATTCACTTATCCATTTTTTTTTTTAAAGATTTATTTATTTGTACATACAGAACTGGGGTACAGGCCAGAGGTGCAGGGGCGGTGAGAGGCTTCACCAGAGACAGAGTGGGGAGCAGAACAGGCAGATCGACGAAGTACACTGCTGAGGGGAGCAGCGGGCGGGTCAGGAGAGGTCTGCCACGCCATGTGGTCACCTCCGGGGCAGGCGGGAATCGAACTCATGCGGAAGTGGCTTCAGATTCCCAGTGCAGTGCTTTAACCCGCTGCGCCACCAGGGAGGGCCTCACTTATCCATTTTTAATAGTGTAGGCTATGTCTTCCCATACTCCCACGAGTATCCATATACACATGTTTCTTCTTGATGCTATTGTCATGGAAAAGTGGACATCTCTCCAAGGCAGTCCTTTTGGATGGAATTCACCTATTTTAATATCCCTTAATTTTTGGAGTAAGGAGTTAGTGTCATTTATTCAACCTTCCACTGAGAATCTTTTAAGATTTTAAACTCGAAAGGGGGGAATTTAGTTTTAAAACGAGCCATTTACTTTTAGAATGAAGGCAGTAACAAATAATTCTATAAAAAAGCCAACTGTTATTTGACTGCTAGTGTTGTGTTACATCCAATTATAGAAAAGCAGGGTCACCATTTAAGTGTGACACCAACCAGAGAGGGGATTTATATGTGATACACACAGAGTCTGCCTTAGCCCAGGGCTGAGTTCAGGATCTTCACTTACTGCTCCCTGACCTGATGTAGATCAAAGCTGTTGTTTCATTGCCTCATCTAAGGTCGGGCCATGCTAGTACTTACTGCAGTGATGTAGTGAGTGTTTAGTGAATCCTTAATTTCTGCACACTGTAGATTACGGAGTAAATAAGATAGCTAAGTTTTATTTGTAATACAAAAAAGGTCTGTACATATTAGCAACAAGACAGAACACATATAAGCACAGGAACAATTGGAACTCTTTGAACTATGGGCAAGTGTTATGAGTGAAATAAAACTGATGACTGGGGGTGACAGGGAGTTCTTGAACAGGTGATGTGAGAATGGAGACATGCATGATAAGAAGCCAATCTAGTGACGAAATGTGGGAAGGGATGCTGTTTTGCACTTTAGGACCAATACTAACAGAAAGAGGATATTAGGCAGTGAGTTGGAGATGGTTTTTTGTTTTTGTTTTTTGTTTTTTTTTTTAACCAGGAGAGTATTTGCATTTTATTCTGTCACAAATAACGATTGAAGGTTTTCAGGAGAGTAGTGTCCAGATGAGGCACACAATTATAACTGCCTCTCCTGTGGAGACACTGGATTATATGTGAGGCAAGGGATGGGACAGCAAGAATGGGAGAAATGACTCAGGCAAGAGTTAATAATAAGTTAGACTAAGGTGACAGCAACTAGAGATTGGTAGCAGGTGCAGTCTAGTAGCAGTGATTTTCAGGGAGGAAATAAGTAAATTTTGCTCAGGGAGTCCAGGTATTGATTACATCCATGCCTTCTGTGTGCTAATCACAAAACATAGCAAATATTGGATTTCAAAATGCTTGCTATTTATTTACTATAAGAAACATTTGGTTCAGTAGAATGCAACACTGTTTTCAAAGACTTTAACGAAATCAGAATTGATTCCATTTAAAGCCCTTTAGAATTAATGTGCAAAAATTGCACTAGAGAATCTATGTTGAACAAACCATGTCACAGTTGACAACTTGCTCTTTCTCCCAGTGTTGCATTTTATTTGATGCCAATGAGCCATAAAATTAAATGAAAGAACTAGAAGTCTATCATTTGGGCTGCATATAGTTAACAGTATAGTAGTAATAGCAGTAATGCAACACCATTAATATAATCCAGTCACCCTTCTCAGCCATAAAATAGATAATATTTCATCTTAACAATAATCTCATGAGATAGATACTCTTCTCCTCAATTTCACATAAAATTGATAATTCGGTATGGATACAGATGTCAGAGTATAAGCCTCAAAGTAATCTTAATAAATTATTTTATGTGCTGTCAATCCTATTTTACTTGGCTCATTTCACCAGCTATCTTTAACTGTGAAGACTTACTCTAATTTTACTCCTGGTATGATGAGGAATTAATTGTTTGCTTTCTACCTGAGGCCACCTCTTCTACATTTTCACTGAACCCCATACCTTTCACCTCATCAAAGACATGGCTTCATCAATTCTCTTTTCCTTCAACATCAAAACTCCTCTCAGCTATATGATTGCCATCCATATACACGCATACTTTTTCACTCTCATATCAAAAGGAGGAAAATCCTCCTTTGTCCCCTATCCCCTTATCTCTTTCCAATTAGTGCCTCATTTCTCCTTGGAATAAACTCCCTTGAAAAATTGCCCATACTTGCCTTCGACAGCTCCGCCTTTCCATGATCTCTTAAAGACCCTAAGTCATTCCTTTACCCCATCAGTCCACGAGGGTTCTTGTTAAGATCACAGTGAAGCCCAGTGCTTTCCTCTGAAATGCCTCCTACCTTGTAAAGGTTTGCCTGATTCATCTCATTCACAGTGTAATACATACAACCAACCTTTCCAAGCTCCTTCTTAACAAATGACTCATCCTCCTTCTAATTACTACATTTACTGTCTTTTTATTATCTCCCCCATAAAGTCCCAGAATTTGACTGTCTTATTTGCCATGGTATCCCAATTACCAAAAACAGGGTCTGGTGCCTTTACTACTTTCTAAAGTCTATGGAATCTGCCCTCTCAATTTCACACTTTGAGCCAACTTCTCTCACATAAACTATATCATACTTCCAAAGCTTTCAGCGTCCCAACTTGAACTTCAACTCTCAATTCAGCATGAACACTGAAGCCAAAGCAGTATTTCTTCAAAATCAACTGTGTCATTTTTCTGCTCTTTAAAAATCATCACTGCTTCCTATCACCAACAAAGGACATTGTAAATTTCTTAGGAGGGCATCTCTTGCAATTTTGCCAGGGGTCTCAGAATGGATATTTTGTATGTCATCTTAGAAAGATGAAGTTAAAAAATTCCTCCCATTCAAACTGACACTATCCCATGTACCATGGTAATTCTTTGGTCTGGCTCATTGGTATGACTGGCAAAGAGTTCCCTTAGGGGAATCTCTTGGCTGTATCTGTCCAGTCATTTCTAAATAGAAAGATGATTTTATAAGTTGAGTGAGTCAGTTTATAGCATTGTGTATATAAGGATCCAGCATTTGATATCTGAATAAGAAGCTAATTGCCTGAAGTTTTCAATGATAGACTATTTTTTTCATTCTTTTGTTCCTGATTGCATTCAGGAGACACTCACTGAATGGTTATAATACCCCAGATGCTTTGCTAGTTGGCATGAATAGCACCCAGCCCTTGTCTTTGGGAACCTTCCCATGTAATGTTGAATAAATGTTTTAAAGTGTAACCAAACTCCCAAAGTCACTTCAGCAAATGGAATCTACTAAGCAATAAGAAAAAGACTGAATGGCAGACAGTAACAAAACTTACTGTTTTCTTGCAGTCTAATTGCTGTACAATCATCTTTCTTGCCCCATTTGGTCTATTAAACTTTAATAATCCTTGGTACATTGATATTCATCAGCAGTATCTACTGACTTGACAGCCTTTCACAATTTCCTGACAAGTGTGTTTAATAATATCCTTTAGAAACCGAGCAATAAACTTGGAGTTGAATCTTTTTCTATAATCAGAAAACCCTGTATTAAGGTTACTGGTCGTTCCCTTATAATTTTATGCAGCAGTAGTAGTTCTAAAGTAGCTCCATATACCAAGAAGTGGTTGGGAATTTATCGTAACCTTTTATCTAGAAAAATTATGTGAGCTCATTGTAAATATCTTAGGAGTACAGCTTATAGTTTGCCTTGGGATCTTATCTACAGGTATGTTTTCAATTCCAGATTAGTTTTTCTTTTTTTGAGTGTTTATAAACTTGGTGATTATTAAGGCGCTGTAATGAATTTATAACAGAATCATGTTCATATCCAGGGTGAGGAACAAGAGTAGATGAAATGAGAATCACTGGTCCCCTGACCTCCCTATTGGAACTGTGACTGTTATCCTATCCTCACTCGACTGTTCAGGGATCCAGATGGAAACCAGGGCATTTGATGGGCAAATAGTGACATATGCCTGCTATGGAGGCTCTTACTAAGTCTCTGATCAGTATATCCCCTCCCCATCATTAATTTTCTTTTCATGTTACCAGATTTTACAACTGATTGGATATTTGGAATATTTGCTGAAAGCACAAGGTCGCTCTACAGTCACACATTGGCTCTTCCATATACACACATGCACAAAGACACTCATTTCTGCATCCTTAAATCAAAGGCATATGCTTATCAGGAAAGGAGCAAAGAGTATAATGAGCTTGTATAATAAAAGCGGTAGCAATAATCATAATAAAATTAACCAATTCCACTTGGGAGGGGTATGTTTTACCTGATAGTCACCCAGCTGTAGCAGGATTGGTACAGTTTTCATTTTAATAAATGACAGATTTCTATTAATTAGTTGGCAAGTGCTGTAAAACTTTGGAATGATACATGGGTAGGCAAAGATAGACAAGGGAGCGATTTAATGAAAATTGATTTTAACTGAGGGCTTTAAAAATTCTTTAGAATTTAACTATATCCTGGTAGAACAGTCTCTTTAGAATTTGAACAAAGCTAAGTAAGTATTGAATCCAGTATAACATCTATTTTGGCATCAAATAAATCTATGTATTTCATAAATACTTATATGGTTTCATAGTTACCTAATATCCAAGTATCAGATTCAGATTACTATCTTATTAAAATAGTGATGCAATTTTATGGTAAGGGCCACAAATATATTCTAGTCTTTTATGGCAGATAGCAAATATTTATTGTCACCTTGCTTTCAACTTTTTTTTTTTTTTTAAGATTTATTTATTTGTGCATACAGAACTGGGATACAGGCCAGAGGCTCAGGGGCGGTGAGAGGCTTCACCAGAGACATAGTGGGGAACAGAACAGGCAGATCGACGAAGTACACTGCTGAGGGGAGCAGCGGGCGGGTCAGGAGAGGTCTACCACACCATGTGGTCACCTCCGGGTGACCCGCTATGCCACCAGGGAGGGCCCCTGTTTTCAACTTTAATTCAGAGGTGCAGTATTAGTCTATGAATAGTTTGTATTAACTTTTGCAGATCCATTCTAAATCTCTCTGTTCTGTTCTGGCTTTGTCAGATATCAACAGAAGTTCTCTTTTCAATTGTTCAGTTTTCAGTGACTACAGGGCACATGCAGGTTAGTGAACTCCTTATCACTGGAATGGTTACAGCACAGTCTGGATCTATTCTCAGGAAGATATAAAATCATACAGGAATTGGATGAGGTCAAGTTAAGGTCTATACCAATCCAGAACTGTGATTCCAAACATAGATTTGAGAAAGTCATTGGGGAGAACAAACAGATTAGTTACCTTCAACAAAGCATGATAGGTGGTAAAGAAAGAGCACTGTGTAATAAGCAAGGATAAAATGAACTAGGTTATAATATTCAAATAATTTTAAAAGTATATGTGGTTTTTATTATACATATTTTTTCACTTATAACCTCTTCATTAAGAAGAAACCAATCAAATTTCCTTTTCTGGATTGTATGCATGATCATGTTTATTAATTTGGATAACCATGGGGATGATACTTCTAGGACCTCACCCAATTTTCAGAATCTTGGCAAAACAGGTAACCTGGCCATTAGAAAGCAGAGTGGTTCAGACTCAGATTTGTCTGCTTGTGAAGCGTGTGCTTTTTACCACTGTGTTCTGTGAGACATCAGCTCCTGTCAAGAGAGAAATTGAGGCTGTTCATGCACACTTATCTTTCAGGCAATGGTAGCTGTAGTTATGGTCATGAACATAAACACAGCCACAGCAATATGGCTCTCTCTCTTCTCTGAACTCCTGGAAAACTTACCATCCAGGCAATTAGTTTGGCATATTCTAAATACCACGGATACAGTCTCTTTCTCTTCATCAGTGGATGCAGCTTGAGGAGACAAATGGTCTTAAAGCCATAGAGACCTGGGTTAAAATTTCAGTTTGGTTTCTCACTAGCCCTTTGACCTGAGAAACTTACTAAATTATTGGAGCTTCCATTTCCCTCAGAAAAGACAACTATAATACTTTATGGAGCTGTCGTGAAGATTGATTGGGACCTTACCTATAAAGGGCTCAGAATAGTTGCTGGTCTACTTAGAGAAGGAGCTGTGCTTGATGCATCTTTAAAAAAACCTTTCAAATAAGCTTCATATTAGTTATAATTTTTTCAAAGTTTGCTTTGCTTCAGGTTAGGATTGTGTTTATGAGAAGAAAATATAAAAGCTGATTTTCTCTACTTTAGACATGTCAGCAGAGACTCCACAAGAGCTCAAGGCTATGGCCTCATGGAGTAGAGGCCTGTACATGCAGGTCCCACTATGGGCTTTTTTTTTTTTTTTTTAAGATTATTTTATTTGTGCATACAGAACTGGGGTACAGGCCAGAGGCTCAGGGGCGGTGAGAGGCTTCACCAGAGACAGAGCAGGGAACAGAACAGGCAGATCGACGAAGTACACTGCTGAGGGGAGCAGCGGGTGGGTCAGGAGAGGTCTGTCACGCCATGTGGTCACCTCTGGGGCAGGCGGGAATCGAACTCATACGGAAGCGGCTTTAGATTCTCAGTGCTGTGCTTTAACCTGCTGCGCCACCAGGGAGGGCCCCACTATGGGCTTTTAGTAGGAGCATCCTGCTGGCCCTGTCAGAACTGAGCTGGTAGTTTGAACCACTCCAAGCCACATCATTACCCTTGAACTAGCAGTATCAGTTTTTCATGATTGCTAGAATATCCTTCCATCCTCCTCTCTAAATGCCTTTCCAAACATTTACAATAAATTCTTTTCATACCCATGTTAATAATAAATGTTTTTATTCCTATGAAAGGAATTTTTCAGATTCTTCTCCTCCAATATAAATTTAAAGATGATGGTATCTTTCTGGGCAGCTTCAAAATTGGTCATAAATGTTAATATTGGAAATGGCCTTCTCAGTTTTATAGATTCAACTGTCCTGAAAATCTGAGCACAATTTTGTCTTTTATGTGGGTTGCTCCAAGAAGTAGAAACTTTTGGCAGGTTTGAGAATGACTTTTGTTTTCCCCTCCCCAAATGGGAATATTGCAATGGTGGATGCTGTTAATTATTGCTTATGATTATTTCAGAGAGTATATGAGGTCCACATGGATATTTTTTAGCTACTTGGAATGAAGAGTGGGAAATGTACTCTGCATGCTTCTCCTCCTTAACCAGCATTGGCATTCCCCATGCCTTGGGAAAGCACTTCAACAGAACTTATTGTGTGGACTGTGAGAGTGAGCAGAAGTAAATGTCAAATGGAAGGAGACTCCAGCGATCATGAAAAATAGATACTGTTAATTCAGGGGTACTGATGTGACTTGGACTGGTTCAGACTACCAGCGGAGGCTTCTGTGAGTCAGATGAGGAAGAAGACAAGGTCTGACACAAAATAAGGGAATGGCCAAGATGAATGGGCCATAAATACAAACAGTAAAAGCAGTTATTTGGGGATTTTGATTGGCAAGTAGCATAAGGCAGGAAAGGTGTCATTTGCTGGGTTTCCCCCCACAATCCACTGTTATTAACAGTGCCTCCATAAGCCACCTTGTTAAACATTTTTGGAATGACCAGTGCCAGTACTAGTCAGTGGGGAGGTGAGACTGGGTCTTTCTGGTCCAAGCCCTACTGCTAATTAACTCTGCTAACTTCATTTCCTTATGTTAAAAAAAATAATAATAATAATTTCATTGTGTGGACCTGTTATGTGTCTAGGGCCAAATAATACCCATAGCACATTATTCAGTTCCAACTTTTTCTTATGTAAATTTCCTAAATGTGCAGAATATCTTAGGGTAAGACAGGAAAAAAAAAATCTTTGTTTGAAAGCATATTTATGTCCATTAATACAAACACATCTGGTTTATATTACTTCCTAGATATTCTGCTACCCTTTCTCCATGAAAGGCTGATTTTCCTCTGGAAGTTACATTTGAAGTATAAACAAAGGGAAAGAAGTCCACCCCATTGTGTTACTGCTGTCAGGACCCAAGGGTCACTCACGCCTCATGCCCGTGGGTGACAGAGTTTAAGAAACTGTCAAGTGCCGCCCTCAGTGGCAGCTTTGGGCAGCAAGGGCAGTTCTGAGGACGCCATGCACGCTGCACAGCTGTCCGTTGGTGCTCTACTGAACTGATCTTCTGCAGTGGAAAGCAGCTCAGTTCAGTTTTTGTCCCTTATGTTCATGCAATAAGCATAAAAGTAGCTCCTCATTGGCAACCTGGGGGTCTGGGGCATCCCACCTTCACAGCTCTGATAAATGGTTCCTTACACTAGTCTTTGGTCACCTGAAGCCTAACTATGTCCTTTTAGAAAGGGTAGCTGAAGTGACCTTCAGGTTCCCTGAGTTTAGTGTGTCAGGCTGCTCATTGCTGTATAGGAATGCAGATGATCTCACAAGAAGACCCTCCATGGACAGTGTAAGCAACAATAAAAATTTGTTACTTTACCAGAAGTGTTTGCAACTATCATCTGCAGCAAGTGATCCCAAAATCATTATTGGGCTCTCCAGTCTTTTTAAAGTCAACTTGGTTACATTTGGTAATGCTCAGGAAGCATATAAAATGGATTTTCACTTGTGTATGCTAAAGTTAATATGATCACTAATAACTGCATCTAATATTTTCAGTGTATTAAAAAATCAGCAGAACATGAAAAATTGCTTAATATATTTGGCATAGCTGCCTATGGTGTATACAGTAAATTAGAATCCAGAAAGCCTGATGTGGAGTAGCTAAGATGGATGAGGGCTGAGTTGGGGAGAAAGAGGAGAGGGAAGTCCTATTACATGTGGAAAGGCAGGAAGACAAAAATGGGGGAGCAATAGATAACTATTCACAAAAGACTTCTTTTCACTACATTTTTTTCCCCAGGAGAAATAGAAAATGACTGCATTTGTATTTTCAATCTTTTTCCATCAGCCAGCCTTTGACAGGCTCAGTAGCATAGCAGGAGGATGTTGAAGACACTTCATGCAGTGTCTTGGTAAGTCAGACTGCAGATGTCTAGACAATTGTTCCTTGTATCTGATGTCATGCCCCCTGGCAGTTCTGGCAAAAGATGCCTTCCCCTGGAAAGAGTGAGAACAGTGGGGAGGGGCAGGCACTGGGGTGAGGGAAGGCTGCATCTCCACAGGTGTTGGGGAGGTCACTTGTTGAAATCATCTTTGGGAAGCTGTTACTTTCCATTGTATTTCCAGTTCTGGAATTCCTGTTTGGAAACCATTGGAATGACAGAGCTGTTGGCAACCTTCAACTTGCCATACAACCATAATTAATGACAGTTTGGTTTTGAAACACTGAAGTAGTTCTTCTTTGCCTTAGTAATTCTGTGAGCACAGTAATTAAGTATTCTGAGGAGAAGTGGAATCAAGTAAAACTTATATACTCTTTACATCCGGTATTCTGGCTTCTAGAATACATCATTAAAAATACCTTGTCTGCATTGTATTTTCTGGATGTGGGTACTGCAGTGGCCTCACAAATTTCACACCTTGGCATAGGATTGTCCCAGATAGAAACGGGAATTAATCTCTATATTCCTAACCCTCAGAATGTAAGTTCCCTTCTATTACTCCTTTAAAAAATATCTCATACCTATCTCATTGGATTTCTTTGGGGTTTGGTGGCAAACGATGGCCCACTTTATTCTCTAGTTCCAATTCGATCTCTTGTAGTTAATTTCTTTCCTCCATCCTCATCTTGCACAAATGAACTGAGTAGAAAAAACAAGTCTCTGGCTTAAAAAAAAATAGTGCTCCCTCAAAGATGAGGATGTCTTAACACATCTGTCTTATGACTACAGCCCCTTAGCGTTATCTCTCAAAAATCTTTGTGCCACCAAGTTATACCAGTGTAGTTTCCACGACTTTGGCATAGTATGACCCATCTGCTGCTGTTTTGTTTTCAATTGTGGGTTTCTTTCTTTTTGCATTACTGCTCAGGTCACCTAACAAGGCTTTCCTCTTCGTGTGAAACATGAAGAGGATACTGATGATAATGCTTCACAGAGTTAATTGTTTTTGCTTTAGAAAGCAATGTATGTGTATGTGTATTTTAGAAATCGAGACCAGCCATTTTATGTAAGCACTGCAAATACCTTTCAAAATTTTGTTGCTCTTTTTATTTTGCCTTAATATTGGGTTTCCAAACCCAGGTCTGTTTTTCCTCATAAACCCTGTTCTGTTATGGAACAAGCTTGACTTTGGAAATGCTAGTTAGAATGTCCTTGAGCTTTAAGATGAGCAATTTTCTCTTCATATCTCAGCTACCAAGTTTTCATAGGTGTCCTTGCCTTTCTCCAGCCTCTTCTATACTGAAGCCCCTTTGTTCACAAACCACATTTATTTCCATAGAGGGCTATGCTCCATTCTCACTGAGTATCAGAAATAGGAACAGAGAAGAGCCTCAAGGCTTGGTAAACTGGGTATTCAGGCTGAACTTGGAAGGCATAATGGGTGAATGAAATTGCCTCATCCAAAAGTTGTTGAATGTATGTCTCCATTTGGTTAGTGTCTAAGGTATTTGTTGGAGGGTTCCTTTCCTATCTCCACCTCATTCTGTTTCCTATTCTGTAACACTGCATATCTAATTTGCCAGTATTGTTCTAAGTTAACTAATATATGTGAAACCACCTAGCACACTGTCCAGTCACATGTTGCCAGATGTTTTTATCTTCTTCCTTTTGTATTGTAAGAAGCCTTCAGGAACTTATTCATTACCCTTTGAAAATGTTCCCTAAGCAATACTTGAGGTTACAGTAATAATTAAAATAGCATATCTAACTACATAGGCTGAAAATTTATCACACCATTTTAATGAGAGAAATTTGGTTTCATCAAACCCTACAGTTCTCAAAATTTGGCTTGGGATGTAAATTTAATTGTAATCCAGAATAATGTAACCTTTCCTGACCTTCTGAACCATAAAAAGTCTAGTTCCAGCCCTCCCTGGTGGCGCAGCGGGTTAAAGCACAGCACTAAGAAGCTAAAGCCACTTCTGCATGAGTTCGATCCCCGCCTGCCCCGGAGGTGACCACATGGCGTGGCAGACCTCTCCTGACCCGCCTGCTGCTCCCCTCAGCAGTGTACTTCGTCGATCTGCCTGTTCTGCTCCCCGCTCTGTCTCTGGTGAATTCTGTCACCCTCCGCATCTCTGGCCTGTAACCCAGTTCTGTACAAATAAATAAATAAATCTTTAAAAAAAAAAAAAAGTCTAGTTCCTTTCTAGTCTTACTAGTAATGCTTACAGGGAATTATAAGTTGATTGCAGTGTGTCTGTGAGGAGAAACACATGCACAATTAGAATCAAATAAAAGTGAATATTTGAACTTGGTCAAATGCATCCTATGTGGATTTTACAATATATTTGCCATGATTTTACTAATTTTTAATTTAGTACCTAATTAAATTGGAAGATTTTCTTGTTTGTTTTCTCATGCAAAGCCATATTTAAATAACTAATTGCAATCGTTTTGCTTTACCAAACTAGAAAATATTGTTTCCAACACTTTGGAAAAATATATCTCAGGATTCTTTTCTATTTACAATATTCTGCCCCACCTTCCTTAAATTCTCCTTAAATCCCACTTTAAGGTTTGATTCTTAAACAACAGAATTTTAGAGCACTGGCAGATTTATTTTCTACCACATGTTTTAATTTTCTGAATCTTGCACACTAATCAAAATCGCCTGTGCATCTGTAATAAATAAATTTTTGAATTGCTAATTGTTTCAGATTAACCCCAAAGATCTTCAGCAGCTGTCTCTGTAGCATTTTCAGTCCTCAAATATAGCCTGTCTGTTTCTGGGACTTTTAGTGTAAACCATACCTCCCTGCCTAGTATGCGAAATTGCCTCATAGATACAGTGGTTACTGGCTAGATAGTCTGTGACCCCCGTGGAGACAGGTCACTCTTTTTTCCTACCCTCACCTTGCCTTAGTCAAATCCAGCTGCTGTAACAGAATTCCACAGACTGGGTGGCTTAAACAATAGAAATGCATTTCGCACCATTCTGGAGGCTGAAATCTGCATGTGGCTGAGATGTCAGGAGAATTGGGTTTGGGTGATGCCTCTCTCCTTAGCTTGCACATACATCCGTTTGTCTTGCTGTTTTTTCACTTGGTCTTTCCTCTGTGCCTACACTCCCAGGGGCTCTTTGTCTTCTTCTTCTTCTTCTTTTTTTTTTTTTAAGATTTATTTATTTGTGCATACAGAACTGGGGTACAGGCCAGAGGCTCAGGGGCAGTGAGAGGCTTCACCAGAGACAGAGTGGGGAGCAGAACAGGCAGATCAACGAAGTACACTGCTGAGGGGAGCAGCAGGCGGGTCAGGAGAGGTCTGCCACGCCATATGGTCACCTCCGGGGCAGCGGGGATCGAACTCATGCGGAAGTAGCTTTAGCTTCTTAGTGCTGTGCTTTAACCCGCTGCGCCACCAGGGAGGGCCGTCTTTGTCTTCTTGCGAAGAATTTAGTCCTGTTAGGTTTTAGCCCTATTCTTAGAGCTTCATTTAACTTTAATCACATCCTTGCAGACCCACAACTTCAAATATGGTCACATTGAGAATCAGAGAGTCACCCTGAATTTGGAGTGGGGAACACAAACTTGGTTCTTAACACAAAGTATTTCCCATCTGATACTCCAGATCTTCTCTCGCTTTTCGTTCATGAGCTCTTCATTCAGAGATACTAATTCCTATGACCTAGGCTCCCTAGCTACTAATCCCTTACAGTAGATCCATATTCCCTATGAGGTCTCTGTCTAGGGGTCCCCAGTTCTTCTAGCTTCTGGTGAGGTTGAACCAATGGAATTTGTGTAAGAAGGAGGGGAGTGGGAGGAGACTGGAGTCTGAGCACATTCCCAGACTTCCTCCCTGCAAGGGTTGGTATGTGTCCTGATCAGTTCTCATCTCCAACCTCAGTGACTCTCCTCCCGCCCAAGTCTCTGCAGCTCTGAGTCGGTGGGGAAGGAAGTTATTAAACCCATACTGTCCTTTGAGGTTTTCCTTCACCATGCCCAGTTGTAAAATAATTCCCTTAGATATATTTGATACAGTGACATCATTCTTGTCTGGAAGGGACATTGCCAAGACAGTTCCGTCCCACAGTCCTCTCAATTAACTGTCTTGCAACTCAGAGAACCTCCATAGGAGACCTGTAGTAGTGTTATTGTTCCTCCAGAGTGGATGCTGTCAGAGTACACGTACAGGTGCCCACCTCTGAGGAAGCCTCTCTCAGTTGGACTTCCAGGGAGACCTTAGAATCAAAATAAATGTCCTTCCTCTGACACAGGACCAGGAATGCCTCCTTTCTTTCTCAGTTCGAATTCTACCACTAAGTCTGGAAAGAACTTAGAGACTGATGTGGTGTTAGAGCTCAATGCCAGGCTTCATTGATGACATTGAAGACTTGGCTAAAAACTGTACAGCAACAACTAGTTCTCTTTATGCCACTTTTAAGGGTTAAAGGCTCAGGCTTTGGCTCCAGCTGGATTTCAAGCTCTGCCTCTGGCACTTCTGTGCCCTGGTTTGTTCACTTGTAAAATTATCATGATATAAACTTGGATCATGCAGAATAATATTTGGGCAGTGATTGGCACATGGTACATTTCTATAAACGTTAGCTTCTGTTGTCTTTAGTGTACAACCAACCTTCTGGGTATAAAACCCCTCTTGGTCACTAAGTAAAATTATTACCTCTTAAGAATTGGCCCTCTGTTTTCCCTCAGATATTTGTTTCTATTGATAAGTATAATACACAGTCATGGAAGGGTGGTATAAGAAAACAAAAATCTTCACTCATCTTATCTGTGACTTTGTTATGTCTCAGTAGCTTTGTGCTTATATTATGTACATCACTTCCTTTACATACACACATACACACACAAAAAACACTTTTTTTCCCTAAACTGAGACCATGCTCTTACCATTTCTCTTACACTTATAACTACATTTGGATATGGAAGTGCCTTCCAAACATTTTGTCATAAAATACTGTTTCAAAGTCAAATTTGTTTTTGAAGATCTTCTCATTGACTTTTTTTTTAAAGATTTATTTACTTATGCATACAGAACTGGGGTGCAGATCAGAGGTGTGGCATGGGGATGAGAGAATTCACCAGAGACAGAGCAAGGAGTAGAACAGGAAGATGTACTGAAATACACTGCTGGGGGGAGCAGTGAGCGGGTCAGGAGACGTCTGCTATGCCATGTGGGTCAGCTCCCTGGCTAGGGATCAAACTCATGCTGCAGAGGCTGCTGTAGATTCATAATGCGGTGGTTTAACCTGTTGCACCACCAGGGAGGGCCCGTCATTGACTTTTATACATAGACACATAGTCATAATTTTACAAAGATATGTGATTGTGCTACATGTGATTTTTTATTATTTTGTGGTTGTTAATCTGTTATGTGTTGAAGTTCTATTTAAACCAGGTAGGTTTTTATATTAGCTCATATGTTTATTTGTCAAGTGAGGCTCCCATGAGATCAAATATTTTGCCTGCAACACAGTCCCTCAGTGTGTGTTAGAGAGGACACCCACTGACATCTTCTTCCGTCTTCTCTGGCTGTCATTTTGTCTTCAAACTGTCTGTCACCAGAGCTTCTCAATCTGACCATCAAGAACATAATGAATAGTAATTCCCTCTAAAAACTGGCAAAGCATTGAATAAAATTCTACATTTATGATGACATGGTAATTTTTTGCATCTTCTATGTTTCATGGATGTTTTGATGGAAACAGGGATGGTAAACCAGGCCCAGCTGTCTAGTGGTGTAAGCATCCAGAAGTTTGTCCTGTCTCATTTCCTGAATTTTTCCCATTTGTGTGTGTATAATTATATTGAATTTTTCCACACTGAAGGATAAAAAAACTCTATGCTCAGGTCTGACAAATCATGTCATAAATACTCTTCATTGAGGATTTGAGGTCAGAGAAAGTTTATCACAGATATTCCAGATTCTTTTTCAGGCCTCTTGCCTTGGCTCTTTTTCTAGCAATTCTAAGACAGTGTCCCAAATACTTTACCCACCACCTGAGACCAGAAAGTAAGGAACTGGGAGAAAGAAAGAGGCTCAGTCATCAATAGCTATGTATCTTTGGTTCTGACTTTATTTTTAAGTGATAGATTTGGACTTGTCTTGTAATCTACCTTGTGATTTTAAAATAATAAAATTCCTCAGTTATATATATTCCCAGGACTACTCTTCACTTTGGCTTCTATCTGTCTTCTACTGAAGAGCGCATCTTACCAAATAGACATTATGTTTGAATACATCTATGATTTATTCTACTTCGTTATTTCATGACCTTCGGAAAATCTGCATTTTTGTCAAGATTTGCCACTCAGAGTTGACTTCATCTCCTAACCTTGTATGAAACAGGTAATAGACCTGATTGCAAAAGTTCTCTAAAGTAAAATATGTTTAGAAGTTCCTTTGTCTGGAAGGGACATGGCCAAGACAATTCTGTCCCACAGTCCTCTCAACTAACTGTTCTTGCAACTCAGAGAACCTCCATAGGAGACCAGTAGTAGTGTCATTGTTCCTCCAGAGTGGATGCTGTCAGAGCACACCTACAGGTGCCCACCTCTGAGGAAGCCTCTCTCTCTCAGTTGGACTTCCAGGGAGATCTTGGGTCAAAATATATGTCCTTCCTTTGACACAGGACCAGGAATGCCTCCTTTCTTTCTCAGTTCGAATTCTACCACTAAGTCTGGAAAGAACTTAGAGATTGATGTGGTGTTAGAGCTCAATGCCAGGCTTCATTGATGACATCGAAGACTTGGCTAAAAAAAGATCACTTATTAAATACTCAGCAGTTCTTCAGTAGGGGAAGGACCAATTATGTGTAACCCAGTTTTCCAAACACACTTGATCTTGAAATCCTTGTATTTTTGTTAGATCCCATTAACAACCCCATAATATGTGTCAGTGCCCTGCAGAGGGAGGCGCAAATCTAGAAGAAAGATAAGTACATAATCTTCTTTACACTTCATCTTCCTCATACCTCAAATGAGAATGCTAAGAGCACCACTTCATGTGGATAAAGATTTAATACCGTATCATATGGTGACTGACAACTAATAATCCAAGTGCACTCTGATTCAAATTTTGGTCCTAGAATTTACTATGGATCTTACAAACATTACTTAACTAATCTCTCATTCTTCAATACAATGAGGACAGAAATTGTACCAGTTGCACAGTGTTAAAAATATCAATACAGAGCCCACTGTTCCCCTCAGCAGGGTTTTTCAGTATATCTGCCTGTTTGTTCCCCACTCTGTCTCATGAATCTTCTCACCCTCCACACTTCTGGCCTGTACCCCAGTTCTTAAATGCACATATAAATCTTATTTAAAAAAAAATCAATACATTGTTTATATCTTATAAAACATTTAGAATTGCTCAGTCCATGGTAGGTACCTAATAAAAGTTAGTCATTAGTATCCTCTTTAGTGATGTGTTTGTTACTTTATTCTGAAAAAGGGATTATTTTAGTGGATTTTTGTTGTTGTGGTTGTTAAGTTTTTAATGGTAACTCCTCTTATCTCAAAAAAACAGCTTCAATTCAGCATCACATCCTTCCGGTAAATATTTGGTGCTATTCTGTCGGTTTTGATTGTCACTTCATCTAGCTTCATAATCTTGTCTTCCCTCATTTAACTACTTATGTTTATGAACAGGGGCGGAGAGGCCTCGGCTCTGTTTTCGTCTGGGCATCAGGCAATGGTGGAAGGAGCAAAGACCACTGCTCCTGTGATGGCTACACCAACAGCATCTATACCATCTCCATCAGCAGCACAGCTGAAAGTGGAAAGAAGCCTTGGTACCTGGAAGAATGTTCTTCCACTCTGGCCACGACCTACAGCAGTGGAGAGTCCTACGATAAGAAAATAGTACGTAATCCTTACCTGCCTGTCATGATTGATTTATCTGTCTTTCACTCTGAAATACAAAAGAAAAACTATGAATATCTAAATTATATGCACAAGGAATATATGGAAATAAAAATCAGATTAGCTGATTTCTCAACCCACACATGTTATACATTTATATGTCACCACTTGGTTACCAATTCACTGAAAAAGCTTGTCCTGGTCATTCTCGCCCAGCATTTAATGTGGTCCAGGACATGATTAAGGGTCAGTTTTATTGATGACAATGGATGCTTCATGTTCAACTTGTGAATTATAGCAGAAAAGACACTAGAATTTATGTCGGACTCATAATAGTACCCAACCACTCTGTCCCCATATTATCTTCATTGGTTTGGTTTCCTGGTACAGTTATTGCAGTATGGAAAGCAAAATTTTAAGGAGACAGAATTCCACTTAGACTATACTTAACACAAGCTAATTCTACACAAAAGTTGCCTTTCTAAGGCGGCAGTACAACTTGCCTGAAAGAGAAACTCAGAAGCCCCAGGTGATAAGTTTCCCAGCATGCCCTGCTTGCTCTGCAGACAGCATTATAGTTTAAAAGTTCAGGTTGTAGGAACAACCTGCTTGGACTTTTTTTTTGCTATTGAACTGCCTGGGTAACTTTGGATAATAGCCTTACCTGAAAATCAGGACTTTTCAGTATTACTTCAGTGAGGAAGTAAATAAAAGATACTTTGCATAGTGTCAGACTCATTGATGATACTCAAGAAAGATCTGACTTTTGGGGTGTCCAGATCTTTACTGCGAATCCTAGTTTCAAACTCCGTTGCACTTCGATGATTTCTTGATTGTGTTTTTATAGGATTTGTCTTTCTAAAGTGGAACTAGGTTGCTACTAGGTTGATACCTTTTTAGCTTATAGCCAAGACCTGTTTTTTAGATCTTATAGATTCGCACAGGTTTGGGTCACTTTGCTAATACCCTCACAAACTTCCCCCCACCCCCCCAAAGCAAAAGTCTAGTTAGTAATAGGATCCTAACACCTTCATGGAATTTTTCATCCATGTCCATTGGGTTCCTCTTGATTCCTGTTTATAGTAAGATTTTGTTAGACTTTTTGCCTACTTTTTTTTTTAAAGATTTATTTATTTGTACATACAGAACTGGGGTATAGGCCAGAGGTTCAGAGGCAGTGAGAGGCTTCACCAGAGACAGAGTGGGGAGCAGAACAGGCAGATCTACAAAGTACACTGCTGAGGGGAGCAGCGGGCGGGTCAGCAGAGGTCTGCCACGCCATGTGGTCACCTCTGGGGCAGGCAGGAATTGAACTCATGCGGAAGTGGTTTTAGCTTCTCAGTGCAGTGTTTTAACCCACTGCGCCACCAGGGAGGGCCGTTTTTGCCTACTTTTTAACTACCTTTTCCAGTTACATTTTTCAGATTTAAATAAAAACAGCCTACTCATAATTACATCCCGTCCATCCCCATCTTTCTCTAACTCTTCTATAATAACTGGGTTAAATGACATATACAGGAGCCCGCCTTTAAGCACCTCTGGCACTCATGAATAAGCATAGCTCCATGGTACATTGTAAAACATGAAAGGAAAAATTACAGAGATGAGCAGGTCTTGATGTTTCATGGCTTTCTTAATGGGAAAGTGATGTTCCATGATATTTTAATTTCATTATGGAAATGCTATCATCTAAGAATATACCTTTTACTTTGAAATATAAAGACCTTATCTCTTAGAAGGCATGTTCAGGGTCCTCTTTTCAGTCAGTCTGAATGGTGAAAACCTTGATGAAAAGTCCCTCAAATGAGAAAAGTTCTCTTCTTGTGACTTTTGTGTCTGAAGGCGTCTTAAGGCAAACTTGTCATTGTCTGAGAGTAAATGTGCCCATTGGCCCAATGATCTGCTATGAGTGACTGCAGAGAGAGGTTTTGTTTTGGTCCACAAATTCCTCCCTTACAAGAAAATCCTTAAAATCAATGGGAAATATATTAAAGAAGGAAGGGTTGCCGGGTCCCTGAATGGGAGAACACAATGTGGACAGACAGACTCAAGACAGCTGCCATGAGATTTACTCCCTGGACTTGACATTCCCAGGACCTCCATTGCTATTTTCTGCAGTTGTGTGACATCTGCTAGGAGCCATAGGACAGGGTGGTCTTTTACAATTCTCCCTGGGATGACAGATTGATCCTTTCTATGATTAGGGAAGGGGCATGAGAGGAAAGACAGCTACTCTGACTTCATAGCCTGATTCAGGTCCTCTGTTTTGCCCTGATTGCTATTTCTGGTATCAAAACTTTATTGACTCACTTTACATAATGAACTTATGCTTATATCTACCGAATAACTTAGTAGTTTTCATTTTTCTCTCTAGTGCTCAGATTTTCTTCTTTTGCCTGGAGCACCAAACTATCCTCAGTGGGAGAGAAAATGTAACTTTCAAATTAGCCTCATCTCTCACTTCAGACTGAGGATGCTCAAGAAAAATCTGATTTGGGGGTGCCCAAATCTTTAATGTGGATCCTAATTTTGAACTCCTTTGCAGGAGTTGGCTTCCCATCTGTGAAATGGTGGTGGCACCAGCACAGCCTCACAGTGTTTGATGACTCTGAGTTGTAAGACACTTGCACAGTCCTGGCAGAGGGGCGCTTGGTAGTAGCTGCTGCCATTGTTCCCTAAATTATGGCAGCGCCGCAGCCTAGGAAACTCGGCTGGTCTTTTTCTTGGTGTTGTTAACAGAAGTGCTTCCTACACCTCCATTTTCCCATTTCCCAAATTACTGTGATGTGTTCTACCCGCCCCATAAAGAAAGACACTTTGTGAACATGTTAACAGTTCGAATGCGAGTCGAATTGGGAACATCAGCCTTTTTGTGGTCCAGCTGACCCTCTTTCTCTCTCGATGTCAGAATGACAAATCGACCTGAGTTGTGCTGGACCTTTCCCTTTTGGACTTTTTAAACCAGATGCCCACAGTCCTCCCAGAGATGCCTGTGTCCTGCTAGTGGCATCTGTGATTGAGAGTCACAGGCACATAGTGTCTCCCCTTGTGCTGGAGTTCTCTTCTCGGGCCATCCATTTCCTTTTGTCATTTGCTGTTTCTCCAGAAAAGCGCAGTTGTCATTCTTCACTCATAGAGTACCTTTGTGATTTGGACTGAGGCTGACACAAAGAATCCAGGAGCAAGGACAGATCCCTCTGCTTCTGGGAAAGCACTTTTGTTAGATAAATTTTACTTGTCCTTGACAGAAGGCCCTTTCATGGTGTGCAGACAGGAAAACTTTGCCCTGCGTTTCAAAACATAGCCAAGTCTCTGGTTTCTATCTCTTGGTTTCCTGCCACTACACTTAGTGAGGTTGTGAAGTTTGGTATTCCATTCATGCCTCAAAAGATTTAGGCCATTGATGGCCTTGTACCTTATTACCAAATGAGGCATCCAAAATATCAAGTTTACTACAAGAAGCAGCTCCTCTATAGGAGAAACAGAATCATTTGAAATGAATGATTATTATAAAGCCTTATTATGAAATAATACAATTTGGTTAATAGCACCTTGTCCATTTTATTTCATGTCAGACATGGAATATATTTATTTTTCTATTAATATGCCATAAATTTAATACTCGTGGCATTACAGAGAGTGCCCAGCACAGCACCTTGTGCATCAAAGATGGCCTCTCATTTTTATCCTCAGAATTCCATGTGGAGAGATCAGGTTCACAGAGGAGAAAATTAAGCTGGAAAGGGTAAAAGAAAGGGAAGTTGTTAGTGGTAGAGCCTGGGGCCACAAGCCAAGTCCAGTGGGTCCCAAGCTCATCCTGTAACCAATGTGCTGTCATGTCCCAGACACAGGTAGGAGACAGCCAGTGTGTGTCTACATGCAGGAATGGCACTTGCTTACTATTTGGGGTTTGTAGGGTTTTTTCATGGTGATTAAAATAAGTGATTTAGAAAATATTTATCTCCAGTATCGTTTACCTTTCATTTTACAATTTATGCCGCTCGACCTTTTCATAGCCTCCTTAGTCTGTCCTCAGACAATGGTTCCAGTCCCTGGAGCACAGCATCTCCCTGCAGGGGAGCCTGTGGGTGCCATTCAAACTGGGCCCTCTCGTGTGAAGATTGCCCTGTGTTAGGAACACTTCTGCCAGTCCTACTTCATTTATGTCTCTTCTCAAATGTCACTTCATAGCAGATTTTCTTCCTTGCTTTCCCTAAAACAAGCACTCTCCTCCACACTTCTCTTTTATCCCATTCAATTTTCTTTCTAGTGTCCTCTGAGCTACTTAACATGATATTATACATTCTCTTGGCTGTCCATTCTTCGCACCAGAATGCAAACTACTTACAGTTCCTTCCCAGAGCCTGAACTTAATAAACTCCCCTGCATAAATAACTATCAGACACTGGGAAGAATGGATGCTTCAGGGGTTATTTTTATTGCCATAGAAGACAGGGAGCTACTCTGTTTCTTTAAGGGACACTTCTGGTAGGTTGGTAAAAATGTATTTAGCATAGAAAAGTATCAGCAGGAATACTGCTCCATGATAAAGCTGTCCATATAGCCTGCCTTAGGGCCAAAGAGTTTAAAAAAAAAAACTCTGTAACCCTTCCTTCCAAAATTTCCTCCATGTTCTGTTTTAGAGATAAAACTTCTCTCTCCCTCCAGTCACTCCCCTCTTTAAATTATCTTTTTTCCTTTGGGACAAGTTCAGCCTTTGACTTTTTTTCCCTGTAGTAATTTGTCTCAGTCATTGGAATATGGGGGCCATCATATTCCTCCTGGGAGGAGGTTTGTGAGCCAAGGTTTAGAGAATCGATGGTCTATTCAACTCTCGCCTGATGTCATTTTATTTTTCTGTGTTCCAAACAAACTTGCTGCCTAGGGTCTCTCAGGGATGACCTGAACCTCCAATTCCATGTGGAGGAATTATCTTATTGTTTTTAATGTTCCTAAGCAGGAAATATCCTGCTCACCACCCCTGCCCTCCCCCACCACCAATTCATTATTCAAATACAGTCTCCATCTGCATTGGGACTGTGCTCTCTCTGTCATCTCCCTTTTGATTTGAGAAATATCATTCTCCTTTTGATTTGCAAAATGTCATTATTTTTCTTGAGTAAGAGACTAGAAAATTCATGTGTTTTTTTGGAAGTTTGGTATATATAGTCTCTGAGGATGATTTCAAAAAATAAAAGAAAGTTCCTAATAAGATTTGATAATGGCTTAAGGAGAATGGCTGTAACTGCTTGCCACTGGGGTTGGACTCCAAGCCACTTCACCCCCTTGCTGCTGGTGCGCTGGAATCACTCCCTTGCTCTTACCAGTGACTACCTGTTTTTTTCTGACCTTGTTGGTCTCTCTGAACCTCCATCTCCTCAGTTAATAAACAGTGTGTCTCCCTGCTAGGGTCTCTGTGAGTTGCAATGTAGTTTTATTATACACACACAAGTGTGCACACTTCTGTGCCTGTTGGGCCTTGCCTCACGTGTTGCATGATGCTTGTTGTGGGTTAGGGTCAGAGTTCCTAGTGATCGCCATAGTGGTCATAAGAGTAACAACTGTATTTCAGCCCCTGGATGGGATAGTCACAGACAAACGTATTTTTTTCAGGCTGATTATAAGTTCATGCGGGTTTTGTTTGGAGTGTTGATAAAGAAGTGACCCTGAAGTGATCCCTTAGAAGTGGAAGTGTTTATAGAACAAAACAAAACAAAAGGTAAAGGAGCTTGACATCAGCAGTTCAAGTCAGCAAATGAATTGTGCACCTCTGCTTCACGCCTCGCTCTGACCTAAACACAATGAACAGGCCAAGATGATCTCGTATGGAGTCTTCTTTAGTGAGCACAACTTCACATTTTTAAGCAAACCTCAGTTTTCACTTCACATTTATTAATTCTCACAACAACACAGGAATGGGATTTCATGTGGAGCTGTCAGTCAAGGTTGAATTTTACCCCCCATTTTGTGACTTCAGTAAACAAAGAAAACTTTAATTGGCCTGCGGTTCCTTTTTATTTTCCTGTGCTTAATAAATCAGCTCCTTCTGTTTTATTCATGGACACATTTAAGATTTGTTTCTGCCCTTCTCCCCCATTGCTATGTCTGAAACAGCTTTTTTGGCACATTATTACTCCACATCAAAATCAACACCAGAAACAAATTCAACCTAACAGACAGTAGAACCATTGCATGTTTTAAAAATATCTGTTCAGTTGCTCTTTTAACAGAACTGAGACAGTATGGCAGCTTCAAAATAAACCCGATCACAAGATATCAGGGAGACAGAAAATCTAAATTGTGGGCTTGCTGTAAAGCCTTGTCACGTCTGGCCTAAGTCAGTTTCAGCTGAGATTCCCTGGAGAATCACATCAACAGGCTAAAATAAAAGATCCAATCAGTTCAAGTAATGAAATGTGAAATATTAGGAAATAAGAGCTGAGGATGAGAAAAAGTGGTGGTTCTTCTCAGGGGAAGCCTGACTGGGCCTGAACAATACCCAGCCCTTCTCACCAATGAAGATGACACCCCTAACTTTGTAGAGTCCAAAAACACATCTGCTACTCATCCTGAGACAGTCTGAAAATCTAATTTGCTGATCAGGACAGCTTTGATCTGGCTCGGAGCCTGATGTCATGTCCTGTTTCCTTCACTCTGATGGACAGAAACGATATTTTCTTGAGCAATCTGAGAAGTTCTGTGGAGACGAATTCTGTTTCTGATTTGGGTAGCGGATTGAGGAATTTGGCATGTGTAAGATGTACCACCGGGATTGAAACCAAATTCTTAGCCATTCTTTAAAATAGAATCTCCAGTTAAAGTGCTCTAGTGTGCCTCATCCACAACTAAAATCTGTGGGCTCCCTGCCCCATGGTGTGTGCTGGTCACTACAACTTTTCCTGTAAATTGTACTGTCAGATCTTGTTTGCATGTCTTGTGATTAATAGGGTTACCCCATGTGGCTCCAGCTTTTGGAACATCATTTTTCTTCAAGATTGCATGCTCCTTGGTGGTCTTTGTCCTCTCTTTCTAAAGATGGATGTGAAAATTCTACGATGCTAAGGCTTCTCTTAATGATGAAAACCTTGCTTTTGATCTTTCCAGTAATTTACACCTAAATATCTCCACCACTGACAGTAACTTCCTCTTGAAATGAGCCAGCTGGAATTTCCACTTAAGGCAGGATGAGGAGGTAGTGAGGATGTTTTTGTTTCTTTTCTCCTCATTCCTTTTAACCTTCCCTCTCTCCAGCACCTTCCAGCTTGCTCCCGCCCCACCCCTACTCACTACTCAAATTTCATTTAAAGTGTTTGGGGGAAAAAAAAGTACAATGCTGATTTGGAATTCATAAGCTTGCCTATAGTAATAGCACTTAAGGCTTCATTAGTATTTATATGTAAAAGTACTGAGTAGCTTTTAATTTAAGTGTATAGTACATGTGTATAGTACCTGGGAAATCTATGGATGGGGCATATTCCTATTGCAAACCCGACATCATAAAAATTTTATTGTTTGCATTTGAGGTTGGCTGGAGGTAGTTATTTATTAGACTTAAAAATGCTACACACATTTGGAGTGTTTATTCTGGATTTGTTTCTGTGCATTGAAAGTGTCTGGTGCAGCTGAAGAATCAGCAAAGTGAGCCAAGTGGGAAAACATGATGAAAAATCTTGAATCCAAGCTCAAGTCATTGAAAAAAATACAACTTGGCAAGAGACGGTGACCATGAGGGTGAGGTAAAAGGGGAAGAATGCAGCAAGGCCATCTCACAGCGACCACGACGTATCTGGAGACCTGGATGCAGGCTGTTTCTGGGGTGTTTATGCATTACCTTAGGGAACAGGCCTTTGCAAAATAAGACTGTAAAATCACTTATAATTTCAAATGCAGTAGAAATAACTTTTTAATAACCCAGCAGTCCCTCTTCTGGGTAGATACCCAAAGGAATTCAAAGCAGGATTTCAAATAGATATTTGCACATCCATGTCTGTTGCAGCATTGTTCACAATAGCCAAGAATTGGAAGCAGCATAAGTGTACATTGGCAGATGAATGAATAAAGAAAGTGCAGTCTGTACATGCACTGGGAAATTATGCCGCCTAAAAAATGGAAAATTCTAACTAACACCTGCTACAACACGGATGAAACCTGAGGGCATTATTCTAAATGAAAGAAACCAAAACAAAACAAGAAACAAAAAAACAAATGCAGTATAATCCCACTTATACTACTTGTGTAGGCTACCTCTATTAGTCAAACTCATAAATGTGGAAAACAGATTGGTAGTTGCCAGGGGTTGGGGGTGTCAGGGAAGATCAGAAGTTTCACATGTACCCAATGAAAAAGTTCTAGAGAACTATTATATAAGTAATATGTATATATTAACAATACTGTAATGTACACTGAAAAAAGGGCAAATCTGTGTTATCGTGCTTTACTGCACATATATACAAAATACTTGTTCAAAGTCAGCAAATTGGAAATCCAAAAAGTTTCTTAATATTGAAGTGGGCTTGAGTCTGTTTACTCAGACATCTTGCAAATATTCAATGAAGAGATTTAGCAGATGATTAGAAAGGTCTCTTAATCTAGAAACAACCTTCTCTGCTTGTGAACCACACTGCCCCCCACTATTCAGTTATTCAGGAAAACATGTAAGGCTGGTCTCTCACTCCCAACTCTGTACCTATATGACTCTATATAATTTTGTTTGTTGTCCTAGTCATTTGTGTGGGTACCTGTCTGGTATGGGTAACCTGGTAACTTTAGATGTGTCAAAGAAAAGACAATGAGAACTGATGGCCTGGTATGAAACTAAATCAGCTGAAGTGTTAATTTAGATCTGTAACAGATAATTACAAGTCCACTCAGACATCCTCATATAACACTGAGAAAACTTTTAGGGGGTGACTCATTTCTAAAGAGTTATGTGTTGCTTTCTTCCTGTGAAGATCAAATTTCTTTCCAAATCAATGCCTCTTCACACTCCTTGAAGGCTTCACCTTAAAGCAACAGGGCTTTGTTTACAGCTATTCTTCTCCTTATCCCTTCCTGCCTACCTAGCATCTCAGTTTATTTTTATCTGTAAAAGGTGGGTAATATGTTTGTCTTAAGACCAAAGAAAGCTTTACCAAGGTTTTCCCAAGAACTGCAGTGAGATCAGGTGAACTCCCAACAGGAGTGATTTTGCCCCAAAGGGAAAAAGTAGAAGTTGTGGTAGAGGGTGAGGGTAGATTTGTAAAAATCGTTGCTATTAAGTGGTTTGTGAAGTCTTGCCCCATAGTGTTCAATTTCTGTTGTTAAGAGAATCTGAGTTGAACTTTTTGTCCTTAGTAAAATGCACATGAAACAATGATTGAGAAACACTGTACTTGCTGTAGGAAATGGTATTCAGGCACAACTGAAGTGAGCTGGATTCAAGCCAATAGGAAAAAATGATCCAGTTTTCACACTTAGATTTTTTAAAATGGAGAAATGGCTCTTCTCTTATAATTCACAAGCATGTGCTTAGTACTATAATTTCATATCCAACCCACTGGGTTGAAACTTTTCGTATTTGTGTTAAATCTCGGAGGGCGTCTTAGTTCATCTATGCAGTAAAATACTGACCCATAAGCAAATGTCCCTTCAATTGAAGAGTGTCCTTACTGCCGAGAACCTGTGGTTCTTCTCAGGTAACACCTCTGGCTGGCCCAAACCAAACTGTGCTTTATTCCTTTGGCTGCCAGTGCCTCCGTAAGCCTGGTCACGGGTTCAGAGAGTTAGATCATTAAAATGCTTGGCAATGAGAAAATGTAGTTGCTTTTTATTTTTTTAATGTTTATTTATTGATACATACAGAACTGGGGTACAAGCCAGAAACATGGAGATGAAACATCAGATACAGAGTAGGGAGCAGAATAGGCAGATGTACGGAAATGCATTGCTAAGGAGAGCAATGGGTGGCTCAGGAGAGGTCTGCCACACCATGTGAGTCACCTCCTGGTGGGGATCAAACTCCTGCTTCAGTGACTGCAATAGCTTCATAGTGCTGAACTTTAACCAGTTGTGCCACCAAGGAGGGCCCTCCTTAAACAGAGCTGGGGCAAGGATATAGTGAGGTGCAAGAATGAAAAATTTGAGACACACCCTCCGGCTTCAGGCCACAGGCACACTCCATCCTGTCTTGGTTTTAAAAGAAGTGGTGTATAATTTGCATAATCATTCCCTTTTCAAAGTTGATTTACACAGGCGATTCTCTGGAAGTGATGGTCCCAGGAACACAGGAACGGGATTTTGATAACTGTTCCAACACTCGTCCACTCTACTTCCATGAGTAACTGGATTTCTTCTTTTAGGTGACTCATGCTGAGCCCAAAGACCTACATTTTCCACTTGTCTCTTCTAGATTACCACTGATCTGAGACAGCGTTGCACAGACAACCACACGGGGACTTCGGCCTCAGCTCCCATGGCTGCAGGCATCATCGCACTGGCCCTGGAAGCCAAGTAAGTCTTTCTCTCCCTACATCTCCACTCTTGGCCACCCCTCACCTGAACAACAGTTTACCCTCGTAGATGAGTCTACACAGCAACCCAGAGTATGATCTTCTCAGTCTCACCTTTAAGATATCAAATATTAGAGCTTAAAAAATATTCCCCTTAAACAGGTGAAAGACTGCTTGTTTTGGTATATTTGTATATATATAGCCTTAAAAAAATCACACTGGAATGACTTTATGATAGAGTCATCGTGCAAGCATGCCAATTGGCTCCAACACTCTTGCCTTGTTGAAGTTTTTATTCTAGTCTGGGAATGTTCCTGTGAGCCTCAGAGCACTTAGGGCTGCTCACTTCTGGACCCTCTCCTTGCAGAACAGTGAGGCAGATTCCATGACAACAGCACTGTCGCAGACTAATCTGGCGGACAGAGTATGTCAAGGTCATATGACAGAAGCCAGGGAACAAGGGAACTCACTTATCATATCATATGTTCAGCATAGTCAAATTCATGTCTAAAAGAACCCTTTGAAAAGCCCCCTTTAGGCTATTTGCAAAAGGCTCCATCTCTTCTTTCTGTAAGAACCAACAGATTAATCTGTCTTAACTTTTAGAAGACCTTATACAGATCTACATATTCTTACTCTCAATTTAAAAATCCAAAATGCCCAGAAAACTGAAATTCTTTTGCAAGTTTGATGCTGGAATTCATTTGATGGCAAAGCTTGCCCTGAATTGATTAGAAGTGATTTTCAGCCTTTATTTATTGTAAGGCCTCATATATTTCACTGCAGAAATATTAAAGTGTTTGATTAGGAGAGGTTGGCTCAGAACCCACTGGAATTTTTGTGTGATATATATGGCAGACACCATATCTGAAAAAAGTTTGAATTCCAATACATCTGTTTGAAGGATTTTAGAAAAGGGATTGTGTAACTATGAGCCCCCACTATGATAGGGTTCATAGGGGATTGAAGTTAATGACATAAGGGTTTTTCTAAAAATAGTCTTGCATCCTGCTCCAGGGAGGGAAGGAAAGGTTCTTTCATCTAGTTGTACCCTGATATGGAGCAGGTGACAAAGACTTCAAGACTGAGCTATTTCACTAAGAACAACACTCTTTCATTCTCAGTATACAGTGGATCTGGTCAGGGAGGTGGGCCTACATGTAATGTGGATACAGTCATTTATTAAGTCATTTAGCTCTTTGGACTGAGACAGGCCTGAGAACACAGCTCTGAAATGAAGCTGTCTTAGTCTCTTTGGGCTGCTTTAACAAATACCACAAAATGAGTTACTTATAAACAACAATTATGTTTCACAGTTCTGGAAGATAGGGTTTAAGATCAAGACATTGACAAATTTGATGTATTGTAAGGATCCACTATCTAGTCAGCCTTGGCAGTAAGAAGAGGCAGGGAAGCTTTCTGGGGTCTCTTCTGAGGGCACTAATCTCATCCCTAGATCCCCACCCTCATTACCTAGCCACCTCCAACAAGCCTCACCCACTAGTGCTTGACATTGGAGACTCAAACTTTCAGCCCATAGCTACTGCCCCGTGGCCTCCTGCCTAAGCAGCGTCATTGACAGAGCTTTTTAAGATCTCATGAGCCAGGGTTTTCTTTCTTTGTGATGAAGTTAAATATTCAGTCATGTCAATTTAATATATCTTATAAAATGGTAAAAGTTGGACTTTAACAAGAAACCAGCACTCGGGTTAGGTTTATTACTTTCCATCTTTAAATTTTAAGTAAGTTTACTTATTTTATATCTTTTTCATTGGGCTGCTCTAATATGAATTAGGTAGATACCTAATTTGGTGACTGTAAATTGGTCTTTGAAAAAATAGCCTTCATGCTAAATTTTAATTGTTTCTCTGGAATATTTTTCCTGATCATAAAATATTAAAGGAAAAAAAGCAAGAGTTCTTTCTAAGCCCCTCACTCTCACTTTCCCCAAATGGATATAATCTCAGACTTGACAGCAAAGTACAGTAACTGTGGCTCTAGACCTCAGTGGTCCTCAGCTGAGCTATCACTTGGGCATTACTACAACACCAAGACTTTCAACAATGAAGGAAAAATCCTCCCAACCTATTGAATTGAATAAGACCACTTTGGGGCTGACAGATGCATCTGTTTTCTTTTCTCTTGCATTTTGAGCATTTTTTAAGATTGATCTTTTGCCAGAACTATGATGGATGAAAGGAAGGTCCCAAGGAGCAGTTTACTTGAAAGATCCACTGTATTTCCAGATTAGGGGCAGTCTGCTTTGATCATTGGGCCGAAGTAGATGGAAACAGTCTGATAAAAATCAGAAAGGATAAACCATTTCTTGTCATTCCATTGGCTTGCTCTACAAGTGAAGTGAAGCTGAAAGTTAGGGGAATCTGAGCACTAAAAGACTGGGCCAGGCAGTGGTGCTGGGATCGATAAGCAACGTGAGTAATGAGCTCAGAGAAGTGAGTCGGAGGAGCTCAGGCAACAGTGCACCAAGGCTGCACTTGTAAAGCCAAGCCTCACCCTTGCGGATGCCCTTTCACCCTGTCCCCACCCCTGCCAGCTCTTCTTTCACTTCTCAACAGTACCTGAACTTTGCTTGATATTTTGAGACTCAATGTTTAGCTGTCACAAGTTGAGGAGCCTGATCTACAAGAAAGGAGAGAAAACCACAGCTAGACAGAATTATGGCTCAGGATGCTGGCCAGTGCTACAGACACGCACCTCAGCTCGGATCAGATGAGTAACTGGAGGAGGCTGCATGGCGGGAACAAGCAGGGGTTGCCAGGTCCTGTTTAATTGCATATCTCTACTACCCTGCACTACAAGGAGATAAGCACCATTTCTCCTAATGCCACTAGATTGCCATATTTACTCCGAAGCTCCCACACCTTCTGCTTCCCCCAGCCTGCTGCTTTTCATCTCCAGTGCTTGCTGGCATCAGCAGCTCTGCCTGAGTCAGAGGATTGTGGGTCCTGCTCCAGAGCTGCTTCAGCCCTTGGCCCCTCTGCCATTCTGATTCTTCTGGCTCCCCGATGGTCAGGGTTTCTCCAGAAAACCTTCTTAGGAAACTAACAGAAAAAAAACAAATGCAAACATAGAAACAGATAAGATTCTGGTTTCCAGACCTCTTATCTGAACTTATCAAAAGTTTGGTCATGAATTAACTCTGCCATGAACACTGATGGAACACCCAGGCCTTCTACGGAGTATATAAGAACATATTACAACAGATTCCGCTGTGACACACCCCAGATACCTGGGTGAAAGGGCGTTGAGCCCAAGGCTGGAAGGATTCTCAGTCAGTCATGAACTTTGCATGTAGACTCACCAGTTTTACTTTCCAGTAGGTGGGACAATTTCCTCCTGCTCCTAAAGATTCTCCCTGGGTGTAGGAAACACGAACTCTTTTATCGTTCTAGACACCGTAAGCAGTTTCAGAGCAAGAGAAAGCATAGTCTGAAAAGACATGTTGTGTATTGTGGTACCCACATCACATATTTATTTCTGCAGAGGTTTTTACTATTTCAGTTTTTTGGACTTTGTGGATATGGGGTAATTTTCTGTTTTTCCATTGAGTGACTAGGGAATTACAAGTGAACTAACTGCCACTTGGGCTATTGCTACTTGGAATGATGTCATTTTGGATAGCATAATGCAAGAAGTTCAAATAAAATTAGTTTCCTGGGGGCAAGTTTCTTAAGTGAAAGTAGTGAAGCATTACTAAAAATTTTTGGTTAAGAAGGCACCAGGTCACATTTGTAAGGTGCTTTGCATGCTAGTAAATATTGCCAGTACCCTAGACATATAGCAAGAAAAGAAATGTTAGCAAATGTTACATATAAACTGGTTTGTGAATGTTGAAATAGCTGATGTTCATAAAAATACAGTGTTTAGAATCAGCAACCGTGTTTTACTAAACGTTTTCCTGACCTGATTCCGCAATTATTAGCAAAGAAAAAATTGTTTTAGTGTAGTGTATTTTATATATTAAATTATCAGGATTAATTCAGGAAACTCACAATCTAAGGTCTCAAAGGAGTATTTTTGCCTTACATTCTCATGTAATATGTTCTCTCACTGGAAAATAGAACAGTATAGGTTCAACAATCAAGAGATGTTTGGTGCAATGAATACTAAATAAAGGGAATTTACAAAATTATTTAAGAGAGTTGCCATGAAGACTCTTATCCAAACCCTACTGAACTGACCTGAAAGTTCTTTCCACACAGTTTATCTCTCAGGGGTCATAAGGAGACTTGATTGTAAGAAACCCAATGTATCTAGATATCATTCTGAAAAATTAACAAATTGGGATGGTAGCTGCTAGTTTATGCTAGAATTATGCCTGACGTATATTTAATATGAACTGCTTCTGGTAACCTGTAGGGGCATATACGTGCACACACAGTTCCAGGTAGGGTCTTCCCCTTCCTCTTACTACATATCTCTTCTCAACTACAGTTGTCCTATTGCCACTAGTTTTTAGAATATACCATGTAGGTATATGTGAGACATAAAATATATATGTAAAGAGAATAGAGTTTTAGGTAATTTACGTAGTTTCTATTGTACTACAGATGTTTTTGATATTTTATCTTCCTAATGAGGCTTTGCCTCCATGCATATAAGGATTGTACTATATAGTCTTTATGCATACATGAAAAGTATCTATTGAACACTAAAAAAGATTTTTTTCCAGTCATGCTAGGAATTAAATGAATCAGTCAGGATATAATTCAAATATTTGTCAAATAGGTTATTTGCCTCCAATAGATTTTTCCTCATTACAGAGACAAATGTACACTAACATATATGCACAAATTATTCAGTTGAAGTCAGTGAAATAATTTGAGGGAAAGCTTATGGAAATAATTTGAGGGAAAGACACTTGAATGAAAGTAGAAATGGTCAGTCTTGATTCTGGTTAGAAAGTTAGTGAATTCACTTTTGGCACCTTCTGTCGCAGCTGAACACTATGTCTGAAAAAAGGTCAATTCTAAACAAACTAATATCAGTTCATTTTACCTTCGGTACAGGGAACTGAGGTTAACAATTGTTCAAGTGTATATTTCACTGTAACCTTTATATTTCTCTACTTGCTACTGATTGGTGACTTCTCTCTCTACTGCCTCAAATCATTTCTTACCCAGTTTACTTACCATTCCTTAGAACTAGGCTTAGCCTTGACACAATAAAGACATACTGTAACTCCCTCCCTAGCTTGCTGGAGAAGTCCCTCTACCTTTGATCTGTAGTGGGCAGGGTAACGTGAGACATGGAAGTTCAAACTGTGAAGAATTAAAGAACTGTACAACCACAGCAGGATTCATACCATGTGCTGTCAATTTCAAAAAACCATCATGAAAATTTGTTTCTTAAAATATGGGAATAATTGTCTGAATTTTTTCTAAACCTAAAATGTCCATCTATTAATATATAAATTGTTTTGCATGACAATGACCAACTCCCTTCTCTCTTTGCTTCACCTTTCACTATAATCTCTATGCTACCTGTGTGTACTTAACAATGCAGGAGAAATATGGGCAAATGCCCAAATTATTAAGGATACAATTACTGTAAGAAGTTGAAACCTAGGACAATTGAGAAGGGAGTCTGAAGTTTTCAACAGACTAAGTAGAATACTATTTGAGGAGCAAAAACATGGATGGAACAGGAGGGGATTTTATGCTAAGTGGAATGTCAGAAGGAAAATGACGAACACTGGATGATTTCACTTAATGTGGAAGATAGAAAAACAAAACAAAGGATCTGACACAACTAAGCCAAAATAAACTATAAAATGGCTCAGAATTGAAGCTACCAGAGGCGGGGAGAAAGGGATGAGGGTGAGAGCAAATAGCGGTAAGGGGACCCAGCGGTCTTCAGTAAAGGACGATGGGTGCTTGGGTGGTGGGGTGGGGTGGTGACATGCATGTGAGGAGATATGTATATTCTCCTAAATCATACAGAGTCATAAACCAATGTTGCCTAAATTAAGAGAAATTTAAAACAACACAGCATTTGAGGGCTTTTAAAGCTCTGAAACTGACTGTTGAAGGAAAGCCACCTAAGAGTTTGATGCACACAAACATTTCTAAATACTGGAGTTAACGTGTTAGTCCTTGATGTCTTCCAAAAGTGCTCTTATCTTCTTTACTTTGTTTTCATTAACAACACATTTCAGTGATAAAATGTTCCATTAAAAATTCTCCCAGGGGCCACATTCAGCTGTATGAAATGTTGCAGTGGGTGGGGAGTACAAATATATTTGTTTATTGAGGTAAAATGGCAAGAACAGAACAGCCCTTTCCTTTTAGGAGAGCTGTATGTGTTTCATAATGAAAAGATGCACATGTACATATAGTGTGTGTTCAGGCACATATGCCCAGATTCCATTTAATTCCAAAGGTACTGAAGAAGTCATCCTAGACACACCCTTGCTTTCTCAGACTCTTAAGAGATTTTTGTGTATTGTGTGTTATCATGTTGTAGTTTGGACTTAAAATTTAGCTTAGATTTCTGGCATGAATAGTTCGGATACAGAGCATGAAGTGGGTGCAGAGAATGAAAATGTAATCAGAGAGGAGAACTGAGAAGGCTTGCGAAGTAAAAACAGTACACATTTCCACTTGAGGCTGAGTGAACAGAGAAGGGATGTACTGTCCTGGATTATTCCCTATAGTAAAATAATTGTAACCAGACCCAGCGAGCAGTTACCTCGGGCCTTCTGCCAGGACTGTGCATGAAAATAGCTTTGTTATGTCTACATGCTCACAGACAATACACTGTGTCCTCTAGTGCTTTTCAAGTTCAAAATTATATAGAAGCCAGTTTTCACTAGACTGAGATTTGCACCCTAACCATGGTTAATGGCTTAAAGCAGCATGGCTTCCACAGGTGTCCTTTCTTCCTGGAAAAGTCCTGGTAGCAGACTCATTCATCTCGTCTTACCTTGAAATTTAGCCATTATTGTCCATCCCCTTCCTGAAATGAGGAAGCTAAGAAACTTGATGGTGGTTGTGTTGCCCAGAGATTGAACGGAGAGAGAACTTACCAGGTGATTGTTACCTGCCTCCCTTTATTTAGCTGTGTTTTAAAATACAGTACTCGCTGCATGTATTTTGCTCTTATTATTATAACAGTAATAATTTTTTGCTAAGAAGAATGGGTCCTGATCCTGTTGCAGTCACCTCAGGTTTTTCTTGTATAGCTAGTCAGATATTTTCAAGAATCATGCTGTATGTTACAAATATCTAATTTGTGATTTCACCTAAGCTATTACACTTAAAGATTGATGTGAGAAATGTCTTTACAGTGTCCTCGTGGATATGACTAGTGTGATAGAAGTGATATAATTTTCTATGATATGCCATCCTCTTTACCACCTTTACAGAATCCCATCTCAAAGGGCACCAGTTCTGAGAATCCTCTGATGAATGATACATAGCCCTGAGAAAATGCAAGGCTGGGAGCTTCTCCCAATTTAAGTACCAAAAAAGGGTAGGCCTCTAAGAAGTGATTTACTAGGGAAATGCTTCATTTCATCCCACTGGTCTCATCTCTGAAAGGTATACAAAGAATGTGTGGCTAATGTAGACCTTAGATGGAACCACTGCTTCATAGTGATGGCCTGTTCCTGTGCTAGCCAGTGTGAATTGATATGGAATTTTCATTCGTGCCAGTGAGGCAGTGCCAGTGAGGCAGTCTGTAAAAGCTCCAGTGACAAATACTGAGAAAAAATATATGCAGAGTAGCACAATGGAACAGAATTCGATGAAAGGAACTATTTTATGTAGATGAATAAAGCAAAAACCTTTTGGAGGAGGTGACATACTAGCCAAGACTTAAAACAGAAGAAGGGGCTTGCCTTGTGAAAGAACTGAACTGAGTATTTCAAGGAGTGGGAGGAGCTTAGTTGGAAGGTTACTGAATTTGAGCAATCCTACGTAGGTCCAGCTGGTGTGAATTGAGGGGTTTAGAGAGTCCAGCTCGCATCAGGCATCATAGGGAATAAACATGACAGTATTTTGGAATTTTAAGAAAGGGGACATGATGTCATTAACTTTTTTTCAGAACATAATAGTTACTCCTGGAGAAGTATCATAGAGAGACAAAGTAAACCATTCGGTGAGCTAGTAATAGCCCAGGACAGATTAGGGTAGCCTGGTCCTGGTGATAGTACTATGGATGAGGAGTGAATAGATTCAATGAACATTTTTCAGGTTCAGCCAAAGGGAAATTAAAAAGCAAATGTGCATTAGGGTGGGGGTGGGGAGAGAACTCAGAATGAGTACTAGTCTCCTAGCTGAGCTCTTGGGCGGTATGTACTATTTATTGAAGTAGGCACCTTGATTCTTCTCATGGTATTGTGAGAAGTAAAAGCACAGATACCTGAGATCCCTGGGCATACTGCTCTTGAGACAGGTCTATAATTATGTGGCAAATGGTTACAATTATGAACTGTGCTCTGGTCATTTGCTCCCTATCAGTTTATTTACTACATCTTGGGAAATGCTTTGTATTCAGCTCCTGAGTACAAAAAAAAAAATACTGTAAATGACTGATAGTATTTACATTTTTACAAAGAAAAGAATATGGGTTTATATTATAAGTTATTCATTGGTTGTCATGTCCTTTAATTTAAATAAAGTAGTAAAATCAAATTAACTTTTATGTGGTTACCTGATAAGACTGTTTAGAAAATTTTATGTGTATTAGTGGATTTTTCAGAAGTATGTAAAATTGAGATTTTTGTGGATTTGACTCACTGCCAGGAAATTTTTGTTCTTGATAGTGTCTATGGTAACACACCAAATACTCTCAAATATAATTTTCCTAGCTAGGAATAAGAGAAGCTGACTTTCTTTTCTGGGCCCATTATAGTTTCACATCATAGGCTACTGCTTAATCACTTTAATCAAAGCATACATTCTGCAAAATGACTTAGTATGGCTTTATCAAATATCATTATCTTTGTATTTGAAGATCCTCAGATGTACTCCTAAGTCCTATATTGAAACCCAGTTAAAATTCAAGCCTGTTTTAATTCCAAATGTTCCTTGGACTGAGCTTTGAATCAGTCTTGTCTATGCCTACGTTATCTTGGCCCATTACTTTTTATTGCTAAGACATTTTTTATCATTTGTACAGAAAAGCAAAATTTTTATTAATGACAGAGGGATGTTGTTTTTTGTAGTTAGAAGATTCCAACATTTGTAAAAAAAAAATAATCATAATACATTTGCTATCAGTATGAGAGAAAAGTAAATAAAAAAATTAAATGACAGATGAACAGCATGTCATTTCACTAGTGTATAAGATTTATTAATTCTGACATCAATAAGTCGATTATGACATTTGATGTGTCAGAATCTCCACATAACAAATTCATAGTGAAATCAGCTTTGATACCTAGAATAGAGCAAGCAACACAAAAAAGAAAAACATTTTCTGTTTGAAGACTGGCTTGCTTCTTACTATTTGGGGTTGTTTTTATCTCTCGTTTCATGATGATTCTGAATATTACTTACTAACCATATGTGTAAATATGATGAAGTAAAATTTTATGTTCTTGCATATCCCAGAAAAAAAAGATAGGCCTACAAAGCTTGGTAGTATCATTTTAGTAAATAAAAAATCATAGCACATCAGGGGTAGGCACAAGATTCTCCTGGCGCTAACCTCAACTGGCTGTGGAAATAGTGCATAAGAGGGAAATATATATATATATATATATATATATATATATATATATATATATATATATATATATAAAGAAATATAATGATGGAAAAGATAGCCATCAGAACTTTCATTTACTGTTTACTCTATCCCAGACTGAACTGAGTGTTTACTCTGTCATGTCATTTAATACTCAGAGTGTTATTAGATTGATGTTATCACCATATATTAGATGTGGTAAGCAAAGCTTAGAAATTTGCACAGGTAAGTAAATGAACAATCTGGAAGATGGAAGATGGCAAGTGATACAAGCATACCATCACACTCTACCACTTTTCTATTTTAAGAGATCTCGCAAGACATGGTTAATTTCACATGGAATGCTATGAGGTATAAGAATCATGATTTTTGGAGATGAACTTTGAACAGGGATGACTTAAGGAAGAGTTTACAGCTAAAAAGGGGTTTAAAGTATACCCTGAAGACTTTTTTCCAACTATAATCTGAGTCATGCTGAGTCTGATTTTAAATTTAGGAGCTCTCAAAATAATTCAGGTGGCCCAATAACAGGTGATCCATGGATCACCAGGTGAAAACACTTAGTGGTAAGCTGTTTTGAACATGTAGTTAAACTAGCCCCAGCACCAAGAACAGTGGCAGATAGCAAGCAATATTTGTTTGGAGAATTGAAGAAAAGTGAATAGTAGGAATTTTCCCTACAGTTAGGCAAAACAATGTCTAGCTATCTGTTCAGGTATTAGTAGTTAGTAAGGAATAGTATCAACAAATTTTTTTTTTAACTAAATGTTGATTGATCTGTTGAAGACTTTTTTTTTAAATACTGTAATTTATATATATTTTCTATCATTGTTCATTTTGTTTTATATTACATCACTTGTTCAATCTTGTTTTCTCCTCTCAGGTAGTTCCCATAGAATTTTCACCACCAATTCCCACCCCCGCCCCCCCAGCCATAGTCCCTTGTGCCCTTCCCTCCCCTGTTTTGATCCCTTGCCCTCCCTGCAGAATGTCTCTGATTATAGTTTCCTATTAATTTCATTTTTTATTGTTATTATTTCCCCCTGATCCCGTATTTGGTTCCCCGATATTTCTCCTATAAGTGAAACCAGCCCATATTTTTCTTTTTTCCATCTGACTTATTTCACTGAGCATATCAAGACAATTTTTGAATTGTGCTTTTTACCATAATTTCTTTATTTTGAAAAGGATATTTGTTTACATTTCTGAAACCCTGATGTATCTTATAGACGTAGTTGCAGTTTATGTATCGTCATAGTTGTTATTTGCTGTGTACCTGGCACAATGCTTAGGATACAACACATCTATAAACACAGCATTCACCTTCCATGGCCAGAGCCGTCTGGAGTGGAGAACAGGCTGAGCAAAAACATGTTTATCTTGCCTTGAACATAGCTCTCATAGACGTACTGCAGTGAAGGAGGGACGAATTAAAGATAAATACACCTGCCATTAAGTTCTGTAAGAGGGAAAAAAAAAGAATAATATTGTGATAGAAAGTGATAGAGTCAGGGTAAGAAAGGACGAATATTGACAAGGAATGATAAGGCAAGGCATCTCTGAGATGAAAGTATTTTTGCTGAGACTGGTCATGAAAGGGTTTGAACTTATACTTGGATTTTATGAGCTTTTACTGATTTATTGTTTGACTGCATTAACCAAGGTTCACCTTTTCATGCAGTAGTACTTAGTCATGACCAAGCCATAGGTAAATAGAAAATCAAATGACAAGGAAAACATGCTAAGTCACCCATTTAAAAAAAAAAATGCTACAACAAATTCAGAAACATATGATTGAAAGATAATATTACTTCCGTTGTTAGAATTTTCTTCCATTTAATCAGATTACAGAAAAACCTCATTTTAATATCTTCAGTGAATACTCTAGTTTATCTGAAAAGCTCAGCATGTAACCAGACAATGTTGGGAGGAATGAAGAGAATTTGAGTGAAATTTAAGTTAGGCACTCAGAGAAGTCTGCTTGTTATTTAGTTATTGGAAACCTTTGCAACCAACTTGAAAGAATGCTGTAGAGAGCTTCCTGGAGAGTGTATGATATGGGAGTGATCATATTAGTCATGCTAAATTCTTATTCGTTACTCTGAATTTAGGTGCCATTGGAATTGACATCTGATACCCTCATTTTTCAGAACAGATGTATTCCATTTTATAATTTTCGTTGTGCTAAAACTTTCAATTACATGTGATACAATACCTGGAATATAAGATAATTGTTATCAGTTTGTCTGAGAAATCATAACATTGGAAGGTTGCCCAGAGACCATCTGGTCTGCAGAGATGCTGCCTAACGAGAGTGTTCAAGAATGGCCAGGCAAAGGGGAGTCTTGCATGCTATTGTAATGTAGGTTATTATTTAAAATAAAGGTCTGTTTTTCAGTTGTAAAATTTATTCAGTAACTTCTTTGGAAATTATATTCTATTTTGATATAAAATTTTCTTAATTGTTTGATTTTATAAATTGTCATTGTCCTCATTTTAAAGTTAAATAACCAATTTCCATTGATTCCCAAATTTAAAAAAAAAATGCTAGTCTGAAAATAAGAAGTTTAAAAGCCTGTTTTAGTCAGTGGTGCTCAAAGACAACTCACTGATTCCCTCTGCCACTCCCTTCTTGAAAGTAAGTTAACAAAAGTCCTCTGAAAAACCAATTTTACTAGCAAGAGAGCCACTTTTAAAAATTACATTATTATCACTAAAATAATACATAATCTTTGTAAAACATAATATAAATCATGCAAAATTAGTGAGGCTCCCTATGCAGTTGATTTTCAGTGACTATTATATGTTTAAATAAAACAGTAACTCCCAAAACTGTGATGCTGTTTACCGATAGTCTTAACATATACAATATATTGTGAAAATAATTCTAAGTCTGTGTGCAGGTTTCCCTTTCTGTTCTTTCATTCATTTCGTCAACTTACCCCATTAGTCTTTTATCATTCTTTTTAAATAAAACCCAGGTCTTTGTGGGTACATTCTCTGTTCAGTTGTTGGAGGTTGGGACTTGAGAAACTCCTAATTGTAAGAACTAATAATTCATATTGAATTTCAAATGTGTTTCAAGGTTACTCAAAAGGGTGATAAAGAAATGGAGCCTCTACGGGGCCCCTATTAATCCTTGATGTTTTCGTTAACATTTTTCTTTTTTTGTGGATTCTTTTTATTTTTAACCTGTACAAAGCAACTCAAAGGAAATCAGATATGAACTGATTCATACAGCCTTACCACCTAATAACTCTTGCCATTATCTTTTTTTAATCCTTGCTAATATAAACAGGGATTTTTTTTACATTTTAATAATCCCACTGGTTAGATACTTTGAAGAAGTATAGTTATTATAGCTTAACTATTTATTTCATAGTTAAAATGAACATATTTCACAATTGAGAAATGAACTCCTTTAGTCAGCCTTAAAATAAAAAGTGCCTTCCTAAAGGACAAAAAAAAAGTTGCTCTTTATTTTCCAGTCATCAGTTTGTCCTTAAGAAGAAACCCTATCTTTTTTTCTCTTGAGAGTTTTATCCCACTTTCTATTCTCCCAGCAACTTATTTGCCAAGCTTTTATGGATACAAGTATTTTCTAGTGATAATGAAACAATTGTCTTCCTGTTATAAAAATGGTCATTTAGGGCCTGTTTTATCCATCGTCTTGTTTTTCCTTTTTCCTTTTTATTTATTTTATTTTAAAATGTACTTTTTTTCTTACATTATTGTTAATTTTGAACAATATATGATTTCTCCCCAGTTGTTAATTTATTTCTTATTGTATACACTCACTACATTATCCTTTAGCATTGCACATATTATTATCAGTTTCTTGTTGGCTTTCAAGTTTTGCTCATACTATTTTGACATTATAGCTTTTATTTTTAGTTATTTTTTACTCTAATAATTGCCTTCTTAAACTCTTCAACTAATTATACCTCATCTTCAGGTATCTCCTAGAAAATTTTAAGTATGTTCATGGGAACTGTATGTTTTCTCCCTGAAATGAATACAGATATACATAGATTAAGGGCTGGGATACAGGACTCTAGGTTAGAATCCTTAGTATTAAAAAGTCCTTTCCTATCTCAAAATCTAATAATTACCAATTTGCATTTTCATCTAATGTTTCCTCACTTCATTTTTCAGTGCCACTTTCTAACCAACCAGAAATTTATGTTGATGCGAGGATCTAAACTGAGTATCTATAAGAGTTGCATCAACCCAATTTCACTTGTTACATGGTCTCCTATCAAAAGAATTTTTTTATTATTACATATATGTAGGTCTCTTTGAATTTTCTATAATACTATGCAGTCAATTCTATTCACATTATAATATCACTCCACTTCTTAAACATTTTCTTACATTCCTACCTGTTCATTTTTCTAGATAAAATTTAGAACCATTTTGACATGTCCCAGAAACAATCCCAGGAGCTATTTATGACAGTTGTATGCACTTTGACTTATAGTTGGTTTTCCCACTCAAGAAAATCTGTCTCTGAGTTACTCAGATGATCCTCTCAGTTCTATACTTTTGATTTAGATTTGTTTTTAAATAGTAAGTATTTGTTTGTGTTCCTATTACTGTTACACCTTTCACCAGTTGCTGCATATTTTTAACAGCTATTGTTTTTATAAGTTTTTCATATTTCTAGTCTCTTTAATTCTCACTGTTGTAACTCATGACCTTGTTGTTTTCTGGAATATGTATATATGGCATCTGACAGTAGTAAAATTTATATAGCTATTGAATGTTTCATATTAGTTCAAGTTGGTCATAGTAAGTTCAGGTTTTGGAGTCTTGACTGCCTTGACTATATGCTTCTATTGAAATTACTTTCTGGGTAGTCTTGAACAACTAAAAATAATGCTTTTCATCTTGTTATATTCAATTACTTCATCTGAAATTTGGGGTAATCTAGAATCATTAGGTTGTTAGTATGATGAAATGAATTTATGTATATGGGAAGTATTCAAAATATTGAAGCTACTATCACAATACTATTAACATTAAATAATCAATATTTCTATCATATTAACTAAGCATTTTAAAATGTTAACTATCAAGTAAGTTTCCATGCCTAAATCTTCTGATATTCTCTGGATATCTTTTTTAAACTTTTTCTTTTGTAGCATTTGCTTATCTTTATTTTGCCTATGCAGCATTTGGATTTTATAAAGATTTAGTTAGGAATGGGGTTTGGTTTTTTTCTCACTACCAGTAGTTTCTTACATAAGAATTGTTGCTTTGATTTATAAGAATAATAGATTTCTTAATATTTTATGCTTAAATTTATGAAATAAATTTATTCTTTAATATGTAGTTGTTTTAGCTTTAGAGTATTTTATTTTATGTCTTTGTGTTTATTTTCCTAAGTGAGACTTAGTTTCTTTTACTGAATATCGTGTGTGTCCCTGTCTTAACATTATAGCAGCTCCCTATAAAATAGCACAGATAATAAATAGTCAGGCTTCTGAATCTGTAATTAGTTTGACCTTAAAAGTGGCCTCCCTCTTTGGAGGTCAATGTTGTAATTAAATTGTGATTAATTATAATTATAAATTAATTGTATAATTATTTTGTGAAATTAAATTCACAAAATAAGTCAGAAAAATTTGCAACTTTTCTCTGACGACACTTGAGATCATTGTCAAGTTTAAATGAAGGCCCTTTAAAAGCCTTCTTTGGGGTGGGGATTCTTTTATACTATTATTTAATTTATTCTTTTCATTTATATTCTCCAAAACAGTGTCCACTTCATAAATTTATCAAATGTACTAGCCAATTAGTACAAAGTTATATGTATGTGTAATATAACTGTATATTATATTTATTATTGTTTTTTTACTTGTAGTCATAATAGATAAAGATAAACTGGTCCTATAAAAATCTCTTAGGTTTTTCTAGCTGGCTTAATAGTTAGAATTTATTTCATTACTATTTTATTCGATGTTTTTGTTTTTATTCCCAAAAAGTCAGTTCTGGGATTTGTTGATCAGTAGTGCTGTTTTTCCCTTGTCTTTCTTAAATTTCATTAATGTCCTCCTTAGTATCACTGTTTGACCTTTTATCAACAAAGAACGAGTTATTGTTCATTTGCTCTACCTTTTACAGTAATGCTAGCTTTTAAAGAAGATACAAATTTACCTCTGTACATAGCTCTCACTACTTGCTTTTAGTTTCTAATATTTTAGCTTTCGCTTTAATAGAATGACAATGGAGAATAGTACTAGTAAGTGTTTAATATACTACTGAGATTTATTTTTAAATTTTTCTACCCTGAATTTTGGTGAGGCAACAAGAGCAGATAATCAACCATTCTAGTGAAATAGAATGGTTTTTCTATTAGGACAATTGTTGAGATTTCCTTTTGATCCAATATTTATTCAACTTTTCTTTCAGCATTCTTTATCTTACATCCTTACATCCTAAGGAAAAAAACACTCTCTATTGGATGTATCACTTAGTAATGTAGGTATAACAATTATGCAAATACTCCACTCTTTCTCCTGAAATAAGTGTATCAGATTATCTGAACATTAGTGTGAACATTAATCAGTTACTTATTTTTTTTTCTTAAAATATTTGATCCATACATTTTGTTGCCTATATTTCATGTTGCTTAATATTTAGTATAGGCAGTACCTCATCTTTAAGATAAATTGCAGATCATCCTTTTTAATGTTCTATTGTCTAAAATGTTATAATATCAAAAACTTGTTTGCCATGAAAATATCAAATATGTTCATGTATATTTTGTGTGAAAATATGTGAGGAAAAATATATCCCCATTCTTGTTTTTAATTTGGATATTTCACCTTTAGGTAACTCTAAATAGATATCTTAAATCTCTCATAAAAAGGGAATTTATGTCCTTTGATTTTATGTCATAAAATCTTAGATGCATTTACTTTACTCATTCCACCTGTATACATTTCTCCATCTTTGATATGAAATCTGGATTTATGCTGCTAAGTTATTTAGTTGATCTTTTTCTTACCATTATTTTTCTTTTCTTCTCCAAATAATGGTTTTATAACAATCATTAAATCATAACTTTCTTTTACAGCCATCATTAGTTTTTTTTTTACATCAACCACACCTTCTAGAGTTTTTAATGCCTACTTTGATTTTATTCAACTGAAATGGATCTTTAGATTTTTTTTGTTTGTTTTAATTTGGTTTTCAGAAAATATGTGTGTAGAGAGATAAGTCGGTATACATTTTTTTTTTAAGATTGATTTATGCATATAAAATTGGGGTATAGCCCTGAGCTGTGGGCGGGAGGGGATTAAGAGGATTCACCAGAGACAGAGTGGGGAGCAGAACAAGCAAATTGGTGAAGTATACTGCTGAGGGGAGCAGTGGGTGGGTCAGGAGATGTCTGCTGTGCCATGTGTGTCACCTCGCTGGCTGGGGATCGAACTCGTGCTGCAGTGGCTTCAGATAGTTTCATAGTGCTGCACTTTAATCCATTGTGCCACCAGGGAGAGCCCAGGTTAGTATACATTCTTAGTCCTATAAACATGTGCCTTCTACATTTATTCAGGAAGGACAAGAACTTAGTATAAAATTTTGGGGTTCATTTCCTTTCACTGTCTCTTAAAATTAGCTTTACAGAGCAAATCTTAATACAAAAATCCTGTTCTATTTTACTTTCTAAATTACTAATAACTGAATAACAGCATTTAGGATATTGTTTATTTGTAATGAAATAAAGATGAATCTAGAAAAATGCAGCTCTTACTATTTCCTGAAACATACTGACTCCTGTCAGCCTATCTGGGACATGTTTCATCAAATGTGACCTTGATGACTGGTGTTTAAGAGCTTGGACCCTATAGTCAGAAAGACCTAACTTAAAATCTCTGCTCTGCTTCTCACTATGACTTCGAAGGGGAAAGAAGTTCCTAAACTTTAGTTTTCCACGTCTTACATAAAAACAGAATGATAATATTGTCTACCTCATGGAGAGTTTGCGTTAGAATTTATACCGATTCTTGCTGTAGTTTGTGGGAGCTGAACCTCTGAAAAAAGGGACTTTGAAAATAACAGAATTAATACCTGAACTGTCTTTAAAATATAAAAAACTATTGTAGAGAATTTTGTGCCACCTTTTTACCCCATGAATATCTTAGGTCTTTAAGAAATAGAAGGGAACAGGTCTAAAGGGGTTTGTTACTTTTTTATATCTTTACTTTTTGGTAACAAACTATCTTTATTTTCTTAATCTAATGTTTGGGGGAAGTTAACAAGTTTATTTCAGATACCTCCATAGTTCTTTTAATAGAGTTTTGTTAATCTTAGTTGATTTTTTTCCTTGGTGGGTGTGTGTGCATAGTATGTAATTAAAAAAATATTTTGTTACTATTTATGTCTAATAATTAGGAAGACTGTGGAAGTGGATATTATAAACCAAGAATTTCTAAAATAGACAAAATGGCATTAACATTTTTAGTATCATTCAATAGCGTAGGTGGCAAATTGACTGGGTGTGGAAGGGATTGTTTGTATTCTTGGAGATTGTAACAAAACAAATCTGCTCTGTATTTGTGGAAAGGTTTTCCTCCATAATGTCTAGTCATTTTCATTTAAGTTTCCAATTAAGGCTGACCGATTGAAAATCCTTACTTAAAAATGTGCTTCTTAAGAAAATGTGTAGAAAGTATCATTTCATCCTTTGTTTAGAAAAAGCAATTTAGGATGATAATAATAATGACAGTGATACATCAAACTATTTGGTTGCCTGTCCAAGATTCAACTGTTGGCTTTTGAGGTGAGAACTCTGCAGATCCCTGAACTGTGTAGAAAAGTTTCAAAAACACTTCATTCTGACAGTTCACTTAAGTGAATCAGTCCTATAAAGCACTCCGCTATCAAAGAACGTTCATCATCCTCTACAACGTCACATCCAGCAGGAAGACCTTCCCACAAATACAGATTTGTTACAATCTCCAAGAATACAAACAATCCCACCCAGTCAGCTTGCCACCTACGCTTCTGAATGATACTAAAAACCTGATCTTTTTGACAGATCCTAGTTGCATTATCATTTCCCTAAGTGACAATATGCCAAGGTATTGGAAATGCCGTTTTGTTCATCTTTTACAGATGCTAGGAAACATACTATTAAAATCCAGGAATATTGAAGAAAACTTAGCTTAACTATGATAAGTGAGGAAATACTAGTGTAAATTCAGAAAGGGGTCCTTCTGAGTGCTTCCAGAGTGGTAGGTTGGTCAATATCAATAATCCATGATGACTGTTGTCTCTGGAAGCCTATCATGTGTCAGCGCCTTTATATTTATTACCTCACATTCTTCCAACCACCCTGCGTAGTGCTATTGTCACCACTTTTCAGCTGAGAAAACGTGTGTCCCAGAGAAGCTCAGTAAATTGTCCAGTGTTTTAAAACTATTAGGTATCTAGTCATGACTTACCCCAAATCTTCTTGTCCCTAAAGCAGTTTACAGTCTTGTGTGACCACAGGTTGTGCCAAAAACAAATTTATAAGAAATAGACAAAATGAGGTAGGGGATGGGGGACAGCGTTTTCCTGCAAGACCAAGGTCAATTAGCTTAGAAGTGTGTTTATTCATGACACGTGCTGAATAACTTCCAGAATGAGCAGAAAAGGGAAAGGGAACAGTATCCTCCAGCTTCTTTCCCAAACTTTTCATTTCTCACAGTTTGGTTGAGATAAGGGAAGAAGCTCTCATACTGTCACATTTATTTACTTCAAAAATTTTCAAAACTCAAGAGACAAAAATGAGGGTCATTAGATTCAAGGTTATGGGGTGAACAAAGAAAGAGAAAGGCCTTTAGAATGGCCAGAATTAGTCTTGGGGTATAGTCTCAATTGTTCAATGTGATTAAGTGTGCAGGAAGAGCTAGTGGAAAGTTCCGATACTGTGAATAGGTTCAAGTCCAACTGGGTTACCTCTGTCTAAGCACACAAAAGATGTTATGTTGTAAGAATTTAAGCAGCAAAGTATTTCAATGATATACCTATTGAGCTTGCATACAAATACCATGTGTTTATAAGTCTGCAGAAAACTTAATGGATGTCTCTTCATTGTAATGAAAATCCTACAGATAAGCCAGGATTCATAAAGGGAAGACATTTAAGTTTAAATTCTTTATAAATTTAAAGTTTAAATTTAAACTTTTTAAGTTTAAATTTTTCACTGTTAAGTAGGGACTACTTAGATGTGCTTAGAGCCCCAATTTCTCTACTTTAGGCTTAGTCTCCACTCAGGACTCAGCAAATGGTTTCATAAGAGAGTATAATAAAAATTTAAGTTAGATGGCTATGAACAGGTTTTCTCTTTTATCTTTTCTGCTTTGGTTGAGATGTGAATGGATCATAAGCAGTTGCCCAGGGGATACCAGTGCAAGCCACTTTTCTAAGCCTGGCAGTGTGAACTTTGTTTCTTCTTACTACAACCCAGTTTTCAACCCAGAACTTATGAATTCATCTAGAACACTACACAAAACAAAACAAATGCATTCCCATTAGCTATACACTCCTGCTCACAGTGGAACTAACAAACTGACCATTCTTTTGGGGTCTTCATTACCTGCCAAAAGATCAGTTTCCTTTGTTGAAGGGTCGGTACTTTGTTCTTGAATCATCATTGGCATGCGCTGGCTACAGCTGGAGTTAATGAGTTTACCAGTCTCAGCAGGTTTTAAACACTTTGGGCCTCATCTTGGTTGTTCCAGCTCATAAGGAATCCTTTCCCATAATTGCTGACTTATTTAGCATCTGTTCAATGACATTCATTTTCTGGCTACTTGTTCCCACTTCTATGTTACACAACCTTAAAACATTAAAAAAAGAAAGAAAGAAAAGGAAGGAAGGAAGGACACATTAAAGCAGGTGAGTTTTGTCTTGAATCTTTTGTCCTTTCTTTGGTATGTTAGATATAGAGGTGGCTGCTGAGTTTAGCAGTTTTCCTGACATGTGTGGATCATATGGTATTAGAGAAATCACTTATATTTAAAGAAGATAGTCTCATTCAGGAAACCGTTTTCATTATCTGGATTTTCTGTTGATCTTAATGTGATAAGGTGTGTATCGTTCATCCCTTTTATCAGTTGCCCATTAGCATCCTGCTTGTTGGGGGCTGGGGAGAAAGTTCTATTTTCCTTTTAATAAATGCATATGAGTCATTCACTCAAAGTTCAAAATTGATGCTTATCTGGAGGAGTCTCCAAGTTCACATATATTTTGAATGTTCACACATGTACAAAATTATCTAGCAAACTTGAGAGGAATTGTGTGTGTGTGTGTGTGTGTGTGTGTGTGTGTTTTAATTGCCAATTGTTGCATCTAGAAGCCCAACAAGAAGCACTACACAAAATATCTCCCTTGGGGTATGTCCTAGTTCTTCTAAACCTATTGTTGGAGCATTAAATACTTGAAGAAATCTGTAATACAGACACCAGGTAGTGATAGTGCTATGAGTCATTCTGCTTCTGCAGCGGCAAACTGGATGTGCTTGGAATGAGGTTCAGCTGAGGTTCCCTAACTGAAGAAGAATTAGCTAACCAGGTGGTAAGCCCATCAAAGCAGGGGCACATCAGACCAGGAGAAAAAGCTCATAAGTATAGTATTATGAAATATTAATAATGTGATGAAGCCTAACACATTAAAAAGATTTTTAAGTAGAAACAATCTAAATATCTACCGTTAGCTAAGTGTTGAAATAAATTAGCCACTAGTTAGAATATTACACACATAATAAAAATAAAATCACAAAGATTTCTAGTGCTGTGAAGAAATTATGAAAGTACTTTGAAAAATAAAAAAAAAAACAAGGTGTATGTGTCCATTTCAACCTCAAACTTTGTGGGTCTACCTGAAGAATCATTAAGTAGTGATGAACAGTATGTGCCTTGCACCACAGTGCCGCCGGTTTGAATGGTTGCTCCGCTTCTAACTACCTGTATGTGTTGAGTTGCTGTGTGTCAGTCTCGCTGTTTTGACTATGTGTCAAAACTCAGAGCCTCAGTTTTGTCATCTATGGAAAGGGAATAAAAATACAGCACATGATTTCTTAAGATTACACAACAATGATGTGTATACACCTTGCAGTGCCTGACCTTGGTACGGGCTTAACTGCGTTTGATGATTGTCATGAGTTCACTAAAGGCAGCAAAACTTCCTAACAGGAAATGGTCATATATATCTATAGCACTCCCCAGAAAAGCATATTTTATTGCTTTGAAAAGTCATAGGCAAATTAACTGTAAAATAATTATGTTTTACAAATGGTAGCCTTTTAGTTTCTGCTGTTATCTAAGGACAATTGTCTATTTTAGAAGTAGTGACACAGCTCCTTTAGACTTACGAGAATGGTGGTGGCTGAGGGAGAGAAACTCTCTTTAGCTCCAGGTCAGTTATGCTCTTGGCCTCACAGTTATCCTTGTGTCCAAGCTCTTAGGCTTGGCTTTCCTGTTGTTGGAGGTGAGAGGGGTCTGTTTTCACAGACCAGTAGAGTGTGGGTTCAGGGGAGTTTGCAGAGGGTTAAGTTTTAGGGGGTCCTTCTGTGGACTTGGCATTGGGGAGCTTAGCCTTCCCTTCTCTGCTTTCACTGTGCATCACCATATGTTTGATAGCTTGACAACTTCACTTCTAAATCATCTCTATAAGCATAAATATAAACAGGTTATAAAATGGGAATCTGAATTCCCCATATATAAAACTCCTCTTGGGATACTAGCAAAGTAACCTCTGACTGTTTCCTGAGCTAATTAGCTACCCTCCCACAGATAGTAATACACTGATACAAAATACATTGGTTTCCCTATTAGTTTCCTCACTTTATTCTGACGAAATTCAGGAAATGTGGAAATTAAATCATTCCTGAAGCTATGCTTTATCATATGTCAGAGTAAAATTATCCAAATGCCTCCTGTCCACATGTAGTTTCAATTTCCTGAAGTTAATTTCTTCATTCTAATTACAAACACTCCAAGAACTAGTTTTTTTTTTTTTCTTTTCTTTTTTTGCAACTCAGCAGGAGAGCAAGTAACTTATTTCATCAGGCTGAGTTGAATGCAGAAGGTTTCCAGAATCTGACTGAATACAAAGTATAAGATAAATGTCCACTAGTTTCTGCTATTGTTACTGAACTTTTAGTGCTTAAGGTCACTAGGAAAATGGTCTCCCAACGGTATGAACTTTGTGCCTAATATTTTTAAAGGAATCTTGCTCTATGATAGGTAACATAGGAAACGTGTTAGTTTTCTTTTTTCCCTAAAGGTAAGATAGAAAGGGTGAACATTTTAGACACATTTATTAAATCCAGGTGTACTTTGAAGTATCTTGGCTTTTTCTGATGAAAAATAAAAATATGTGTGTTCATCTGACAGGATTCTGCTATTCTCTTATTGCTTTTGCCCTCACCCAAATAATCATACTGGGAAAAGAGAAAGATGGTCAAACCTCAGGCAGAGGAGCTGGGACTTCTTATTTTGAAACTAGCATTGTGCATGAACCCTTGTTCCCTGATTGTTCTGAAAACAGTGCACTGAGTCTATTGAATTATCATGTAGATTCAGTATTATTCAGCAAAGGGTCAAATCATGCCTTTAAGAAGCAAACTGTCCCTGCCTCCTGCTATCTATCTCCCTTTCTTCAGTTTTTATCTTGTCAAATTCTAAATTTGGTTCCTAAGGAATATTATATCAAAACAAAGAAAAAGAATTTTGTTTTCATTACTCATATATTTAAAAGATGTGGTTAGGTTTTAATTTCCTTGGTATAATTCCTTTTAAAGCATTTTGACAAAATAATCTAGCTCCAGTCTTGGCATGATTGAAAAACTTTGAAAATAGCAAAATCTCACCTTTCATTTTAAAGTTGAGGGCACAACAAAAATGTATCAGAACTCAGTGGTGTGTTTTTCTCTCTGCATCCCCTTAATTTTCAAACCATCATATAGGAGCTGAGGCATCTAATTCAGCAAAATGTTATACTACCTGACACTTAATGGTTTATGCTACACCAGGAACAAAGTTAGCTGCTTGTCATTACTTTGATTCAATTATTTAAGTTCAAAGTAAAGGAGATATTACCATCCACATTCTCCATGGAGAAACTGAGACTCTGAGAAATTCATTTCACATAGGTAGGTAGAAAATGAAGCCAGAATCTGATCTCTGAGCTCTGTCTCATTAGGAGGTCACCTCCAAGAACATGTTTGGTGCGTGCCATGGGGAAATGTAATATAATGTGACTCATGTGCCATTTTATCAGTGAAAACTAGCAGTAATTAAGATACCAGCGTGTCTCTCTGACTGGGAGATGCCAGTGTTCAATCAGCCACAGAATCGACCTCATATCCTTGACACATCCCCCATATTCTGAACCATCCTTTACAATATCTAAAATGAAGATGGTGGAAAAGAAACTAACATCTAATAGTACAAACTGCATAATTGCTGTATTTCTTAATTTAAGAAAAGATTATACTTTGAGACTAAATTGAATAATTAGAATTTCATGCATACACTGAATCTAATGCCTGCTGATTTATACATATTCTTTGAAAAATAACAAAAGTCAATGACCGTGTATTTGGATTTGTTTTCTATATCTTTATGATTAACACTGAACTTCTTCAATGTTCTCCTGTTCAATATTTTCTTTGTGCACTTAATGATAGCAGCCATAGAAATAGGTATCCAGTAATCTAATATTTATAAATCCTTATTGCAAAATAAGAATATTTCCCCTTGGGCCCTGTGCTGTTTTCTCTTCCTCTAAGATCATGGAAAATAGGGAGTCGGTTTCAGATGAGACTTTTCCATCTCCCCCACATACATGCAGAATGCTAAACATTGCCAAGTTCTTTGATAAATTACAAATCAATTACCTAACTACCCAACTGAACAAGGATTGTTCTAGAGGCCTTCAATTTTTACTCTAGCTTACTGTAATTTTCTGATAATGATGAAAGCTTTTACAATGGGCAGAATTGGCATCCATCTTCTTGAAGCATCCAGAAATCCTCACCCTTTTAAAAGCAAAGTTACACTGACTGACTAATATCACATTATTTCTCCAATTTAAGGTTACATTTTCTCCCTCTTGCAAACTGATGTCACATCTCCACATGGAGAAAAGAGTGACATTTGGCATTTGTTCATCCCAAAACCAAATTGCTGACCTTTTGTTTTTAATACTTTGCCATCTTGCTTTCGCTTTTTTAATTTGCTTGTGACTCTCTGCTCCCCCATCTTTTTTTTTTTTTTGGTACAATGATTCTTACCTTGTCTTTCCCCAGTCCGTTTCTGACCTGGCGAGACGTGCAGCATGTTATTGTCAGGACTTCCCGTGCAGGACATTTGAACGCTAATGACTGGAAAACCAATGCTGCTGGTTTTAAGGGTGAGAACTTCTTTCATATTCTGTCACAGGCAAAATATTTTTATTTTTCCCCCTTTTTCAATGAGAACAGGAATAGAACCCCTCAAAAGAAACTTGCAATTTTGTGCTGACCCAGGAAGAACTTCATCTTTGAATAAATAGAAAGCAGATTTTTAAAAATTAAGATAACACACATAAGACTAATTTCCTTGACTTTCCATCATAGGTCAGTGTCTTAAAAGATCGACCAAGTTCCAAGTATAGAAGACATATAGGATTCCAAAGTAGTTTATTGTTTGCTATCATTATATCTGAGTGCTATTTATAACTATGTATTTCAAAAGTCCTGACCTTCTATAGGGATTACTTATAATTAAATAATAACTGGTATATCTTACTTGAGTGTAGTGCTGTCAGAGGCTAGGCTATTCTATAGTTTTTGTTTTTATTTTAAAACTTCCAAATAGAAAAGCAGGAATAACTCAAAGAGGTTATTTTATATATACTAATTTTTTTTTAAGATCTTTATTTATTTATGGATACAGAACTGGGGTACAGGCCAGAGGTGTGTAGGTCAGCTCCCTGGTGGGGGATCGAACTTGTACTGACACAGCTGCGGCTGCCTTTTTAGTGCTGCACTTTAACATGTTGCACCAACAGGGAGAACCCCTAAACTATAAATTCTTATGAAGTTATATAATGCACAGTTTTATGTACTTGTACATAGCATATAGTAAGTGCTGACTATTTCCCCCATGGCTGATCAGATTATAGTTCCCTTGCACTATTGTATTGGCAGTAGTCATTCTGTTTGTTGTCTAGGTAGGTAACATGTTATAATAAAGAGAATTATCTAATTTTATATAAGATGTCCTATAGTTTCATATAGTTATTGAAGTTTCAGAGGCCCTACCTTTTAATCTATTAATATAATTTTCAACAAAAATTACCTTGGTCTTACCTACAAACTTAATGTACGTCATCCCCCTACCCAATCCTGTCATCCTTTTATGCCCCAGTGGATGAGAAACAGTATTCCATAGCACAGGAACTGAAGTCCCAGACCCTAGAGCATTGTTAACATACTGAAAATTCCTGGACAAGTCATTGAATTTTTCTGGATCCTAACGTCCCCAATTAAACATCTTAGAAGTTACATAATATTGTCTCCATATAATACCTTGCATATTATTTTAACATATCCTTACTGGACTATACCCAGTGTATGCAGATTTTCATGCTCTAAGTGTGTATTTTAAAAACTATGTGCAAGTGGCTTATTCCAATATAATTTTTAGCCAACATTTATAAATGTCTCAGTTAAGATTGATTTTCACTACAGATGCCTCCATTTTTAGGAAAAGAACATCCTTCTGATTTTAAATATCAACACCTTTCTAAGCTTGCAAACTATAGAATGCCATAGTGCTCAATGAACTTTTAATCTAAAGATAAGCCAATACCTGCCTGGAGCTTATTTTCTGACACTTAACCTCAAAGATATTTGAAATTCCAGTTGTTCTAAAAATGTAGGCTATCGTTTTCTAAATGTGTGTTTCATTTTGATTAGCTTCTCCATGCGTCCTACACAGATCACAGCTGGGGGAGGTTCAGGAGGGGTAAAGGAGGGACCAACACAGACTGGCTGGTTCAACTCTGCAATCAGCTCTCAGGAGAAAGGTTCAGACGACATTGTGCATTGGCCTCCATGTAGCTGAGGAATCAACTTTAACCCAAATAAAAGTCTTAGTTTTACTGACTTCTTTTTGGCAACTTAAAAAGAGCAAATGGTTCTAATAAAAAAAGTGTACTCTTCTGAAAACCCCTGTTGGTTTTGGAGAAGGGGGTATAAAGGATTTAGAGAACATCAATAGATCCAAACCTGAGCCTGAAGAGGGCTGTACTCTGCTTCTGGCAAGAAAGAAATAGCATTTTACTCTTGCACGTGGCAATATTTAGTATAATATTTCACTCTTCTCTTAGATTGCTGCCAAGAGTAACAATTAAAGTTCACTTTTTCATAGATGAATTACTCTGAATGGTCTGGACTCCCCATGGAATGGTTTTGTAATTTTGTTGATGGCAAGCCCATATTTCATCTAAACATGATCATAATAATGATAATTTTAAAAAAAAAGGCTTATTTCTTCCCTCCCCTAAGCATTACCATACCTCCCCTAGTGCCCCACAAATAACAGTGATTAAGGCAGAGACTAGCAGGACAAACGATGTGTTTTGAGGAAGATGAGAATGCAGGTCACTAGTGCTGGAGAAAGATGGGCTTACTTTTTATGAAATAAGAACTGAACAAGCAAAAAACAGCAAATGCTTGGAAGAAATACATGCAATGAGAGCTCAGCAAGAGTTCATATTTTAAATTAGGTCAGTTGGCTTTTGCAGGCTCTGCTTAGCAGGAGCACATGGCCAAACATTTCTCCTTCGACAGGAGAAAACAGAAGTTGCCTGCAAAACAGAAGCCTGTAACCACGGGTGCTCTCGCTCTTTCTATGCAAGGCAGCCCTAATGCTGAGTCAGATAATGCAAGAGATGAATCTGAAAACACTTTTGCTTCCCAAGGCTTGCTTTGCGCCTTAATGATGAGTAATTTCACTCATTTGAAGAGCTGTTTAAAAAAAAAAAAACATGAGAATAATTTTGCAAGTTTCTCTGTAGAGCCTCTTTTATAATGGGGCTATCAGTGTCTGTTTGGCATCAGCATTCCCCATCAGGTGAAGCAAAAGCAGCTCTGAGTGGCAACTGACTTGGTTTAAGGGTTTTACATTCAGTAGACACGGTAGCGTAGTTATCACAGGTAACTTCGGAAAAGTCACCACCCCAAAGAATAGTCTCTCATCAAGGCTTGCCAGGTCCATTCCATACTACATGCTTCCATTACTTCAGGAACACCTACATGAAAGTAGGAAAAGAATTTGATTTACTCTTAGCCACGTGTGGTGTGGTAAGGACTCAGAAATTGAAAGCTGCTTTCTCCAGCAGCAGGAGCTGTCCTATTGGCCGGCATGGACAGGTTTGCTGGGGCAAGGCCATCCTTGACAAGAACAGGCTCCCTCCTGACTGTTGCTCTTCCCATTTCTCTGACTGCAGGATTCCCCTGGAGTGCATACAGGAAATGACTTGCAAAGGACTTTTCCTCCTCGGTGCCCTTAGGGCCCTCTATAGTAGCAGTCTAGAAATGAAGTTAGGTCCCACTGAAGGGAGTCCCCCTCATCAGCTCCTCTGTACTAGTAGAATCTTCATTTTGAACAATTTAAAATGAACTAAGATTATCTGCTCTTCTTAAATAATGATCCTGTGTAGTATACGTCAAATATCTAATACAAAGTATTTGTTTTTCAAAGTAAATGTAGTCCAATGAATATATACCTGACTAAACATTATTTTGATTGTCCTTGTAAATTAACCTAGCTAAGTTTTGGAAAATTCCTTTTGACTTCAAGCATCCTTCAGAAATGATTTCTTTAAAAATAAACTCAGTAGCTATCACACACCTCTCCTAGAACCTACTCAAGATTATAAATAACAATAAGAAAGCATTTGTAGGTGACCAGATGAACATAAATAATATATACCACTAGAGAAGGAAACTCCACGTTCTAGTATTTTGCTACTGGCCACTATTTGCAAGGCTGGGAGATGACTTAAGCATTAAATTCTTTGGGTTTTTTTTTTCCTTTCAGTATTATTTCTTTCTCCCTTCCCTTTCCTCTTATGAAAAATCTTTTCTTTTTCTTCTTTTTAACACCATTCCCATCCTTAAAATGTACAAATCAGCTGTAGAAGTAAGTGTGGGTGATTCTCCTTAAGACATTTCATTTAATTGGGCTCTTCATTTGTATATGCACAAATAGTTCCTTATCCTCTCCAGTATGCCAGCTGAACATGGGTTAAAGTGTCCCCAAAAAGTGAAAAGTGGAAGGAAATGTCAGGGGTCCAGTGGCATTGCCTGATCTGATTTGACCACAGTATCATTTTCATCAGGAAACAGAAATGTATGCTGCTTCATTTTTTCCCTTTGGTCAAGACCAAACAGACCAGGCCATGTTTATAAAATTTTCACTACCTCTCACATCTGAATGCAGCCTAACCTCAGTAACTGAGGCATCTGAGGTAGACAATGTCTATTGGTGTGATGGAGATTTGGACCGGCTTTGTATGCGCATATCAGATGTGTGGATCCCAGAGCCACACTGGGGACTTTTATTCTGCATTGTTCTAGAATCCCTCACTTCAGAAAGAATCTAATTCTTTGTTGTGACCTTCCTTTTATTGCTTTCACCTGAGGAAACTAAGAATCTATCACCTTTTTCGGCCCCAAGTGCCTGGGCTGTGCCTTCTGTTTCTTTTCCCCGAGTTCATATCCCTGATTTTAAGTTATATTTACAATGGAATGCATGCAACATCGGTGTTTTTGTTTTTGTTTTTTGCTCAAAGTGTCTGTATTTGGATTATGTGACTGTTTATAGTTAAACTCTTAAATCTAGGAACAGGAATAGACGTCAGATAATAAATTAGGACCTTCTGTCATCTTTACTAGGCGAAAGAATGAAAAAAATGTCATTGAAAATCAAAAATGACAACTAAGTGAGAGAGGTTTCCACGCCTTCCATTTCACTGCCCTCCCAGCCTATGTAAGTCTCTTTTTTTCTACCAGCATGTTGCTGACCTCTTCCCCACCCAACTGACTACCTTTGGCCACAACTAAACTACTAGACTTTGTAAAACTTGTAACTGATTTCCCACCCTGGGAAAAACAGTTGACAGGCTAACATGACTTTCTCAGCCTCAAAGGCCTTAACTTTTAATAACCCTTATTACTTTTAATTGCCATCATTTTATTTCCACTGACAGGACTGATAATCTTAAGATACACCAGTACATTTTTAACACCAAAATGTATTGCTTTAAGTTTGTAACACTTATTAAAAAGAATTTGTAGTGCCAAACCATGAAGCATGTCATGTGTTGAATTGGAACTAAAGGTTTTGAAATGGTGTCTTTAGGAGACATCTATATACAGTGCATATTTGGTGAGGTCTCATGTGTCCATTTGAAAGGGTAAACCTTTTCATCTTTGCCACCTAGTAGACTGATGTGACATTGGTAGCTTGATTAAGGCTATAGAATGTAATTGGTAATCTACACATCATGCTTTAGAAAAAAGTCAAAGTGAAATGGTATTTTTCTGGCAGGTGGCAAAGGTGGTACTAGAATGGTATGTCCAATCCCACTCGACCCCCGTCCCAATCCCATTTGTAGAAAGGCATTTTGTACTTTTATGAATGTGAAGACAGAGAGAGGTAAATCCACTTGGCTCTACATAACAAAATCTGCTCACTAGAAATGATACCTGTTATACTTTCGGTATTCACTGCTTTATGCCACTGTGATACTATGAATTCATATTCATTGGGTGTATTAATTTTAAAACTTTCATTTGCTTGCATAAATGAGTTTTACTTCTTTTTCATATGTAAAAACGGTGAATCGCACATAATGCAAGGATTTCACATTTATTTGTTAGTCTGGTGGATGGTTTTTAAATATGAGTTTTAAAAATATTAGTATACAACTGAAAACTGTTTTTACCGTGATGATCTTTGATTAAATGGTAGCAGTAGGTTTTTTAGACTTTGGTGGTATTTGGTTTGGTAGTCCTCTTAAGTATACACATTTTAAATGTATGCAGTTTCACACTTAAAATCCATCTTCAAAACAAAATGGTTGCACTAGATGAGCATTATCTCTATACCAGATATAATTCATTATTAGAGAATTATGTTAGGAGTAGTTTTGTTGCTTTGCAATAATCTTAAAAACATTTAATTTTTAGAAAAGCTCGTTATTGATATTTTCTCTGGCTTTTGAGGAAGCTAATTAAGGTTTTTGCATATTGTTTTAGAATATGGGTAATTAATACTGCACATAATGAAAAGACTGGCTTGAATGAAAAGTACTTTGCAAATGGAAAATAGCAACCATAAAAGAGTTTTAAAAGTATATTTTCATACATCACAGCTTTCTACTCCCTGAAGTAAGGGTAAAGATAGGGAGCTATGATATGAATTAGAATGCTATTTTAAGGTTGAAGTTAATTAAATTACCTTGCACGAGTTAGAGAAAAATTAAGAACTTCATACAATTGTCATTAATGTCTTCACTCTTTTCACCCATTGATTGGGGATCAGTGACTATTATCATATGTCATATTATCTAACAATACGTAAATATAATCTGTTTGCAGATTAGATTTAATCAGTAATGTCACTATAATTTCAGACTACTAAATCTTAAAAGTTATTAATTACTTCAGTATAGGAACTAACATAGAAATCTGAATTGAGTATAGATATCAATAGCCTATTGACTCTTTAGTCATTAATTCACCATATAAGAGCTCTGAGTATAAAATCAAGTTTTTTTTAATTGTGTGAGCTTATACGCTTAAGAGAGATTGATGTCCCTTTGATGAAATCACCTGGTGAAATTCAATTTCACTAATTCTAGTGCAGCAGGAGTTTTAAGACTCCTCTTTTAGCATGAGATTGGCTACCCTTAACGTTAGCAAAGCTTGATATTTTTTAATTACAATTGATGTTTTAAACAAAGATAAATCTTCAAGTGCTAAGCCCAGAGGTCACTGAGGGTCATTGACCAGAGACAGTGTTTTTTTCAGGATCAAATTGTACTGTGATATAAAATGATGAAATGGATTTCTTTGAATCATAAGTAGTTGGATTCTGAATCTAGTTCCAAAATAAAGTACCCCAAAATGATTTAAACTAAGTAAACCTTATCAAACTACAGACTCACATACACACGCTCACATGCACTGAGACTTTAAAAAACAATCATTTTCTTATGTGAGGCTTTGTATTTCTTTTGAGCAGAAGTTCACTTGGGATGATCCAAGGTCAGATAGATGGGATTAAATCTGGCTTTCTAAATAAATAGTCTAACCAGTAATTTACATACTTTCTTAATCACTTTTATTGGGGTAAATTTACATTCAGTGGAGAAATGTATATCTCCACATGATATGATCAGTATTAAAGCGTAGAATGTTTTGCCACCCCAGAAAGTTCTTTTGTCCTCCTTCCTCACCCCTTACCCTACTTTATGCAATCACTGAGCTTTTTAACAGTATTGATTAGCTCACCGTTTGTAAACTTTCATATAAAATTATTTGAACCTTTTTTCTCTCTGTATACTATTTTTTTTAAGATTTATTTATTTATGCATACAGAACTGAGGTACAGGCCAGAGGTGCAGGGACAGTGAGAGGATTCACCAGAGACAGAGTGGGGAGCAGAACAGGCAGATCAACGAAGTGTACTGCTGAGGGGAGCAGCGAGTGGGTCAGGAGAGGTCTGCCACACCATGTGGGTCTCCTCCAGGGTGAGGGATTGAACTTGCACTGAAGCAACTGCGGCTCGCTTGCAGTGCTGTGCACCACTAGGGAAGGCCATGTATTCTATTTTTAAGATTCATCCTTGTCATGAATGAGTTCACTCATACATGACAAGGTAGTATTCCATTGTAGAAGTATACTACAATTAGTATACTTCCTCACTTTTCATGGATGATTTTACTATTTCAACTTTGACGTTGTGATAAGTAAGAGTAGTATGAATTTAAAAGTATGGTGTGGACAAATTATAACTTTTAAAGTATTAGAGAGTTGGGAAAGACGTCTCTTCGTTAAACAGACACCTAGAAGAGTGAGGGAGCAAGTCAAGGTGCTGAGCAGCATTTCATGACCAGGCACAGAGTATATACAAAGTCCTGGCCAAGACTTTTTTTATGATAGCCTCAGAGGCTATCATAGGTGGAGTTGTATAGGCAAAGGAAGAATGAAAGCAATAGCACAGTAAATTCTCACAGTTGTGAATAGATTCATTGTATCTGGGAGTTTCAGCAAAATGATGTGAACTCAGGTCCACAAGCATCATTTCCTTCAGTATTAACTGGGAGTTCTTTATTGTTTTTGTTTTTAAATCAGTTTTATAGTAAAGCAATATTATTTGAATATCTACTGTCTCATATAAAGAATTTAGCACAGCTTTTTAATCATAATATGCACTCAGGTAAAGCTACCTGCTTTTAGTATTGGAATTACTAAATTCACTGTTTTATATAACATTTAGTATTGAATTAATAAATACTTAATATTCTGTTAGGTATTTTCCATGATAAAATTGAACATGCATGTACATAGAGCTACGACCATAAAATGGTGTGTTTAGCTTAGAAATGAAACCAGCACCACCTTCATGAATGGATATTCACCTGTCTCTTGTAACACTTCAATTCTCATCTTCATGGTCTGCTTTATTTTGCTTATTGTTTTCATTTGTCAATGATTTTAGTTTATGAATCTAAGTGTCACTTTTTCATTTAAAGAAGTAACTTGGATTTAACAAATAATCAACTCCAAATTATTGAAAAAAGCATAATCTATTGAACATCAATTAATTATATTAATATCACATACATAACCTAGACTAGAAGCTTAAATACAATGAAGGCAATAAAGTGAGACTTTTAGAGTTACTAGACATTAGAAAATTAGAGTTTATCTGAAATAGCTTCTAACGTGGTTAGTCAATCTAAACAAAACATTATTTGTTTATTTTCATCTTCTGTAGGTTAGGGACTAAAACTGGATGAGACAGCTGTGGTGGAAGCAATGAACAAATTAAAGAGGTCACAGTGTGTAAAATGAGTAAGAGGCTGTGATGAGGAAAGTAATTGAAAAGAAATTGAGGACAAAACTATTTTAACCCTAAAAGTTAGGCATTCTTTTATGATTGGAATAACATTTTGGAGCTTCTGCCTCAATTTGAGAAGTGAGTTGGATAATATTAATGACTTTTAAGTAAGGTGATTCTAGTTGCTTCATTGTTATCAGAAAGTTTTATGTTTTAAATTGAGGTGTATATCCATTGGCTTTGTGGTATGTCCCACAATGTAACAAGTATATATGAAATTGACTTCCTAACATGGATAAAAACTATCTTGCTACCATCATTTTATATTATCTCTGTATGTACCTGTATATTCTTGACCTAAAGGACTGTGATATTCAGAGGAATTTTCTATCATCTCTTGGCCTTCTTCTAAATGAGAGTTATAGAGTTTTGATATAAAATCATCTTTGCTAAATTCTTTTTTTTTTTTTTAAGAAGAGAAAGAAGTGCTTTTTGAAATGGCTTTTTAATAAACCCAGGGCAAAGGGTGTGATGACAAGATTGCTTCTTAGAAACTGTGGGGCCAGAAATTGTACTTTAAGAAGTACAATTTAAGAAGGCTTCACAGATTTCTTTTTGCCAGAGTCTTTCAGCAGTTGTTATTGTTCATTGTGACCTTCAGAAAACCATTTAACTCCCAATATTTGAATTTTTTCATATAAAGATATGGTCTTTGTACCTACCATGTATTTGCAGAGATTTAAAGAAACATGTAACATGATTCTGGTTAGCCTCTTGATTTGCTAAATGCTTCCAGTAAGAATGGCAAGCATTTATAGTTTACAAACAACATATTTCTTTAAATATTATGTAAAGACTCTTTTTTTTTTTAACCTTGAAACTAACTTAGAATCATCTATAGTCTTAGGAAGTTACATTATTTAAAACTTTTTAGTTGAAGTAACACTTCATTATAATGTTTATTGTGGAATATTTATAAAGTAACATCTGTATATATTATGTTCACCAATAAAAATCTAATTATGTCCTATGCCATGGAACCCATTCCTTTTACCCATTTAACTCATCCTTCCTCCCCTCTTTGCTTCTGGTAACCAGTAATTTTGTCTTATAGTCTAAAAGTTTATTTTTGTTTTTTTTTTTAGTTCATTTGTTTTGTTTGTTTTACCATATATGTTTGTCTCTCTTTATCTGACTTAGCTCACTAAGCAGAATACCCTCTAAGTCTATCTATGGTATTGCAAATGGAAGGATTTCATCTTTTTGTATAGCAGAGTAGTATTCCCTTGGTTATTATCTTCTTTATCCAGTTGTCTGTTCATGGACACTTAGATTATTTCAGCACATATACAACACATATGCTTTCTTAATATACTTTGCAGAATAGTTTTGTCTGGATATTGTTTGCCCTTTTTTTTTTTTTCAATTTAACCTCAGAAGCAGCTTCAGAGAAGATATATGTCCAGTTTTGTTGTAAGAGTTAGTATTTTGCACATTAGAACTTAAAACTGACTGAATTGTAACCACAGATGACTAAAGAATCAGAAAAAAAATGGATAAAACTTCAAGAAATGGCTTGTATACAAGCCATACAAATGCACAGTTATTCAGTCTTCCAGATTCAGGGTTTTGGAATCTTCAGCATTTGGGGTCAACAGATTATGGCCCCCACTGTGCTGATCTTCCAGAAGGCTACGGCGGGCCTCTGAATATGGAGCGGCCTCCAAAAGCCACCTCAGAGAGGAGAAAGAAGTTTGGAGGCTTTGCAAATAGCTGAACAACTGAAACTGTTCCCGGTTTGTTGCTGTTACAACCTGGCAGGGAAGGCAAAGACCCCCGAGCCAGGCGCCTCGCTGAGCCGCATGAGTGTGGCTGTTTGTTGGGTGGTTTGGCCACTGTAGCTGCTGTTTTGGGTGTCACTTGCCTGGTGCTGTGCTGGGGGCATCTCCGCAGCTCTGGGGTTATCTCCTGTTGTGTCTTCTGCTGTCTGCATGTGTTGGAACTTGGCCTGGAGTCTGGCTGCTGCATGTTCCACTTCAGCAGAGGCAGGGTGATGCCATCTTAGCTGCTTGTGTTTCAGACTTTAAACCACTGTATGCAGCTTTGGGTGAGGTAAAGGTCATTTTTGGCCTCAGTAACTCTTTGTTTTCCTCTGGTTTGTTAAATAATTCCCTTGTTATTCTCTGAGCAATTGTATGCACAGGTGAAGAACTCAGTGACTGGTAATAAATTGTTTGATAAACTATTCGGGTAAACTGAACTTAGCCGGTATAGTGCCCCTTCTGCCCTTTTAGAAAGAAGCATCTTTCTCTGATTCATACAGTCTCACATGGGCAGCTCTGTTGCCCAGAATTTTATTGTAATTTCTCCCACAATTGTGAAAGACAGGCATCTTTAAAAGTTAACTATACAGAAGTGGTTTTGCTCAATTTAACCTCCTTCTTCAACCTTCTATTTGTCTTCAACCTTCAATCTTCAACCTGACTTAAACCTTCTATATGTCTTCAACCTTGACATTCAAAGAATCTTCATTAGCAAAGTAGTGCAATTACTTGTTTGCCCGTATCTTTATTTTATCCCCTCTTTATTGCCAACTCTAGACAGAATTTGCAGGAAAATCTTTTATTTAAGTGACGATGAGCGTGCTAAGCACAAATCTGTGATTTTGTTTTTTACATTCTTTTTATGTTCTCCATTTTTGTGACCAAAAATTCAATGCATAATTACTTCATTTAAGGCCAGCAAGATAAGATTCCTATTTAGGGTTTTTTTTAAAGCCTATTAAATATTAACACATGTAAGATACATGAACACAGACATAAGGCAATGATGAAAAGACTTTATTTGAAGCTTCCATGATTATCATCAAGCTGTCTTATGAAGGTAGTCCCAACAGACCCTTTTTTCTACTGAGGAACAGAGCCTTTAAATATGAAAGGAAAAAATGTGATTGAGGCACATGGGAGAAATCCTGTTATTGAAATTAGTCCATGCATATCAGTTTGGACTCTGACATTAGTATTGCCAGCACAATCTGTTGTTTTCTACACCCCATCAGGGACAGGGACTCTTAACCTGCTGAGACCACATGGACGCAGTGGTAAATGAGCACTGCTCCAGCTGTGAAAATGAGTTCACGATCAGTAAGATGATCCAAATGAACAAGAGGGAGAAGGGTCTTATGGTTACATCTTTCTAAAGTATAATTTTAACAAAGAGTGTTTTGCATCCTTTTTTCTTTTCTCTCCAGAGAGATCTTTGTAGGCATATTGTGCTGTGTCTACAATATAAACCAGATCTAAATATTAAACAAACAAACAACAATTCTAGAAGTTAATCCTGACCAGGTTTTATGCATAACTTCTTAAAACCTGTACATCTAACAAGACACAGTTATAGATAAGGTAGTTGCTTACCAAAATCCATCTGTGTATATCTTCCATGAAATAAATAGATCCAGACTTCTTTTTTCTCCATAGAATTTCAACTCACTTTTACACACGTTTACATCTTGCTGGCTTTAGGCATTTCAAAGTAATTAAACTTCTATCACACATCACTTTATGGTTTTATACAGAAGCCATGATCCACCCTGAAGTTTTCGGAATCATCCTTGAGAGTCCCAAAAGTAGGATATTTTGCTCACTGCTGATGATGCGATGAGAAATCACTCTGACACTACACCCCATTCTTCCATGGCATTCCTGGTGAGTTCCAGTTTAACAAAATGACCTAAGTGTCAATTTATAAAACAAAGTATTCTTTCCATATTAATAATGTGTTCATATTCAGAGAAAATCCATAATAAAAATAACTGAAGAAGGTAATTTCTTAGCAACAGTGAAGAAAGGGTTATTAGCTGATGCTAACTGTCCTTAAGTCCCACATCCTTTTCTGCACATAGTTTAGTGAGTATTGAAGAACAGAACAGTTTTAATGTGGCTGAATTGCAAATGGCAACAATAATAAGAGTTCAGTGTTCATTTGTGAAATATAAATTCTCTCAATTCTCCCCCCACCTTTTCTACCTTATAATTCTTAGGATTGTGATTCTTTTGATTATCTTCCTTGAAAGAAATACAGTGTGTCTCACAGACAGCAGGAGTCACTGAATTCCCATGATATAAAAAGATTTGAGCATTAGGGATGTGGGGTCTCTGTGGCCTTTGGATGGAGACTCTACCTGATGCAGGGCAGCAAGGGACACTAAGCTGGCCAAAGACACTGCCCAAGTAGTTTATCAGCTGTTGTCTGAGTTCTTCACCCGCAAGCACATTACAAGACCACTCAGGCTCGGGAAACAACAATAATGAGGTATATTTAACAAACCAGGGGAAAACAAAGGCCAAAAATTAAGTTTGCCTCACCCATTGCTTTTAAGTTCTAAACAAAAGCAGCTAAGAAGGTGTCTTCCTGCCACTGAGAACACGGAGCACCTCTCCCAGGCAATAGGTCACGTGTCCAAAATGGCATCACCCTGCCTCTGCTGAGGTGGAACATGCAGCAGCCAGACTCCAGGCCAGGTTCCAACACATGCAGACAGCAGAAGACACAACAGGAGATAACCCCAGAGCTGCGGAGATGCCCCCAGCACAGCACCAGGCAAGTGACACCCAAAACAGCAGCTACAGTGGCCAAACCACCCAACAAACAGCCACACTCATGCGGCTCAGCGAGGCGTCTGGCTCGGGGGTCTTTGCCTTCCCTGCCAGGTTGTAACAGCAACAAACCGGGAACAGTTTCAGTTGTTCAGCTATTTGCAAAGCCTCCAAACTTCTTTCTCCTCTCTGAGGTGGCTTTTGGAGGCCGCTCCATATTCAGAGGCCCGCCGTAGCCTTCTGGAAGATCAGCACAGTGGGGGCCATAATCTGTTGACCCCAAATGCTGAAGATTCCAAAACCCTGAATCTGGAAGACTGAATAACTGTGCCCCCTTCTGCAGTCCTTTATAATTTTTATCCTTTGCCACCCCCCCAAAAGTGATTTTTAGCATTTTCCCTGGGGCTGTCTATCTTCACCAGCAACCCCTTCCAGGGGGCACCACCAGTAACTGTCTTTCTGCTTCAGCCACTGGTTGCACACCCACAGCATGACAGAGAGACTGGAATCACCCTCACCCCTGAAAACATCTAGGGAAAAAGAAGACTGATTGAGCTCTTAGCATTCATCTAAGTGATTGGATATCCAGCTATACAACCCCAGGACTTCTCTAGAGACTTACTTTTTTAAGCAAAATAATGTGCATAGTACTATCTTGCTAGTAGGACTGTTGTAGATTTCATTCACAAATATGTAATAAAAAGCATTTGTAAGATATTATTTTTACCTCCCATATAAAATTTCTCTAGGCATTTTATTTTGGAAAGCATACTTGATATAGGAAATGCATTTTAATTGCAGAGACAGTAAACTTGTATAAAATAGATGGCTTTAAATTAGATACTTCACCCCATTTACTATTTCCAGCATATTGTAATTGAGTGATTTTGTATCTTAACTCAGTTAAGATACTCAAACCCGTCTTGTGTCCCAACAATGTGCAACCCTTAACTCCCTGAGTAACATACCAAAGCAGAAATCAACCTGTGCTTGAAGAGTGAGGGATAAGCCATGTGTAGAGTTACTGAGAAACTTTATCTTCTTAACATATGTTTGTAAGGGAAACAAAAATATGGCCGGTAAGCCATATGAAAAGATACTGTATAGCTCACTCACATTTCTTGTGTTCTGGGCATGAGGGTCAGGTATGCATGAATCCTGCCATAGGAACTCAGGCCTGATGTTGGAGATAATTGCCTAATTAATGAGGCTGTTTGTTAACTGTGTCCATATGCTTACCCTCAAAACATCTGAGGTGGTTCTCCAAATGATGTCCCTGAACCAACAGTATTAGCGTTGCCTGGGAACTTGTTAGAAATTATGAACCTTTCTTCAAAACTGCTACTCAGAGGGACTGAGCAATCTGCTTACTTAGTCCTTAGGTGATTGTGATGCCTGTGTAAGTTGTGAAACCGCTGACCCAAGACATCTACTCTGTGTAGTAAATTAACTTTTCTTCTGTGTGTTTGAATGTTCTAATGAGATACCATCCTTAAAAGAAGTGAAAAAATGTCACTCAAATCAGCTTTTTTCTTCTGTGATTTGGATAAAGATTCCCATTTGGGAATGGTGCTCTCAAAATTCTCATCCCTTGTTAGGAGCTTAAGCCATTTTACTCCCAGCCACATTCATTCTCCTGTCAACTAGACAATAACCTTCATTTCCAACTTTGTCTATGCCCCTGACTTGGAGTGAGCACTCTGCCATCATCCTACTGCTTTGCTTCTGCTTCCTTGCACAGCTACAGATTCCCAACTGGTAGTCTGAATAGCTACTTCCATTTCTGACTGCAGTCCCCCACAATCTTGAGTCCACTTGTCCCTTTGAAGTGAAATTACTCTTTGAGACTTTCAGCCACCTCAGGCCTCTTGTTTTCTCTAGACATTTAGGCTTTTGACTTACCCCATCCAGATTATTTTTCTTGCTTTTTGTGATACAAACATAGTCTTTTTTGACATTTTGATTCCTCCTTCTCCCTTTCACTTTAGATATCCCCAAAGGTCTTCAGCTATAGGGGTCTGTTTTGCAGAAACACCTCCCTCTCTCCTCCTCCCTGTTCCCCCTTCCCTTTCTCTCTCCTACTTCTCCCTCTCTTCTCATATCCTCTTAATTGCACTTCTCACATCCCTACCTTCCCTTCAATTACAAATATCAGCTCTTTAGCATGATTTTTCATTTTAGATCTTCAAAACTGATTTCATCCATTACCGTTCTAGAATCTCTACACCAGTTCTTCTGTTATGACTTAAAGTCAGAATTTCCAAAACAGAATTAGCAATCATTTTTTTTTAAAGATTTATTTATGCATACAGAGCTGGGGTACAGGCCAGAGGTGCAGGAGGTGAGAGGATTCACCAAGACAGAGTGGGGAGCAGAATAGGTAGATCGACGAAGTATACTGCTGAGGGGAGCAGTGGGCAAGTCAGAGGTCTTCAGCACCATGTGGGTCACCTCTGGGACAAGGATCAAACTCATGCTGAAGTGGCTTTAGCTTCTTGGTGCTGTGCTTTCACTTACTGCACCACCAGGGAGGGCCCACATTCATTTTTTGTAAGGCGACTTGCCGTGAAGATTTACCTCTGTCATTGGGAGCACCCTTCTCTGAAGCACCCTGTCCGTTTGGACTCCTCCATCTCCTACACTCCATTAGTGGAGAAGATTCATTGCTCTTTCTTACCTGGCCTCACTTCATTCACCACTTCCATAGCCTGTTTTGATCACCCATGCCTGAGTGCGCGTAACTAGTTACCTGTTTTAGTTCTCCAACTCTTTCGTATCCCATATATTAATGCCAGATAAATCCTCCTAGAATATCAATGAAATGATGTCATTTCCTTGATCACCGGTTACTCATTGCCTCCGAATTAAATCAATTCATGTAATTCCAAGCCCACACAGCTCCCTTAAGGAAGCCAGCATTCCAAATATCCTGCTCTCGTTACTTTCCTCCAATTATTGTTTCATGAATCCAAATTTTACTCACAGATTTCAGATGAAACCCTAATCTTTCTTCTTCTAAGAGAATATGCAGGCCTCATTAATGGTCTGTGTTTTCTGAAATTTTAACAGAATTTTTCCCCGTAAGCTTAAAAATTATTTGAATTTATGTATGTTAAGTGAAAAAGAATATTTATGAGGAGCCTAAGACAGTATTTGAAACTTTGAAGGGTGGGTGTTAGCTTTCTTCCAGATGAGAGGGTGACATTCCTAGCTGCAAGGAATAATTCCTTCCCTGTAGTCATCCTCTGTTCTGCTTTGCAGTCTTGGGGTCAGCAGTGGGTACTGACTCCACAACAGGTGAGCCACAAGTGTGTGGGTGAGTGAAATCACCCTTTCTTTGCAGCTACCATTATCCGCAGAGTGTGAAAATGTTCTCACTTAAAGTACATATCAACGTTTCTAGTCTTCCCTCTTATGAGAACTTAATGAAACAGCAAAAGGAAAGTAAAACTAAACAGTTCTCTGAAAACATGCGAATAATTTACAAGTAAGAATTCTGTCTGCTGGCTCATCAAGAACCCAGTTTGTTAATTGTTGCCCAGATTATTCTAGGCTGGGGAGTGAGCCTAGGGTCAATCTAATCTTCAATTACCTTTACCCAAAGGCCCTCCTAAAGGCACTTTTTATTTTGTTCTCATCTCTTTCCAAAAAATGTTAGTTTCCTAAAAATTAGTACAACTGTGATATGCATATGACCTTGGATACTTGGCTAGGTCTCCCTAAGCCAGCAAAATAGTTGTCCAACCTCTATTCCAGAAAAGTCCAATTACCTGAAGCAAATTTTTGCTTCTCATAACCATTATCTAAGTAAATGAAGAAAGGTGAGAGTAGACACTAATTAGATTTTTTTTTCCATTCCATGGAAAAAGGGGAGAAAACCCTGAGGGAAACCCATTGTCTTAACTGTGTAATTAAGATGATAATAATAAATACGTACACATGTACACATATATACATAGAAATATAAACTGTGTGTATACACCCCCGTGTTATAAAGCACTTTGTACATGGAGAAGAACACAGCAGTGTGTTTGTAATGAGGAGCTTGTTTGACTACCTACATCTGCTGACCAAACACATCCCAAAAGGAGCTTTGAAGTGCAGACCCTGCAGACGGCCAAGTACTGGTGTCTGGAAACTTTCCACATGCAAGTCCTCAGTAGCTTTGGTGACGGATGGCATGTTTGAATCTGGCTGCAGTTGTTACTAGAGCCTGAAACTTTAGGAAGAGCAAGGGAAGAATAAAAACAAACTGTGCAGAATAAGGCAGGTGCCGGCTGCTAGGTTTTCCTGCCCCAAGGGAGTCTGCGTATTGTACTGTCTGCCAGAAGAAAGCATTTTGGCTGTAGCTGGGATGCAGTCTCTGAGAAACTTATGTGTCTTTCACACTGAAAGCTAAACAGGTGCGTAATAAAAAAGATAGATGTCAGAGAAAGGTAAGAAAGGGGAAGATCGGGTGATTCTGGAAGTTTCCCTCTCTTAAGCTGTTTAGGTGCAGAAATGCAGACATAGGAGACAGAGGAGCTTTACATAGGAAACAGAGGAGCTCTGACTCTTTCATTCCATGATTGCATGTTTAGCTTTCATTTGAACTTTAAAAGGTAACAGTTGCTAAGCATTTACATCACTCCTGTGGGACTCTGTGTTAAGGGCCTCTCACCTTCCACCTCTCTGGCTCTGCCACACCTTGGTCCAGTTTGAATAATAATAGGTGCTGGAGAGCCTGGGTGCTGGTGGAAGCACTTATTTAGGTCAGGTGGTTCTGCACCTCCAGGATCAAAGAACCCAAAGGTGTGAGGACTCAACAGCTGTCCGGAGCTCTTTGATCATCTGTGAGGAGTTTACACACCTGAAGATCAAGTGGGCTAGCCCCTCTCCACACAGGCATTCCTGTAACTATCTTTTATTCTGGCGGTTTACTCTGCTGACCCGTGGGCTGGCAGCAGGCTGATGCCTTGCAGAGGACACCCAGCCACCATGCTTGGCTTTTGGTTCTCCCCGACCCTCGTTTCCTGCCATGTTTACACTAGTGCCCATCTCTGTTGACCGCTCACCCTGCTCACCCACCCCCAGAGCAGCTGTCGCCCAGTGCATCCCAAGCAGACCTGCTGACAGCCAGGAAACTCAGAACTAGTCAGGAAACCCAGAACACATCACCCCATAGATGCAGCCTACATGTCCACCAAAGCCCTGACTGAATAGCCGTTTCCTCTCTTGAGTCATCTTGCCTGACTCCAAATTCGGGCTGTTATCTAGCACATTCTAGGCACCAGGGCTCCTCTAGGTTCCTTTACATCATCCATTGTGATTACTGATTTCTACATCTTTTGAAGTCTTTTTACACTTCAGTACTTACCCATTTTAGAATTTTTCCATTGTTTCTTAGTCAAATGGTAGTTATTCTTGTTTCTCTCCCTCGGCCTGAGTGAGAACACAGATCATGTTCTCTGATTCTGCACTGAATTGAACACATAGTGGGTCCTCCATAGCTCTGCAAGTGATTCCTGGGATAATTTGTTTGCTTGTATTGGTGAAGTGTACTGACACTTTAATAATTGGATAATTGAACATAGTCTACCGACTGTATTTCATCTTTTGGTGATTGTGTGCATCAAAATAAACACAAATGTATGCTCAGGCTGCCTGGACATTCTCTCGTCTCTAGATTACTAGTATGAGGGCAGTGGGAGTTCTGTGCCACCCCACCAGAGCAGCACAGTGCCCCCTCAGTTCCATTGAGGCTGGGCACTGTGCTGGCTGCCCAGGAGTGAGGGGATCCCAGGACACAGGACTTTCAGTGCTAAATTCTGGATGAGGAATAGCCTTATACATTGGTCATAAGAAGTGATTCCCATTGGGAAAAATTGGCTATATGTTTATATGAAATACGCAGTAATAGATAGAAGTCACTTAATTGCATTTTTAAATTAGAGGTAAAATTAAAATTGCTCATAGATTCCTTACACAGGGCTTTGTCACAAAGATCCTATATAACCTGAGACAGCTGAGAACAGGAAGGCCTCACTCTGGAAATCAGAAACTTGTAAATCAGAGCACTTTATCAACAAACCAAGTCCTGTATTATAAAGAGAGAACTTTACTAACGGCCATTTTAGAATCATCATGAACATTCATTCAATGTAATATTAAAATGAAAAAAGATTTAAAATAGTTGGCTCCCTGTAGGGTACTTCACTTATTCCAAATTCCTCTGCTTAAAGCTTCTTCATGTGCTCACAAACTTCCTTTTTTTCCCTGCTGAGCTTTCTAGCTTTTCTTTAGAATTGAATTTTTAGGTCTGCCAGTTAGAATTGTTTAAATTAACTGTATCTGCTTTCAATCCATGCAGTCATTTATTTGTGTGCTTAAAGATTAGCTTCTCTCAGCATTTGTGGTCTCAGAAATTGAAAATATACCTGCTGGAGAACATTATCAGTGTTTCTTTTCTCTTGTCTATCTGGCTGGTCCAAGCAATGAAGCTTTTGGATTACCTGGAATAGAAATTAGCTATAATTCTGAACCAAGACAATTTCTGAGCTTATCTGTATAAACAGTCAGAAGCCTAATGAAACAAATACAATAGCATGCATGTTCCTCAAATCCCCTTTGTTCAGATTGTCCAGCATCATTCTAGTACATAAATTTTCTTTCTAAAGTAACTTCAAGTTTATATCAATATCTTTTAATTACATTACCTACATTGTTCCTACACTATTTTTCTATTGAAAAAATATTCTTCCATCTTAACTCATGTTAAAACTATGGATTGAATGTTTGTTGCCCACACTCAGAAATGAAATTTTCTGCTTGAACTAGTCAGATTCTCATTCATATCAATGTTATAGTACTCTAGCTTCATAAAATTTTGTGTTTTACACAGTGTTCACACAGAGAGGGTTTCATTTGGTCATTATAAAATGATCTGAAGGCTCAGTTTGAAGTGAAAAAAGTGTATAAAAAGTCTAATTTAGTTAGGGTACAACCATAATCACAACTAGTTGTTTGCAAGGTATATGAGCTATATTTGTAGACTTTTTTAAATGTGCATATTGGCTCTATACTTGAATAAATTGTGAGGATTAGTAGTGATTTCACAACAGTCACTAATAAAAGATCATACCTCCTAATTCCCTAGCAGTTCTCTTGTAAACACTTTATGCTACTCAGTGAATGAAATAAAATTTCTGTCAGTTACGTCCATTTACTTCACAAATATTTATAAAGACTCTTCACACAGCCAGGTCTACACAGGTTCCAGAGAATCACTCCCCCTGTGGTACATCATGGTAACATGACTGGAAAGGCAGATTAGACACAAATGGTCATGGAAAAATAATCAACATTTCTGAGTATAGGTCATCGTAGGGTATAAAAGCTTTATATTACATAAACATTTATAATGCAGCAGTTATGTGTCAAAAATTATTATTGCTTCAAATTATTTAATAACTGTTTTCCCCACTGACACCATGTTTTAAAGGAATTTATCTGCCCAGTATAGTCATTCTGTGATTATTTTCTCATTCACTTTTACCAAAAACTAAACAAATTATTGCCGATCAAAATACATTAGTTGATATGTTGATAGCACTACTTCCCCCTTCAAAGAAAGAAATTGTTTTCCTTACATTTATCACAATTATGTATTTCCCAGTTTTTTAAAAACATGAAAAAAAATCTCCATTACTGATTCAGTGACTTCACTGATCAAATCCAATCCTCTCACATGTTAATATTCTAAGATACATTTTGTTTTGTTGTTCTACTGGTTTCACTTAACTTGAGCTCATACCCTCTTCTCTGAACATCTACTTTGAGTGTTGCATGAACGAACATTGTCTCAGGAGAGCAGGAATTAAATTGGAAAGGAAACAAATTTATGACCTTCATAAAGACTCAAGGTGCTTTTCTACTTAGCTCAAGTGGTTGCTTAACAGGCATAAAGTATTGGTGGTATTTGATGACTCTCTGTGTGAATTTATGCCCAAGTAGTTGTTAAGTTGACAGTTATTGGGGGTGAGAGGGGAGGAGCAGGATTAAATGCAGCTGAGCTGGAGCCCAATAGACCCAGTTCTACATCTATTCAAAGTTCTCACATATACTGCACAAGCAACCTCCTACTCTCTTCTCCCTCCCATAAGCCTATACATACAAGTAAAATTTTTCACCCTATTTCCCTACACTGAGATACCATGGTGAGTTGTGCAGTTTTAAAATCCCTGGATACTGTTACAGGGCAGAAAGAGGGGTACCACAGAACCCCCAAACCTTCCTGCTCTAAATAGGTTCTGCCATTGGCCGCATCAAGACAAAACATTTTAGATCTTTAATGGGAAGAAACTTTAATACAACTAGTGTATTATATCTAAATCAGGCACCCAGAGTTACTAATCCCCTGATAGGTAAAAATCCACCCAAACAGGATTGACCCAAATCAAGGCCCAAAAGCCTGCCACAAATGCCACAAGTCTAAAGACCTTTCAGCAGGGACCAATAGAAAAGGGCCAGAAACAGCCAGACAAGTCTGGGAGAAATTAGGGAAATTAAGAAATTAGGGAAATTAAGAAATGAATTACTCAGAGAGAATAAAAGGGAGATAAGTTGGTTAATGCATCCTACCAGTTCTGCTGACCTGAAATCTCAAAGGCATGCTCAGAGCCGTTGAAAACCAAAAGTACAGCTGAGAGCTTCCCAAACCCCACATGTCTGGTTTTATGTCAAACCTGGCTGCTTAACTCCACCCTCAGGTCCCAGCAATTCTCCCGTTGGTGATGATGGGATTTGTAGCTCCTGGTGTCTTAATCTCTTTGGTCTGGAGTGGAGGTAGAGTCCACAAAAGCTGTGTCTGTAGAGTTTGTTCAGGCCAGCCTTTCCCCCTAACATAAGCAGAACTAAATATACAGATTTGTTAATAGCTAATTTGTTGATAAGGTTACTGATGACCTTTCTTTTTTCTGGATGTGCAGAAAATTTTAACAATGAGCATATATTTTTTTAATCAAGAAAAATAGCATTTGTAATGAAAGTTGCAAAAATAAATGCATAGGGCCACCCTGGTGGCATATGAAGCTGTGCCTGCAGCTTCTAGTGCTATCTGCAGTACAAGTTCGATCCCCAGCCAGGAGATGACTGACCCATATGGTGCAGCAGACCTCTCCTGTCTTGCCCACTGCTCCCCTCAGCAGTGTATTTCAGTCAGTCCACCTATTCTGCCCCCCCCTTCCGTCTCTGGTGAGTCCTCTCACCCTCCTCTGGTCTACACCCTATCTCTAAAAAATAAATATTTAAGAAATAAAGTAAATGCATAACAGTCCAACATAGATTCCTGCCATAGCAATGCAGCTTTCTACAGTTTTATTCAGTATGCCTTTTCAGGTCAAATGTCAGATGGTAAATAATGTACCCTTTCATTTATGTAGTTCTTTACACAGATTTTCTCACATGAGATGTTTAGTGATACTTAATCAATTTAGTAATGGTAGGGGATAGGTCATATTATCCCACAACAAGAAAATTGTGGGTTAGATATATTACCTGCCAAGAATTATGTGATTAGCAAATAGGAGAAATAAAACCATATTTCTGAATCCTAGCACAACTTTTCTTTTTTATATGCTATATTTTTCCCTCCTAAATATATAAATTGCTACTAACTCCTACGGAACTTAGAAATATAAGACCCAGTTACTGCCATCATGCAGCTTATAATACAATTGGGGCAAAATGACACATGTTGTGAGTGGGTTAATTGGCAGTTCAATTGAAGGTCCATTGTAGTTCCTAATGCAAAGCCTGGCACACAGTTGGCACTCAAGAAATGGTGGCCAGAAGGGCGATGGGCAGAAGGGAGATACATGGGTGGGCAGAAGGGAGATGAAGTGATAAGTCAAATAGCTTTATATCGAGGGAGGAAAAAAGTTTATTGATTACAAATGGCTAAATTTCAGTAAATACCTAAGGATATTTGTCGGTCAGAACATTTCAAAAAGATAAAAGTAGACTGGGAAGGCCTTTGGGAACTTAGAAGAATACAGTTTGACTCTTTTACCAGAGAGGAATTCCAGACCAAGGGCTCAACATGCAGGGAGAGTGAGTCAGAGAGCAGTGTACAGCTAGGAACTGTGAAGGAATGACTGTACTGGAGCTAACTAATCGTTATGAAAGTAGAATGGGACTATATCACAGAGATTCTTTAAATTCCAGCTGAAATATTTAATCCATATGCATGGGCAGAAACTATTACTTAAAATATTATTATTAAAATGTTTTAAGCAACAAATCTGGTGGAATTATGACTTTTAAATATAGATTAGGAGGCATTTTAAGACAAAGCAGAGATTTAAGTATTTAACTGGTATTTAAATATTTTTAGAAAGAACTGAACAGTAACATCCATCTGTATCATTGTTAAAAAGTTTCTATAAGTAATTGAAGTTTCTGAAATAGTCATGTGAAATTCAGCTTTAAATCAATAGGTATTCTCACTGAGAACTAAAAGATTATAACACTTGAGTGTAATAAGCTAGCATTAAAGTCTAAAGGCCTCCAAATATTCCATGCATAAGGTTTAATAAATTTTTCATATTCTGGAAGAAAGAGAATTTATATCTTCTGGGATGCACAACCAAAATACTAGATATGTCAGAAAATTGATTATTTCTTGCATATAATTTCTTACTGCACTAGGAGAAGTTGTATACATTTTCGCTTCTCTTTAAACTTATTATCTTACAAAATTAAAGATGCTATCACTTGAATACCTTTGGTTAACTTTAAGGCCTTGGAGTAAAACGATATGTGTTGGAACCCACTTCAGCAACTGAACTTAGCTAAGATTCTCTCTGTTCCCCAGTATTCTCATCCACAGATGATGATAATATTAGCACTAACCTCTTAAAGTTATTGGGAAGATTCAATATAAAAATGTAGACTAGTACCTGCCATGTATGCCTAGTTATGAAAGATAGTCATGTTACATCATAAAGGAATAATACATATTCACCTTATTTTCTTGTTGTGATTGCTTACTTCTTGTGCCATTTTTTAGATCAACGCTAGAAACAAAGTTAGGATCCCACGTGATGTGTTTGTATTCTTTCCAGAGCGACATTATAACTCAACATATGTAGCATAGGCTGCTCCTAACTACAGTGAAACTGATCAGCCTGTTGTTTTCCATAGTGAGCCATCTCTATGGCTTTGGACTGATGGATGCAGAGGCCATGGTGATGGAGGCAGAGAAGTGGACCACTGTTCCCCAGCAGCACGTGTGTGTGGAGAGCACCGACCGACAAATCAAGTAATGTTCGCTGCAAACAGAAAGCATGACATGCCTTGAAAGAGAGTAGGCTAGTGCTCTCTTGAGTGTTTGAAATAGCTCTTTGTTGTATGTGAAAGCTAAAAACTTGTATAGATTTTTTTCCCTAATGTAATTATAAAATTAGAGTGTCAAATATTTGAAACTATTAAATCCACATTTGTACAACTCAAGGATCCTTAAAAACATCCCTTAAAAGGGGTTGAGGGCAAATTTTATAGATGGACACTGTTTCTTCCTCTGTCACTATTTCTACTTGGTGGTACAAGTACTCTCCAAAAAAAGTTAACCTTATGGGCTGGAAATATAACTACATATTATGTAGTTCTCCAAGGAGTAGTGCAAAATTTTTTCTGAGTAAGTGAGATTATAGTTTGCGGAGATTTCAGCGCCTCTTGCCCTGTTTCAGCTGTACAATCTCAGAAGCTGTGCTGATAGGGTTTACTGGCAGTAGTGTGCACCGTCTCCTGCATGCTAAATCAGAGGAACAAGAGCCAGCTTAGTGATCTTATTAGTATTTTGTTTTTTGCTTTCTTTTTAAAGAGTTCTCAGAAAAATATTTATGTGAACGTTGGTTTTTAATAAAATTAGAACCATTACAATTCTTGAGAAATTTTTAGGAAGCAGACATAATTGTGTAAGCAGGCAACTGAGGGGTGCCCAGGGGCCCCAGGCTGTTAAAGGCTTTGCATCTCAAGGGAGGGTCTGGCCATCTGCATGCACAAAGGCAAAGAAAGCAGGTGTTTAGGGTCTTTACTCCATGTGCAGGGAGAGAGAGAAAAGAAGAGAAGGCATTCCTTCAAAGCCTGAAAAGTTCCCTTCCCTTCAAGGGCAAACACTCAGCCCAACAGGTTCAGCCCAAAATGGCCAGAATACTTGCCACAAATGTAGCTAACTTTCTGGCGAAGAGGAAAGGAGGTTGGCAAGTGAGAACAGAAGGAAAGACCCAAAATTCAGTAGCATATAACCCACCACAAGATCAAGGTACTAGCTGCCATGGTCTGCCAAAATGTGTAAGCCCCAGGAGCCGCCTCTCCAAATGTCTCTTCTGCAAAGGGTCCTCCTTTGTTTTACCCCCAGTATATATATATCACCCTCACGCCTTCCGATTGCTTCCCATAGAGGAAGTCCGGCTAATGGCCTGCTGGGAGGTGTAGTCCAAAGTGGCCGGTTGTAGGTCAGGGCTGGGGAAAGGACACCCGTTCAGCTGTGCTGTGATGCTCCTCCCCCTCGCCCCCCTCACATGGGTGCACCTGTCACAAATGTATGTTTTTGCATTATTCCACTCTTTAGGGGCAAAGAGAGAAAAAAGTTAAGAGAAAAAAAAAGCCAACCAGTAATTTTTGAGCACTTATGATGAGCCAACACAAGTGCAAAAACATCTGTGCATTTTCTTATTAAATGTATGTTTCCTTCTAAAACTTTATAAAAACTTGGTTATTATTCCCATTTGACAAACAAGGAAATGGAAACAAAGAGAATTTTTGTTTATTCATTCACAAAGTCATTTACTGATTCAACTATTTTTCTTGCATTTACTGGATATCAAGTTCTGAGCTAGCTTATCAGGAATACAAATTGGCATAAGGAAAGTTCCAGCCTTTGGGGAGTTTCAGTCTAGTGGGGAAGTCAAATAAAAATACATGTATAATTGATAGATAACAAATTATAATGGAATTCTGAAAAAAAAAAAATGCTGTTGGCCCAGCGTTGGGCCAACAGGTATAGTGACGCCTCTCCACCAGTTTAGGGGTCACCCCAGTAATCACCTAAGAGGTGGAAGGGACATATTTTTATGGTTACAATAACATTGTCGGTAAGTAAAATTCAAGCATTGACCATCAAGGAAGAAAGACTAGCTATGTGGTGGGGGGGGGGGGGGGGAGAAAGAAAGCTGAGAGTAGAGCATGCAAAGTTCCTGCAATGGGAAGAGAATTGAAATATCTCAGAACGTTGGTGCCCATGGTTGGAGCCCAGCAGGAAGTGAGAGTGAACAGAGTAAGGACCTGGGATTTTAACCAAGTCGCCACTGTACCAAAGGACCTGTATCAGGGGTTTGCAAAGTGTATTCCATAAATGAACTTCACTGTCACCTGAGAATTTGTTAGGAAATTCAGATTTCTAGAATGCACCCAGTCTGGAATAGGGACCCAGCAATCTGTTTTAACAAGGTGATACCAAAGCATATTCAAGTTTGATATCCTCTACCTGCCTGATGATAAATGAGCCTTCATTCCCCCCTTCCTCTCATTTGCATCTTTTTCACTACCAAATCAGTGTTTATCCTTTGAGTGACTTGTATGACAGGGTTGTGTCATTTAGCGTCCAGCAACCAGCCTCTTGTAACACAGTGAATAATTGCCCAAGCCTGCACATGACACAGCCAAGACCTACCAAACACTTTGCTTACTTACCCTCTTTCTCTCTGTTGCAGGACAATTCGCCCCAATAGTGCAGTGCGCTCCATCTACAAAGCTTCAGGCTGCTCCAGTAACCCCAACCGCCACGTCAACTACCTGGAACATGTGGTAGTGCGCATAACCATCACACACCCCAGGAGGGGCGACCTGGCCATCTACCTGACCTCACCGTCAGGAACCAGGTCCCAGCTTTTGGCCAACAGGTACAGTGATGACCCTGTCCACTAGTTTAGTGGTACCCCAATATTCAGCTAGTCTTTAGGGAAGTCTGATTCTGACTCTTAATTCCACTGCGTGTATTGTGTGTAGCGCCACCTGGGTACCATACAATTTAACTAAATTTCAAGTTCATATTGTCACCTATGCTTTTGACTAGTGAACTATAGAGCAAAACCTCCCATAACCCCCTCTTTGGGTTCAATCCATTTGTTACAGTGCTTCACAGAGCTCAGGCACCTCTTTATTAATTAAATAGATATATGACTCAGAAATGGCCAGATGTAAGAGCTGCACAGGTGAAAGCATTGGGGAGAGGTCCTGTCCTTCAGGAGTGTTTGGGAAGCTGGGGTGTAGGACAGTTATCAGCAAGAATGAACAGAGTGGGGAGAGGTCAGGTGTCTAATAGAACTCATTCCCATTACAATTCTCAAAGGCAAAGCACAGCCAAAGTCTTTAATTAAAGTTTCTTTAATTCAACTTTGCTTCAAGAAGAATGTTTAATGGGTGTGAAAGTATCTGTGGCATATGTAGACCAAATGAAGCTAGTTCCTTTATGTGAACATCACCATCTGTCCAAATGCCAAGTGACCTTTGTTAGAACACCTCAACAGATCAGAGGAGTTTAAAGGTCAAGGGCCTGTGCAAACTTGCAGAAACTAAAATGAGACTGAACAGGTACTGGTTGCTTTTCTGAGTCTTCAAACTTCATCTGCTATAGCCCAGTGAGTGGAAAGAAAACATCTCTAGGTGATCCTGACTAGGAATACAAAATCCAAATCCAAATCTTTAAGCTCCTTGTATTTCTGTGCCTGGAAGAGCTGCTGTGGTCTTTAAGACCTGATGTCTTCCATGAGGCAGGGGAAACTTTAGCTTAGTACTTTACTAAGCACAGCTTTGCTTAAATAAGTGTATACAGGTGCAGAGGAAGCAGGCTTTGGCATCAGATTGCCAGGCTTGCACTCCTCCCTTTGCCACAGAGGTTTCAGCTGCTGCCTGCCACATAATTGCCTCTACCTGCCTGATGCTTCTTTCCAACAAGCAAGGCCTTTACCTGCACGATTTTGTGATTAGTGGTACACCTAGCTGTTGTTACCAAAGCTAGGGAAGGCCTTTTACTTTGCTACTTTTTCTTTTTTTTCCATGTTCTATTGTGATTCATAGTGAGAAATATATAAGTATACACTTAGTCTTGATCTGTTTCCAGCACAGAGCTTCCAAAACCCCTTGCACTTCCTAAGTGATGAGAGCAAGAAAGTTTCTTTTGTTATGTTAATGAGGTTACTTTTGGAAAACTGGGAGTCTGGGTGGTTGCAGTGATAAGACAATTGGCACTTCCCCTCCCACCCCTATCTGACTTTCTGGAGGAAACAGAAGATGACTGAGTTCTGTCACCTGTGGTCAATGATTTAATCAGCAGCACCTATGTAAAGACGCCTCTATAAAGACATGAGAACAGATGGCAGACTGCTGCTAGGTTGGTGAACTTGTGGAGATTCAGCAAGAGCAGCTGCCTGGAGTAGGATGGAAACTCTGAGCCAGATCCCCATACCTTGACTGTGTGTCTCTTACATCTGGTGTTCCTGAGTTACATCCTTTTCTTAAAAAGCCAGCGATCTAGTAAGTGAAATGTTTCTCTGAGTTCTGCTCTAGTAAATTGATCGAATTGAAGGAGGAGGTCACTGGAACCTCCTGTGTGTGGCAGGAATGTCAGAAGCACAGATTGCAACCTGGGATTGACTGCCCCTGAAGTGGGGGTCAGGGCGAGGCAGTCTTGTGGAACCAAACCCTCAGTCTGTGGGATCTGGTGTTATCTCTGAGTAAAGAATTACCAGACGCAGAATTGAATCAAATTTTTGGATTCAGTGTGATAGGGAAGACTTGCTTTTTAGTGTGGGGAACCCTCCATACATTAGAATTGGTGGCTGGAAACAGCTTCATTGGTGAAGTGTGGTGCTTTGCTTCCCACATGTGTGGCTCTTAATCTCTTGAGCCCTCTGTGTTGTAAGAAAACAGTCTTTCCACGGTCTCTGCTTAGAAAACTCAGTCTCTCGGCCTTGGCCTTTCTGGGCTCTTCTGCATATTTCAAGTGTTTCTTGTTGGCTTGCCCTGAAATGACTTCAGTGAGGAAACTTGTGAGCAGAGGAGCTATGGATTCCATCACAGGCATTTGGTGGATTACAGTGTCACTGGCTTCAGTCTCGCATGCATTCTTCCACCCTGGACATCTGCTTTGCTCTTTGCAAAGTGCTGAACCCAAGATGCTGCATGACTTGCGTCAGAGGAGAGAAACAGGCATTTCAAGCTCTAGGTGCCCAACAGTAGAAAGCTTTACCTCCTCTTCCCCATAAAGACCCCCTGGAGAAAAGGTTTGCAGCCGAAGTATATCCTCTGCATCCACAGCGTTTACTGAAGGTGCTGCGCTTTTGTGTATCTTCTGTTTCTGTGTTGAAAATAAGTAGCCACCAAAAAGAGTAGCAGATTTGGAGTGGAGGAAGGAGGCTGGAGGCACTGAGAGATGTAAAGGATGTTATGAATTCATTTGTCTACAGCTCCCCCAAAACATTGCTCTGAGCATCTGACCCTTTAAATTCAAAACAGCTGTAGCTAGTCCTGAAAACTCTGCCTCTACCCTGTCCTTGCTCTTTCTGCTGGAACCCTCCTTCCTAGGGCAGCTAAGGAAAACGGTTTCTTTTGGCATGGCTTCCTTCTGGCATATCTGAAGCTTTAATTTCATGTGAGGAACTCTGCACTCAAAACCTCTCAGTTTCTGATCTAATGGCAAGTAATCCTCGTATCCAGTCACCTTAGCCCTGTTTGAAAGCACACTTCAGGGTGTGGGAGCTCAAAGTGAGCTGAGAAGGGAGTGTTGTGGGGGTTGGGCAGACGAAAGGCTGCTTTACTCCTGGCATCCTTCATGTTGGTGTGAAAGGCAATAATGGCTTTTCTCACAGAAAAGGTGAGAGGTCAGGTTTTAGAAGGAATTTTTGTGTCAAAGTTTATTAATGAGAGCAATATATAGTTCCCCTATTGGACACTTACCTTTCTTTCAAAGAAGTCAAGATTTCTAGAGAGGGCCATTTAAAACAAAGGACACTGTGCAGATAAAAAATTCTGAAAGACTTAGGACATACTTTCCATGGTGTGATTCACCTGAGATGAAGAGCTAGAGCTGTGGTGGTGTTACAAGGTAGCCCAAAGTAAACTTGGGCTGCCTGTATGTGGGTCCTACCCGGGTGCTTAAAATGTAATTTTCTGCAGACACACAAAAGGGTAATGGGTTTATTTACAAAAGGGGAGAGAGAGTGGGATACAAAGTAATTGGAATATCTTACCAGCTCCCCTAACTTGGAGCTCTAGTCACAAACTAACACTGCTAGCCCCCCCAGTCACACAGTCTGAGAGTCGCTGCTCCAGAGAGAGAACTGTTGCCTCTCCAGAGCGACAGTTGGAAAACCGCTCTTTATCCCCCAAGGTCCCAGAATGCCGGCTTAGCTGCGCCCTTGGGTCCTTGCAGTTTTCTCCTTGGTACTGCTGGGAGTTGTAGTTTTCCAATCACTGGAGTAGGGGGTGGAGTCCACAAAACTCTGCAGAATTTCTTTAGAACATCCTTCTCCTTAACAGTGGCAGAGTCATCCCCATGCCACCTCTCCTCCTTGTGAGGTGAGGCTATTCACAGTGTGTGTTTGTCGCAAAAGCAGGAGGTATGCTGAGGGCTAGCTCAGGGCCATAATTCCAGGCTCCTCATGTGCCCTCCCCTTTGTGATACAGAAAGTAGAAATATGGAAAATGAGAGACGGGATTGCCCTCCATTAGTATCTGTGACTGTTGTTGTTTCCACTATTGACAAAACATGTCCTTGTATTGGGACCTGAAGAATACTTTTCCCAAAGGAAGCAAAGCTGTTAGGGTCAGCTTTCCAGAAGTCCTTAAGTTTCTAAGGACACTTGAGAGGAAGAATCAGTGTTGTTGATCCATTCCCCACAGCAATTCCATGGGAATGAATTTCCCACAAAGTCACTGAACACTTAATTTGTGTGGGCAGTCGGGAGCCCCTCAGTGCCGCCCCATCCCAGCTGATGGGCACTTGCTGGAACTCCTATGGAGAACAGCTGTTTGAGGAAGAATAGTTTCCCCAAGCATCTGCAGGTGCTCGGCCCTGGAAGGCACTCAGCCGCCTTCACAACTAGTCCAACTTGAGCTGTGTGCCCCATTAGCCCAGCATGCGTGCACCCCTGGCAAACCAGATTGTTAATTTAGTGGGTGGGAGACCCAAAGAGAACAGTCCTGGCATGGACAAATGAGTTCTCTTCCCTTTATTTCCTCTCCCCCTTCCCCAACCCTTCCCTTGGCCTAAACACCCTCTTGAACACAAAGCCAAACTGAATAGCCAGTACAGTTTACTTCTAGAAAGAATAATAAGGTCTGGCATTGTGGTGGTTGTGGGGGGTGGGGGGTAGCTATTTGGGCTTGGGTCCCATTTCAAAATGTTCTTAGATGAGAGCAACTTTAGATATCACATACACTCTCACATTTAGATTCTGTCTGTGTAAAATTTTTCAAACAAAAACTTGTCCATCAGATTTTCCCTTCAACTGCTTTTTTTAGAATTATGAAAAGCTATGGTCTCCACCCCCCCCCCTCATGAAATCTCCTCTTCCTCCAACTCATCAAGTTTTCAATTTAATTTAGCTGTATTGGCTCTCTGTTCCAAATTTTGGCCCCTGACTGAAAACTGAAACTTTGACTCCCTTTCTAAATTTGATTACAGATGAATAGTTCTGCTTCTAATTATAGTCTTAAGTAGAGAGAAGGTACACTTTTACCCTGCAAAAACTATGGAGTTGTATAATTAAGTTTAAAAGCAGTATTTATATCTGAACCCATTTTGTCGCTGCCCTACCCAAATGTTCAGTGACAGACTTCTGACATATTTAAAGTGTCATGCTCTATAAATGCATATGTGCGTTAGTAGTAAAAGTTATACTTGTACAGGGAACATTTTACATTGTGCTGAGCCTTCACCAGGAGAACCCTCTTCTCCCCATTCAAAAGAAGGTCCTGCCTCTAGCTTGCTTGATTTTTACCAATCTTTATGTTTGACTTTGGAAAAGTGATTCATCTAGAAAATAGTATCTGCAGAGAGTTGTTAAAGTATTAAATAGGAACACAGAGAGATGCCCACGTGCACAGCTCCTGGCACAGTGAGCACTATATAATCGCTGCCCCTCACTTACACGGCGCCTGGTGCCCGACTGTCAAACACAGATGGCTGGCCCTCTCCCAGAGTCTGATTCTGTGGTGCTGGGGTGAGGGCCATGAATTTTGCATTTCTCATAAGTGCTCAGGTGATGCTGAAGCTGCTACTGTGCAGACCACACTTTCAACAACACTGATTTAAAAGATCAAGCTAATTCATTGACATTCCTGTTATTTTCATGGCATCAAAAGACTTCCAGGCATCTTGCTGCTGGATACACTACAAGTAATTTACAAAAGAACTTATAATAGAAAGAAGATACTTAGATAAAAGCCGGCAACTATTAAATGGAATAAATCTTGAAGATTAAGTACTTACATCGTATACCTCAAGAAATGCATTTTGGAGTCAAAAGTTAATAGTATGTGTATTGAAATGTTGTAAAAATCATCTTTTTATGTTTTCTACACCTTTAGAACCAGTACTTTTTCTCAGCCCTTTTTAAGAAGTGATTTAGATAAGAAAGAAAAAAAAAACCCAAACACTAAGTCTTTTAAACCCCATTTCAAAAGTGAATTTCTTAAAACTTACAAAAGCCAAACATCTAAAGAAAATCCAAAACTCCATCACAATTGGGCTAAATGAAAGCTTCAAGCATTCTGTATCTCTACCTTAAATCGTGACAAACTACCAAGAAAATCTAAAGAGGTGGAGAAAGAAAAGGAAAAAAAAAGACATTGAAAAATATTTTCTATTCTATAATTGAACATAAATACTATTTGTGTAATGGTAGACGATTCTGAAATAAAGATCCACTTACAGTTTTAGAGCTAATATAACACATAACTGCCAGTTCTTCTAAAATGCCTTGCCATTTAGTTGCCATATCAGAGAAGCAGGTTGTAACCTTGACACATTCACCAGACTTGTTAAGTGAAAGGGGAGAAAAAGCTTATGATAATTATGAGTTATTTCCCGAGTTAATTTCCTCAAAAGGATGCACTACACTTAATGGCAGTCTTTTCTACCAGGCGTCACCCAAAGTAATTCATTTGAAAACAACTCACAGGGGTAGGGCTGTGGGGCACCATTTTAATAACCGGATGCATAATTTGTCCCACTGCATGCATATCATCTCATCAAATGCGTGATTAGGAAGTCAACTTTGACAGAACAGGGTTGCACTGCAAAGGGAGAGGTGGACGTGGGCATGAAATTAATCCACTCGAGCTTTCTGCTTGCTGATCCCACTTTATTGACATGTTCACCACACTAATAATATGGGCCTGCGTCGGACACCTTCAGTGTTGGTACCACACCCACTGCACCTGGGTGTGAGACTTTGTGGTTGGTATGTGGAGTCCGCTCACTCAGAATCCCCACAGTAGGTATGCAGTGCTTCCACACTTGATTGTCTTGAGCAGGCTCATTCTTTGCCACACAGACCTAGTCTACTTCAGACAATGTGAAAAAGCAGATGTGTTAAAAGCAGATGGTTGTAGCGTTTTAAATGTTACCATGTTAAAAATAAACAGAATTAAAGACAGGCTCCAGTGTCCAGCTAGTTGAAACCATCTACTTCTTTCTCCATCAACACTTTTAGAAAAATATAATGCTCCTAGTGACTGCTTCATAATTTTTCTCCTCAACTTTTATGTCCATGTAAACTAATGAGCACTCCAGCTCTATATAAAGTGAAGAGACCAAGGTGGGAATCTAGTTACCTAAACAGAAAAAGCCTGCTTATTTTCAGGCTCTGAAACACTTATTTGAATGCTGATTTATGGATATTTCTTCTTGGCACCCAATATATATTTAATTTTTTTGTTGCAAATATGATTTAGAGGTGATTGGTAGCGATGGAATGACTTTCAAAGGTAGACAGGAAAGGGTAGAAGGGAAGAAAGAGGGTCTGCTAATCCAGCTGTCAAATAATTGACCCATGAGTAATTAAAAGTTGGCTGGGGCTGTGGAAACAACACTGCCCTTCCTGTGATGGCAGCCTCAAGTCCCCTTTGTAGATTTGGACTTGAGGCAAGGGGCCAAGTGTTCTGTCTAAACTGTTTAGAAATTGCTTTTAAGTTCAGCACTCTTGGAAAGGTATTATTTGACAAGTTGTTGCTTCAGTGCCCTCAAATGGCACAATAGCCTCAATGAATTAGAGCCTCAGTGAGAATTGTGGGATAAGACCAGTAGGTTCTCTGACTGGATTCTAGACTGGGTTTCTGCCTCCATCTGCCCCTGTGTCAACAGATTTCCTTGCCCTACCTCTGTCTTTTCATGAAACATTTTGTATGTTTTTTACATGAAAGGCTTTACATATGTCAGTTATGATGACCTGTTATTTCCTTCCTGGTCAGTCCAGTTTCAAACCATAAATGTACAAAACAAGCCCTACTAAGTCAGTGTATGAAACGTAGGCTGTCCATGGAATGCACCATCTCCTCAATCTGTTGAAATTCAGCATCAGTGGGAAGACGTTGGTCTGAGGGGCCACTGCTTCCACCTCTTAGCTTGAGAAAAAGCCATTAAATCTAAAAGGTTCTTGTTGCAATGCCAAACCCTTTTAGAATTAGTCTTTATACATGTTACATAGGTGTAGGTTTCCCTTTATCTAAAAGACTATTCCTATTTGGGTATTTTTTTGGTGGGCCTGAGGATACTCAAATTTTATTCCATATAAATTAATGGTGCTAGTTTTCCCAGTCCAAAACCTACCAAATCACACTAAACAGTAGCATTCTACTTTCCAATTCTGGAGTACAGTATGAAATTAAAAACAAATCTGCCATGTGATCCAACAATTCCACTGGTAGGTTTCTGGCCAAAGGATATAAAAATACAAACTTAGAGAGACGTGTGCTCTGATAGACATTCCACACTCTCTCTAACAGCCAAGCTATGGAAACAACTTAAGGGTCCAATGAGTGGTGGGTAAAGATGTGGTATATATACTCCATGAAATACTACACATTGATGGAAAAAAATGAAATTTTACCACTTGTGAAAACATGGCTAGAACCATAAAGAATTATGCTAAGTGAGTAAGTCTGAAAGAGAAAGATGATTTCACTCGTGCAAAATATAAAGCAAGGAAACAGACAAAACAAAACCAAAACAAGCCCTTGAACTCTGATGCAGACCTAATTCTTTTTTTTTATTTACTTATTTATTTGTTGTTGTACAGTCTTATTTTTTAAAACCATAGTTATCATATCATCATTTACTTTTGTACAATATATGGTTTCACCCTTGCACCAATAGGCATGTTTTAAACTAGGACATGATATTTTTGTGTGAAGAAGCAAGAACTTAAACACATAAAACATGTCATAAGGAATACCTGCTTAGGTTGGAAAAGGGTGGCGGAGCTAATTCTACCACAGCAAGGGGGTAGGAAGAAATAGGGCCAGGGGCCCTATGGACTGTAGTTGACAATTATGGATGCTTTGGTGGTAGATATGGGCTTCCAAACACATATGTTAAGAGGTGTAAATCTCTGCCCCTAAAACATATACAGTGTTATAAACCAGCATTACCTTAACAAAAAAAAATCATTTTTCCAAAAAGAAAAAGCACTGCATACTAGTTTAACCCCATTATGGAGATTAATAAAACTTTTTTTTTTTTTGGTTTTTCTAAATTATTTTTTAATTAGGTATCTTTTTTCTTTTTTTTTTCCTAAGGTTTATTTATGTATATAGAACTGGGGTACAGGCCAGTGGTACCGGGGCAGAGGATTCACCAGAGACAGAATGGGGAGCAGAACAGGCAGATCAGTGAAGTACATTGTTGAGCAGAGCAACAGGCAAGTCAGGAGAGGTCTGCCATGCCATGTGGGTCGCCTCCAAGGCAGGGATCAAACTCATGCTGAAGTGGCTTTAGCTTCTTAATGCTGTGCTTTAGCCTGCTGTGCCACCAGGAAAGGCCTTTCCTTGTTATTTTTCTTGACAGTATAGGACTTATCTTCTCAGGTGTGATCACTGTAGTTCTCCCACCATCAAAGCACATACAGTCCATTACCATATTTTCTTATGCTCTCCCTTCCCCCACCATGGTTTAATGCCTTCTCCTCTCCCTCACTGCTAGGATGCGCAGATCTATGGTCAGACTTTCAGGTTTATCGTCAACCCTTTGTTTAGTATCTCTGTGTTCCACATACCTTTTTCTCAAGACAAGAGGGATGGATATGAGCAGTCTCTCATTAGAGGAATGCCTTCCCACTGATACTGAATTTAGTATGGCATGTTTTATATATTTATAGCTTAAAACTGGACTTGACCAGAAAGAAAAGCCGTCTGGTATTTCTTTCCCCTTCTGACTTTTTTGTTTAGCATAATAACTTCTAGCTCCATCCATGTCACAAATGGCATGACCTCGCCTCGTATTTTTGATCACTGAGTAGTATTCCATTGTCTATATCTACACTTCTCTTTTATCGGTTCATCTGTTTGGGGGCATTTAGTTTGTTTCCATGTCTTGGCTATTGTAAATACTACTGCAGTAAACACTATTTACAATAGGAAAGATATGGAAACAACCCAAATGCCCAAAAATAGATGACTGGATCAAAAAGATGTGGTATATATACCCAATGGAATATTATTCAGCAATCAAAAATATAAACTCATGTCATTCACAGCAACATGGATGGAGCTGTAAGGGATTATGTTCAGTGAAATAAGCCAGAAGAAAAAGAAAAATACTGGATGGTTTCACTTGTAAAAGGAATGTAAGGGAATCAAGTAAAGTATTAGGGGAAAACATTATAATAAATTTAAAAACAAAATTAACAGGCAACTATAAATCAGAGTCACTCTGCAGGGGAAAGGGAGGGGAGAGGAAGGGATTGAACAGGGGAAAGGCAAACACAAGGGACTATGGTGATAGCACCCTGGTGAACTGGTGATTATAATTCATGGATCAATTATACTGGGACTATGCCTGAGAAGAGAAAGCATACATTGTACCAAAAAAAAAAAGTAAAAAATATACAAAATAAAAAAAAACAAGAGTATTCAAGAGGAAAAGAAGTAGTTACTTCCTCCATTCTTGGGGCGGGGGGTGGGGGGATTATACAGCTGCAATAAACACAAGAGTACAGATTTCCTTTCAAATTCTTGTTTTTGTGTACTTAGGGTAGATACCTAGGAGTGGAATTGTTAGGTTGTATGGCAGATCCACTGTTAGTGTTTTGAGGAAACTCCACATAACTTTCCATAGTAACTGGACCAGTCTACATTTGCACCAACAGTGTAAGAGTGTTCCTTTATCTCTAAGCCCTCACCAGCACTTGGTGTTCCTGTTTAGTTTGTTTCTTTTTGATATGTGCCATTCTCAGTGTGAGATGGTATCTTATTGTGGTTTTGATTTGCATTTCCCTGATGACGATAATGATGATGAATATTTTTTCATATGCCTATTAGCCATCTGCATGTTTTCTTTCTTTGGAGAAATGCCTGTTTGGTTCTTTTGCCCATTTTTTGATTGGGTTGTAAAAAGCATTTAAATATTCTGTATATCTGGTATGTTTTCCAGTAAAGTGGTTTGTTCAACTCTAACACAGCCTTTTTTCCCAAATTTTCTGACCTTGGGACACTTGAATATTCTGCTAAATGGTTTCCATTTTCCATCTCCCAAGGACTCAAGAGCATTGGCAGGTGACTTTCCCAAGTAATGATTTTCCCCAGAGAATACTGCTCATGGCAGCCAGTGACCTGACAAACTTCAGTCCATCCCTTAAGCTTTAGAATTCAGCTGGCATTTTAGAGGTTGCTCAAACATGCTATCGAATTTTTTTTTAAAAAAATCACAATCACAATTCTCATACTTAGTTTTAAGAAGATTAAACTGGTTTTTTGTTTTGTTTTTGAAGAGCACATTTTCTCACAGGGGTAACATCAAAATAGAAGGTCAAGTTATAACCACCAGTTTGTTTGGGGAACATGAGCTGACAAGCAGGAAGAGTTGATGACTTATTCTGAATAGCCTTCAATATCCAGTTATCATGACCTTTGCTTTTGTCTCCTGTGAGAGAGAACTATATGAGTAACTGGACATGGATGATCCTCTGACAGTGTTAGCCATATTTTTTTCTTCTCTGCTTTGCTGGCTCTCAAATTTCCTTTATCTTTTTCAACAAAATAATAGATGCACATATTTCAACAAAGAAAAGCATTTTAAAAATCTTTCTTTGCCCCATCTTTCACTCCTCACCACCCCCCAAGACCCATCTCCACAGAAATCATCTGGCTATTTTTTTTTTTATTAAAAAGTTTATTTTTACATCATTTTTCACATTTTTTTTTTCATCTCAATTGTAATCCCCACGGGTTTCCCATCACCAAATCACCCCTGTGCCACCACCAT